>NC_073696.1:187597782-187917068 GCF_029784165.1 Wyeomyia smithii
CTGCCTGAAGCAACCATGAACTGACAGAATCTGCGGTTATTCACAACCGTGACCTCCGTCTTATGGTGCGCTAACTCAAGTTGCCTGAGGTGCATCCAATCTTCGACCTTGCGTTTACAGTGCGTGGCCGTCAACTTGATCTCTTCGATCAACTCGCCGTAGACCTCTAGCGTTATGTCGTCTGCAAAACCGACGATCACAACTCCTACAGGGAGCATGAGTTTCAACACTCCGTATACAAGATATTCCACAACACCGGGCCCAGGATAGAACCTTGCGAAACTCCTGCGGTAAATTGGATGCACTTCTGACTCTCCTCCGTGTTGTAAGCAAGTACTCGATTCTGGCAGTGATTTTCCAGAATCTTGTACAGCGACACCGGTAGATGGATGCTCCTGAGCGCAAGCGCTATGGAGTGCTAACTGGTGCTATTGAACGCATTCTTCACGTCAAACGTGACAATTGATCAATATTATATGCCCCTTCTCTTGCGCTGGAGTGCTACCTCCGCCGTCTAGGTGACAGAGAGGATAACATCCAGCGTGGACCTGCCCTTCCGGAAACCGAACTGGTTACTTGCCAGAACGGTATGCCGATGGGTCACCAGGTGGTTACCCATGCCTCGACAGTAAGACCAATCTCTGCCGCTCCCACTTCTCCGGGAGGAGGCAGTCATCCAGATACCTCTGCCAGACTGTCATCCAGATACCAGATAGACTGCTGGAGGCCAAGGACTGGTCTTGTGGCGTGGAATGAGTCCCCCAATTAAACGCTCCAGCATCACTGGTGATCGCTCTGCAGGCGCCAGCGCGCCTTTTGTCTTGGCCAGCACGATCCTGTAGGTGTCACCCCATGGGTTCGTATTGGCACTCCACATAGCCTAGCAAAGCAGGCTCTCTTGCTTGTTTTAATCGCACTCTTTAGCGCCGATCTTACAGAACCAAATGCTGCGTGGTGCCCATTCCTCTCTTCGTCTGTTCGCGCACGCCGTCTTGGTGGGCTTACGAAACTGTTGGTATGCATTACCTTGGAGGCTGTAGTACGGAGAGCTGGCGTGCAAATAAGCTGTACCATTATCTCGAAATCGGCCATGACCGTTTGCGACACCCGCTACACTTCCCTTACCAGTCAGCTCCAGGCCGAAGTGTCCCTTGCTGTTCGAAGAAGTCATCACCATTAAGTTCGGTCCATGGCTGCAGCTCACCAGCCATGTCGTCTGCAGAGGCCTCGCAGCTCGTCCTCCCCTTAATCGAGCCACCATTCTCATTGCGAGCCTCGACGTCTCGTTCCGGTCGAGTAGTTATCGAGAACCAATTTCACCGGGTGGTCACCGGCAGCCTTACGACATGTTCAGCTCACCGTAGTCTCCACAACTCGAGGTTCATCTGCCTCCGTTATAATCCATGTTCCATCTACACTCCACCGCGGATTGTACGCAGCACCTGTTATTAGAAAACTCAAAGGGCGGGTTGGTCCTCCACGAGCATGGTCCAAGTTTCGTGACCCTAGAGGACTACCGATCTGATCCGTATTTTGTAGATGCTAAACTTCGTGCGGTGGTGGATGGGCTTCGAGCGGAGTGTCCTCCGGAGTCCAAGGTAAGCACGATTTCCTGCGACGACGAAATTCTCTGCCTGTGTCGTAATCAGCAGTCACCAGTGAGCCAGTGAGAACTCGTCTACCACCTCTATTTCATCACTGCTAATCTAAATTGGTGGAAGAATGTTGATACTGTCTTCTCTAGAGCCTCTTCCCGTCATGAACTTAGTCTTCGAAGCGTTAATGGACAGTCCAATTCGTCTAGTTTCTGCCTTCAGTCTGATGTACGTCTTCGTCATTTTCTCATGGGTTCGTGCTACGATATCGATATCATCGGTGAAACCTTCTTTGAGATTCGCAGGGACTCCAGAGTGTCCCTGAAACTTGAACTACGCACAACACCCGATCCACCGTCGACTTGACCAACCGTGTCTGTTTATCCGGAAAACCGTAAGCATGCATCTGTCATAACTGATCTTGATAGATTGTGTCGTACGCCGATTTAAAGTCGATGAACAGATTATGTGTGGGCACGTTATATTTCAACGGCGTATGTTCCACTTAGAATTTGACCATTTCCTCTTATTTTATTTGTCGTACCGAAAAACTAAAGACAACTTTTTGATCTGGAAGGTCATCGTGGTCGTCAGTATTGGTACACGCGTTGAAAAGTTATCCAAGGTGAAACGCGAGAGACGAGAAAAAATTGTCCACACCTACGTTGAAAACCCAACATTGTCGAGAGGAATGATCGTGCTCAAACGTTACCGGGACACTTTGATGGTGAATCGCGCTAAACAAACCAAACGTAGAAGAGGAAAATTGACCCGGAAACTACAAGCGAAGGTCATCAGGGCAGTCCGGCAGTCGTGTTACGTGGAAGATTACGATCGTGTCATGCCAACAAACAACCCAACAGGACGCTAAAACAGAACCTGGTTGCCAAAACCCGAGCGAGAAAGCTATATGAGCAAGTCCTGACAGAGTACAACGGCTGTATTTTGATGAACGATGAAACATTCGTCAAAATTGGAGTATGGACAAATCCCGAGTCGGAAATTTTACCTTGCTAACCGCAGGGGGAATGCTTCGGGTAGGTTCAAATTTGTTTTCGAGGATAAATTTGCCCGCGAGTTGATGTTTTGGCAAGCCATCTGTAGCTGTGGAAAGAAAACAAAAATTTTCATCCCTGGAGCAACCATCAATGAAGGAGAAGTGGCTTCTGGAGATACTTTTGCCGTTCCTCCAGTCACACGAGGACCCGTGAAGTTCTGGCTTGCCACTACGCCCTGGATGTACTGCAGAAGTACAAGCAGAATAATATTGATGTTATCGAAAAAAGGGTTAATTCACCAAACTGCCCACAGTTTCGTCCCATCGAAATTTATTGGGCAATAGTCAAGCGTAAATTGAAGACGGGTGGAAAAAATGGCCGATATTGTTGATGTTGCCTTACTTACTTACTTTACTTTAAAGGCGACAGACCGATTATCGATCCAATGCCGAATCCAGAATACGTCGCCATGTCCCTCGGTCTTGGGCTGCTATCTTTCAATCGCCCCTAACACCTATTTCGCGTGCATCCTCGTCGACAGCACACATCCAACGAGTGTGGGGTCTACCTCGAAGTCGTCGACCTCTATCGGGATTCCTGCTAAATATAGCCTTCGCTTGACGCTCATCCGGCATTCTCGCTACATGCCCAGCCCACTGAAGCCTGCCGTGTTTTATCCGCTTGACTATATCCGCCGATTTGTATGCCTGGTACACTCATGGTTCATGCGTCTGCGCCAAACACACCATTTTCTAGTTTGCCGCCAAGGATTGAAAGCAAAATCCTACGCTCAAAAACACCAAGAGCTCGCCGAGTTCGGATTTGCAGACTGCGGGACCTTAGCTGGTTACGTAATCCGTAAAAGGCCCTGTTTGCGGCTGCTATCCGCCTCTTTATCTCACGGCTAACCTCGTTGTCACATGTCACTAATGTGCTCAGGTAAATAAATTCGTCGACTACTTCAAATGTTACCCCATCTAGCACCACCGCAGCACTAACCTCCGACGGACTACCACGCACTCTGCCAGCCACCATGTATTTCGTTTTGGCAGAGTTAATGACAAGCCCTAATCTCGCAGCTTCTCTCCTGAGAGGTCCGAAGGCCTCTTCCACAGCTCTACGGTTGATACCAATGATGTCGATATCGTCCGCAAAACCGAGAAGCATGTGCGACTTCGTAATAATGGTGCCGCTTCTCTGCACACCAGCCCTTCGTATAGCACCTTCAAATGCGATGTTGAACAATAAGTTCGACAGCCCGTCACCCTGCTTTAAACCATCCAACGTCACGAACGAGTCCGATATCTCACCGGCTATCCTGACGCTTGATGTAGAACCTTCAAGGGTGGCACGTATCAGCCTAATCAGCTTTGTTGGCAAGCCATGTTCCATCATAATCTGCCATAACTCATTCCTCTTGACTGAATCGTACGCTGCACTGAAGTCTATGAACAGATGGTGCGTCTGCAAGTTGTATTCTCGAAATTTATCGAGGATTTGTCGCAAGGTAAACATTTGGACGGTCGTGGAGCGTCCCCCTCGAAAACCGCATTGGTACTCGCCAACAAAGGTCTCCTGCAACGGCCTCAGTCTGTGGAACAGGATGCGGGAGAGAATTTTGTACACGGTATTGAGAAGTGTTATGCCCCGATAATTGCTACAGTCCAGGCGATGGCCTTTTTTGTAGATCGGGCATATGAGACCCTCTAACCAGTCCGAGGGCAATTCTTCATCAGACCACACTCTCAGCATGATGGATGGCACGATACAGCTGTTCGCTCCCGACTTTGAAGAGTTCGGCGGGAATGCCGTCCTTCCCAGCTGCCTTGCAGTTTCTCTGCTCTTTCACTGCTTTCTTCACCTTCTCCATAGATGGTGGATCCACAGCTTGACCATCATTCTCAATAGTCATCCTGCTCCTTTCGACCCCACTGTTTCCCTCACCGTTCAACAGCACACGGAAGTGTTCCTTCCAACGCTTGGCCACCTCTGTTTTATCGGTTATCAGGTTCCCCTCCCTATCGTTGCACATGACAGGGGCTGACACGTTTCGATTCCTGATTCCGTTGACCTTCTTGTAGAAGCTCCTCGCATCGTGCCTGGAGAAGCAACCTTCCGCCTCCGCAAGAATACGCTCTCAATGCTGTCGTTTCTTCCGGCGGTGGAGTCTCTTTTCAGCGGCTCTTGCATCTCGATATCTACCCATGCTCTGACGAGTCACAGCCGTGGCCAACATGTGACCCCTTGGCGCGGTTCTTCTCTTCCGTCACTCGCTGGCACTCAGCGTCAAACCACTCATTGGGCGCAGCTGCCGCAGTTGTACCCAACACTTCTCGCGCTGTAGTGCTGATCGAACTGTGGATGTGCCTCCACTGTTCATTCAGGTTCCCTTTAGCTCTTTCCTCAATCCGTTCATCGACTTTTTGCGAGTACTCTGCAGCTACTCCTTCAGTTGATAGCCGCTGGATGTTCAACTGCATCCCCAGACAACCAGAAGTCGCATAAGATTGCACGGATTACCTCGTATAAAGTTCTATGGCACATCAGTATTGTATTGCTGTATGAACAACGTATGTGTTTAATCGCATATGGTGTTATTTTGCGAACTTCTTGCGATGAGTGTAACATACTCGCATAGTAATACACATAAGCTGATATATGCCTGTCCAAACCCGTAATTAACTCACAAAGTGATGATTATACGTATAAAGCAAAAATCTCCAGTATCACGTCGTATTGCATATAAATTTAGTCGCAAAAGCTATCATTTTGTATCACCGTTAATGACTAAATTCATGAAAACAAGCCTAGATAACTGAAAATCGCATATGATTGCACGGGTTACCTCGTATAAAGTTCTATGGTACATCACTATCGTATAGCTGTATGAGCAACCAAGTGTTTCATCGCATATGGTGTTATTTTGCGAACTTCTTGCGATGAGTGTAACATACTCACACAGCAATACAGATAAACTTATTTAATGTATATTCACTTTTATTAATTCCACAAAGTGATGAATATACGCGAAAACCAAAAGTCTCATGTTTAGTCGCAAAAGGCATCATTCTGTAACACCGTAAACGACTGAATTTATGATAACTAGATGCCGCCAATGTTTGCACAGCTTAATCTATAGACCTGAATAAGATAGCTAGATAAACGGTAGCCTGAGAATAGAAGGGAAAGCCTCTCGCTTTGAGTTACCCATAAGTTAATATTTAAGTCAAAATTGTAGTTCAAAAAAGTGAATCATCGTCTGCATCGATCTAGTAGAGTGATTCCGTGTACTAAGTGCACGTACAGGACTTCGTATGTATTATTTCTATCTTAATCACAAGTCCTGGTAAGGGAAGTCCCTACATACGCACTCGGAGCACATGGAGGATCCCGCATGCCCGTACCTGTGTATATACTGCCTGAAGCAACCATGAACTGACAGAATCTGCGGTTATTCACAACCGTGACCTCCGTCTTATGGTGCGCTAACTCAAGTTGCCTGAAGTGCATCCAATCTTCGACCTTGCGTTTACAGTGCGTGGCCGTCAACTTGATCTCTTCGATCAACTCGCCGTAGACCTCTAGCGTTATGTCGTCTGCAAAACCGACGATCACAACTCCTACAGGGAGCATGAGTTTCAACACTCCGTATACATGATATTCCACAACACCGGGCCCAGGATAGAACCTTGCGAAACTCCTGCGGTAAATTGGACGCACTTCTGACTCTCCTCCGTGTTGTAAGCAAGTACTCGATTCTGGCAGTGATTTTCCAGAATCTTGTACAGCGACACCGGTAGATAGATGCTCCTGAGCGCAAGCGCTATGGAGTCCTAACTGGTGCTATTGAACGCATTCTTCACGTCAAACGTGACAATTGATCAATATTATATGCCCCTTCTCTTGCGCTGGAGTGCTACCTCCGCCGTCTAGGTGACAGAGAGGATAACATCCAGCGTGGACCTGCCCTTCCGGAAACCGAACTGGTTACTTGCCAGAACGGTATGCCGATGGGTCACCAGGTGGTTACCCATGCCTCGACAGTAAGACCAATCTCTGCCGCTCCCACTTCTCCGGGAGGAGGCAGTCATCCAGATACCTCTGCCAGACTGTCATCCAGATACCAGATAGACTGCTGGAGGCCAAGGACTGGTCTTGTTGCGTGGAATGAGTCCCCCAATGATACGCTCCAGCATCACTGGTGATCGCTCTGCAGGCGCCAGCGCGCCTTTTGTCTTGGCCAGCACGATCCTGTAGGTGTCACCCCATGGGTTCGTATTGGCACTCCACATAGCCTAGCAAAGCAGGCTCTCTTGCTTGTTTTAATCGCACTCTTTAGCGCCGATCTTACAGAACCAAATGCTGCGTGGTGCTCATTCCTCTCTTCGTCTGTTCGCGCACGCCGTCTTGGTGGGCTTACGAAACTGTTGGTATGCATTACCTTGGAGGCTGTAGTACGGAGAGCTGGCGTGCAAATAAGCTGTACCATTATCTCGAAATCGGCCATGACCGTTTGCGACACCCGCTACACTTCCCTTACCAGTCAGCTCCAGGCCGAAGTGTCCCTTGCTGTTCGAAGAAGTCATCACCATTAAGTTCGGTCCATGGCTGCAGCTCACCAGCCATGTCGTCTGCAGAGGCCTCGCAGCTCGTCCTCCCCTTAATCGAGCCACCATTCTCATTGCGAGCCTCGAAGTCTCGTTCCGGTCGAGTAGTTATCGAGAACCATTTTCACCAGGTGGTCACCGGCAGCCTTACGACATGTTCAGCTCACCGTAGTCTCCACAACTCGAGGTTCATCTGCCTCCGTTATAATCCATGTTCCATCTACACTCCACCGCGGATTGTACGCAGCACCTGTTATTAGAAAACTCAAAGGGCGGGTTGGTCCTCCACGAGCATGGTCCAAGTTTCGTGACCCTAGAGGACTACCGATCTGATCCGTATTTTGTAGATGCTAAACTTCGTGCGGTGGTGGATGGGCTTCGAGCGGAGTGTCCTCCGGAGTCCAAGGTAAGCACGATTTCCTGCGACGACGAAATTCTCTGCCTGTGTCGTAATCAGCAGTCACCAGTGAGCCAGTGAGAACTCGTCTACCACCTCTATTTCATCACTGCTAATCTAAATTGGTGGAAGAATGTTGATACTGTCTTCTCTAGAGCCTCTTCCCGTCATGAACTTAGTCTTTGAAGCGTTAATGGACAGTCCAATTCGTCTAGTTTCTGCCTTCAGTCTGATGTACGTCTTCGTCATTTGAGATTCGCAGGGACTCCAGAGTGTCCCTGAAACTTGAACTACGCACAACACCCGATCCACCGTCGACTTGACCAACCGTGTCAGTTTATCCGGAAAACCGTAAGCATCTTGATCTTCCGGAAAACCGTAAGCATCTGATCTTGATAGATTGTGTCGTACGCCGATTTAAAGTCGATGAACAGATTATGTGTGGGCACGTTATATTTCAACGGCGTATGTTCCACTTAGAATTTGACAATTTCCTCTTATTTTATTTGTCGTACCGAAAAACTAAAGACAACTTTTTGATCTGGAAGGTCATCGTGGTCGTCAGTATTGGTACACGCGTTGAAAAGTTATCCAAGGTGAAACGCGAGAGACGAGAAAAAATTGTCCACACCTACGTTGAAAACCCAACATTGTCGAGAGGAATGATCGTGCTCAAACGTTACCGGGACACTTTGATGGTGAATCGCGCTAAACAAACCAAACGTAGAAGAGATACTACAAGGTATACAGCCCTAGGGGTTGTTTGGAATGGTGACGTAGGACTAAATATTTAATATATGCTAAACTAAATATTATTATATGCTGCGCTTAACTGTTCATAGGTAACACTACCGTTTATTTTTGATAGTCGTTATTTTAAAACTAACGATGCATGAATACATGAAAATTTTACACTAGTAGTAGTAGTTGCGAAAATTCTCATAACTCTTATCTTCAAGCATCTATAGTTCTGAAAAGAACCGATTCCATAATATTCAGTTAAAAATTCGTGCTACAGAACGCTGATAATCGCACCATGAATATTTTGAGTTGACTCGTATGCAGCTCTCGTTTCTCAATGTCGCGTACCTTTAACAGCTGCACTGCTCTCGCTTATGTGTAACAAACTAAACTGAAGCTGAATTTTCTACACGCAGTCTTTTGTATCGAGTTCAGAGCAGATTTTTGCAATTAAGGCGTGGCTACGTAGCTTCGAGAAAGAGGAACAAACCAAAACACCTTCGATACTACTGAGTGATTTTCATAAGCATCAAAAGAAAGGTTTTGCTTTCCCGATGCGCAAATCACTCTGGTTCTTAGATTAACTAATTTTCGTTTCTAACATTTGACTGATAACGGTGTTCGAGTGAACACAAACAAACAATAAAACCAGAAAATTACTCAATTTAGCAGTGCAAATTCTTGAAATGAGGGTTATATCTTGTTGTGATAAACTATTCATAGGTAACACTACCGTTTATATTTGGTGCGTCTTGGTCGTTATTGTAAAAATGATTATTTAGAAATAGATAAAAATTTCACACTAGTAGTAGTTGTGAAAATTCTCATAACTCTTATCTTCATCATCTTATAGTTCTGAAAAGAACCGATTTCATAATCTTCAGCTCGAAATGTAGCTACAGAATAGATCATTTCACACTAACACATACGCGACTTCTGGGGGGCACACATTCCGTCAAAACATCTGACACAAAAGGTAAATATTAAAGGAAAAAAGTATTTCTACGGTTGTTTTTTACTTCTTTTCATCGTTTATCTTATACAAGAAGAAGGTAAAACGATTCTATGTGTGTCAAAATAATTGATTTATGTGACGGAAGAATATAAAATGCAAAATTCTTTTACAGTGCCTAAAATTCGTGCGGTGGTTGCATGCAGTTTTCGTAGGGATCGTGATGGATGTCGATTCAGTCGATTTCCGGCAATTGTCTACAGAACGGAAGAGTGAATACGTTTGTCGACTTTACGACAACAGAAGTGGTTGTCCGCGTTGAAACGGGATGACTTGAAGGCTAATAACTTGAAGCACATCGTAGTTTGCCATCGTCATTTTATTGGAGGTAAAATTAGAATACTTTCATGTTTGACCAATTATTGTTCGAGTATTCGGAACCATACTTGCCCGATGGTAAAAAATCCAACTTTCAAGTATTACTGCTAACATTGACACGAATCAGGTTTGGATTTTACTTTGCTTAGTCATATGGCACACATTCCAATTAGCCATACGGCAACACTTTTTGAAATATGTATTTATGTTCTTCACCAACGATTGAAACATTTAATCACTTGGCATACACAAGCTGCGAGTCAAAATTTACCTCCAAGTTGCTTTCGGAAGCATTTTGGTGATAAGGTTATCGTTATAATCGAGTCTACGAGTTTTGATCCCATGAACTGGAACTATCCTGCTTGGAACATTTTGTACGCATCAAGACTTCGAAAGGCCTTTAAGCATTCCCGTGTGTACGTACTCTCACGATGAATAAGGTATTCGACAATATCAAAATAAGCAACGTTTTTCGGTAAAGTGTGCTGTAAGAAGTTTTTCTGTTGTAACTGGTAGGGGTCAAATCCACCGCATAACTTCCGTATTTTCTCTTGATACCGAGACTTAACCACTGTAACGTATAAACAGATAACATATTGTATCATGCCATTCATTTAACAGAGAACATATTTTATCATTTTATTTTATAATTCCGATTAACAACGAAAAATACAACTTGCTCAGTATATTCTACGTTCATTTTCGCCTGGCTGTCAAACTTTGTGTGCCCCGCAGACCACTAACACACTTACACTTTGGCTAAAGCTCTATGCTAATGATCACACCACCACCGGTAGCATCGATTATTTTGTTGGCCGCGTATAAAATTTGCTCTCCGCTGTGCCCTCCAGCAGCAGTGCCAGCAAAATATCCTGCAGCGTACGATGGTTATTGTTGCTGCCGTGTGCAGAATACAGGTAACATGCTCCGCGGTGCCTGGAAGTTGACTCGTATGCAGCTCTCGTTTCTCAATGTCGCAAAGCTTTAACAGCTGCACCGCACTCGCTATTGTGGAACAAACTAAACTGAAGCTGAATTTTCCACACACAATCTTTTGTATCGAGTTCAGCGTCGATATTTACCATTAAGGCGTGGCCACGTAGCTTATAGAAAGAAAGAGAAACAAACCAATACATTTTCAATACTACTGAGTGATTTTCATAAGCATCAAAAGAAAGTTTTTGCTTTCCCGCTGTGAAAATCACTTTGGTTCTTAGATTAACTAATTTTCGTTTCTTACGTTTGACTGATAACGGTGTTCGAGTGAACACAAACAAACAATTAAACCGGAAAATCACTCAATTTAGCAGTGAAAATTCTTGAAATGAGGGTTTTGTCTTGTTGTGATAAACTATTCATAGGCAACACTACCGTTTATCTTTGGTGCGGCCTGGTCGTTATTGTAAAAATAATTATTGAGAAATAGATGGACATTTCACACTAGGAGTAGTTGAGAAAATTCTCGTAACTCTTATCTTCAAGCGTTTATAGTTCTAAAAAGAACCGATTCGATTACCTTCAGCTCGAAATGTATGCTGCAGAATGCTGATAATCACACCACCACCGGTAGCAACGATAAAATATAAAATTTGCTCTCCGCTGTGCCCTCCAGCAGCTGTGCCAGCAAAATATCCTGCAGCGTACAATGGTTATTATTGCTGCCGTGTGCAGAATACAGGTAACATGCTCCGCGGTGCCTGGAAGTTGACTCGTATGCAGCTCTCGTTTCTCAATGTCGCAAAGCTTTAACGGCTGCACCGCACTCGCTATTGTGGAACAAACTAAACTGAAGCTGAATTTTCCACACGCAGTCTTTTGTATCGAGTGCGTAGATTTTTACCATTAAGGCGTGGCCACGCAGCTTAGACAAAGACAAACAAACCAAAACACTTTGTTGAGTCAAAATATGTAGGCAGTGGAATTTATTTCGTCCATGTTATTGTTATCTGTGCTTGGGAAGCAAGCCAAGAACCAAGGGAAATGTATGGGAAAGCTTGACCTTGGAACTTTTCACCTTTTTCCACCATTAAGCAGTAAAGCAACAATGTTGAACATAATATCAAAAAATTGTTACACATTTTATCTATTCACCGAAATATAAATGACTAAGATGCATTAAGTCGTTCGCTTGCTATAACCGTTTGAAATCTGACGCAACATTTGCCAGTTTCATTTTCATTTTCACAAAGTGTAATCTAGTATAGAAAACAAAGACGTAGTCCTACGTCAAAAAATTGACCCGGAAACTACGAGCGAAGGTCATCAGGGCAGTCCGGCAGTCTTGTTACGTGGAAAAATTTTTTCATCCCTGGAGCAACCATCAATGAAGGAGAAGTGGCTTCTGGAGATACTTTTGCCGTTCCTCCAGTCACACGAGGAGCCGTAGCTTGCCACTACGCCCTGGATGTACTGCAGAAGTACAAGCAGAATAATATTGATGTTATCGAAAAAAGGGTTAATTCACCAAACTGCCCACAGTTTCGTCCCATCGAAAGTTATTGGGCAATAGTCAAGCGTAAATTGAAGACGGGTGGAAAAAAATGGCCGATATTGTTGATGTTGCCTTACTTACTTACTTTACTTTAAAGGCGACAGACCGATTATCGATCCAATGCCGAATCCAGAATACGTCGCCATGTCCCTCGGTCTTGGGCTGCTATCCTTCAATCGCCCCTAACACCTATTTCGCGTGCATCCTCGTCGACAGCACACATCCAACGAGTGCGGGGTCTACCTCGAAGTCGTCGACCTCTATCGGGATTCCTGCTAAATATAGCCTTCGCTTGACGCTCATCCGGCATTCTCGCTACATGCCCAGCCCACTGAAGCCTGCCGTGTTTTATCCGCTTGACTATATCCGCCGATTTGTATGCCTGGTACACTCATGGTTCATGCGTCTGCGCCAAACACACCATTTTCTAGTTTGCCGCCAAGGATTGAACGCAAAATCCTACGCTCAAAAACACCAAGAGCTCGCCGATCAGCCTCTTTCAGCGTCCATGATTCATGGCCGTAGAGGGCCACCGGAAGAACCAGTGTTTTATAGAGTGCAAGTTTAGTTCGGATTTGCAGACTGCGGGACCTTAGCTGGTTACGTAATCCGTAAAAGGCCCTGTTTGCGGCTGCTATCCGCCTCTTTATCTCACGGCTAACCTCGTTGTCACATGTCACTAATGTGCTCAGGTAAATAAATTCGTCGACTACTTCAAATGTTACCCCATCTAGCACCACCGCAGCACCAACCTCCGACGGACTACCACGCACTCTGCCAGCCATCACGTATTTCGTTTTGGCAGAGTTAATGACAAGCCCTAATCTCGCAGCTTCTCTCCTGAGAGGTCCGAAGGCCTCTTCCACAGCTTCACGGTTGATACCAATGATGTCGATATCGTCCGCAAAACCGAGAAGCATGTGCGACTTCGTAATGATAGTGCCGCTTCTCTGCACACCAGCCCTTCGTATAGCACCTTCAAATGCGATGTTGAACAATAAGTTCGACAGCCCGTCACCCTGCTTTAAACCATCCAACGTCACGAACGAGTCCGATATCTCACCGGCTATCCTGACGCTTGATGTAGAACCTTCAAGGGTGGCACGTATCAGCCTAATCAGCTTTGTTGGCAAGCCATGTTCCATCATAATCTGCCATAACTCATTCCTCTTGACTGAATCGTACGCTGCACTGAAGTCTATGAACAGATGGTGCGTCTGCAAGTTGTATTCTCGAAATTTATCGAGGATTTGTCGCAAGGTAAACATTTGGACGGTCGTGGAGCGTCCCCCTCGAAAACCGCATTGGTACTCGCCAACAAAGGTCTCCTGCAACGGCCTAAGTCTGTGGAACAGGATGCGAGAGAGAATTTTGTACACGGTATTGAGAAGTGTTATGCCCCGATAATTGCTACAGTCCAGGCGATGGCCTTTTTTGTAGATCGGGCATATGAGACCCTCTAACCAGTCCGAGGGCAATTCTTCATCAGACCACACTCTCAGCATGATGTATGGCACGATACAGCTGTTCGCTCCCGACTTTGAAGAGTTCGGCGGGAATGCCGTCCTTTCCAGCTGCCTTGCAGTTTCTCTGCTCTTTCACTGCTTTCTTCACCTTGTCCATGGATGGTGGATCCACAGCTTGACCATCATTCTCAATAGTCATCCTGCTCCTTTCGACTCCACTGTTTCCCTCACCGTTCAACAGCACACTGAAGTGTTCCTTCCAACACTTGGCCACCTCTGTTTTATCGGTTATCAGGTTCCCCTCCCTATCGTTGCACATGACAGGGGCTGACACGTTTCGATTCCTGATTCCGTTGACCTTCTTGTAGAAGCTCCTCGCATCGTGCCTGGAGAAGCAACCTTCCGCCTCCACAAGAATACGCTCCCAATGCTGTCGTTTCTTCCGGCGGTGGAGTCTCTTTTCAGCGGCTCTTGCATCTCGATATCTACCCATGCTCTGACGAGTCACAGCCGTGGCCAACATGTGACCCCTTGGCGCGGTTCTTCTCTTCCGTTACTCGCTGGCACTCAGCGTCAAACCACTCATTGGACGCAGCTGCCGCAGTTGTACCCAAAACTTCTCGCGCTGTAGTGCTGATCGAACTGTGGATGTGCCTCCACTGTTCATTCAAGTTCCCTTCAGCTCTTTCCTCAATCCGTTCATCAACTTTTTGCGAGTACTCTGCAGCTACTCCTTCAGTTGATAGCCGCTGGATGTTCAACTGCATCCTCCTCGTTTCCTTGGATTTCAGCACGTTGGACAGCCTGGCGCGGATTTTGGCTACTACGAGATAGTGATTCGAGTCAACGTTCGGTCCTCTGAACGACCTCACGTCTGTAACGTCTGAAAAGTGCCGTCCATCATTCAGAACGTGGTCAATTTAAGAGCAAAGCTCTCCATTCGGGTGCATCCAGGTGTGCTTACGTGTGTTCCGGCGTGAAAAATAAGTGCTACAGATAGCCATCCCCCTAGCTGCAGCGAAATTAACAAGCCTCAGGCCATTGTCGTTCGTAGTAGAGTGGAAGCTTTCCCTACCAGTTACGGGGCGGAAGAAGTCTTCCTGCCCGACCTGTGCATTTGCATCTCCGATGACAATCTTTATATCGTGTCCTGGGCACTCATTGTATGTCTTTTCCAAGAGCTCATAAAATTCCTCCTTTCCGTCATCGGGTTTCTCGTTGGTCGGTGCGTACACATTTATTAGGCTGTAATTGAAGAATTTGCCCTTAATTCTCAACACGCATATACGGTCACTGATCGGCCTCCATCTAATCACATGCTTTATCTGTTTTCCAATTAGCACGAAACCGACTCCTCCTATAGTAGATGTGGTACTCAAATGAAGTGTCCGCAATAGGATCTACTGCTCGGAATTCGCGTTCTCCCGATTTCGGCCACCGCACCTCTTGGATAGCTGCAACCTCCACATTCACCTTCCGCAGCTCTCTAGCCAGGATACTTGCGCGTGCCGGTTCGTGTAGAGTCCTTACATTCCAAGTACCGAGTTTCCAATAATCGTTGTCCTTTTTCGTTCGCCTAGGTCCATGCCGATTATTCCGTTCCGTATTTATATCTGGATTGTTCGTAGTATTTAATATTCAGTATGCTGCCTTACTAGGGCTGCGATACCTAGTCTCGCGACGGGGCTGCCGTCTTTGATAAAGCTGGCGAGACACCGCGTTTCATGATTCAGCCGCCCGCTCCCGATCAGACGTTGTTGTACGCCGCCCCTAACATGGGGAAACAGCCGCGTACGTTCTCCCTTCCCAGTCAGCATACGACCAAAGTTTCCACACGGTTGGTTACCCGATCTCCGCTAAGGTTGTTGATGTTGCCACTCTGTAGAAATTGATGGGAAGTATTCGATGGAAAGTTCGAGAATTTATCAGAACAGCAGAATTTTTTTTCCCTAAAGTTTATTAAAACCCTTACAAAAACATATTTTAACCAATTTACTTACTCACTTGCACTTTCGTGTTACTTTCTCATGCATAAATCGGAAATTGTATGCGGCCAAATTCTAAATGAACCAAACCTTAGAATCTACGAGAGTAGGTACCTTGTAGGCGGCGCTCTGCAACGTGATTGCACGAAAGTTACAGCAACACATGTTCGCAAGAAGGTTGCCGGGCAGGTTTTTTTTTCGCCGACACCGAACAACTAAACACCCTTCGAAGAAAACCTTATTCAAAAATAGATATTTGATTATTTCCGAAAAAACGGCTATCAAGAATCGCAAGCGGCCAATGTCAGGGTGTCCATTGCCATCAGTAATCTAAATAAATCGGAGTGCTATTTTAGTTAAAATCAATTTACATATTGAGTTTTCAATGAAGCTATTCATACGAGCATGAGCATTTTCTAAATAAAAATAAAAGCCATCAACTACCCTATAACAAACAGAACAAAATATTTTTTTTTTTATCACAGATATATTTTTTTCACAATTGATCAAGAACCTTGCAACGAGGGTTTGCAATCCCGGGAACGATTTCCCGGGAAATAGCTTTTCCCGGGAGTCCCGGATCCCGGGAACAAAAATATTGATTCCCGGGATCCCGGGATTCCCGAGTTCCGCGAAAAATTTTGTATGATTCACTATAGTTTCTCATGCAATATTGCAATAAAATTAAATACGTCAAACTGGTGCGACCTGAAATAAATCATTTTATAAAACTTAAAGTCAGTATAGTATTTCAACCAAAAAATCATCTTTGCATGTTAATTAGTAAGCCTTCAAATGCTCTAAGACTGACTTATTTTGACTCGTATTGAACTGATTATTTAGTATTCTATCGTTTCCTTCCGGTTTGTCTCGGTCACAAAAAACCACCGAACGGCGAACTAACGAAATAATGTAGTTGTTTAACTAAAACTCTTTCTCGAAATCTTACGTTCTAATCAATTATGATATAAACTCCAGAAGGGTTTAAAATGTTGTTCTGTCAATGAAACTAGATTTAAAACGCAGTTTATTTAAAAAAATCACAATAGCATAGTAAATATATTTAAATGAATAAAAAAAATAGCGAATAGGTTTGCCACCGCTCAAGTAAACAGTAAATATTTACTGTAGTGTAAAAAACATTTTGCTAAAAAAGTCTGTACCGAATATAGCAAATATTTTCCGCGTCCAATGCCTGCCTAACACTTAGTTTTGTCTTCCACAAACTGAAAGAATTGGACACCAGTTTTCAATTAAGTGTAGCAAAAGCTGTAATCGGTGATTTGAAAGTATTCTAGAAATTTTTGAGCTTAACGGAAAATTGTCAGCGGATCTGAAACGATTGTTTGACGACATGAAGCCCTTTAATTTTCCTCTTCTGCAAAAATATGCTACAAAAATCGATCAAGAATTTTTGATGTTAACTTCAATATGTTTTGTATTTCATTTGTTTTTCATGCGAATTGAGAATGAAATTTAAACAATTTTTTGTTACCTTTTATTGATCAACTCCATTAAAAATCTCATTTTGCTAAAAAAATTGTCTGTTACCGGCTCCCGGGAATTCCCGGGAAATGCGATTTTTTATTCCCGTTTCCCGGGAATATTGCAAACCCTACTTGCAACCATTTAACTTGAGAAAATACCCATTAGCAACAAGACAACGATCGACCTAGAAGTTACAACCAGCCCTTTTCTCCACCATGTTGCGGTTTTGTACGGCCTTCCTCATAAAACGCCTTCTTAATAACGTTAAGTTAATTTTTAATCATGAATTTTATATGACTCACAGCCGAAACAATTCGTCATACCGTCCGTTGCTCTACAACAATCCTGCGTTTGTGTATTTAGGCACAAACCCTTTCATTTTTTTTTGAAAAGAATAAACAAATGACATGCAAGTTTCTATGACAAACAGAATAACCACATTGGAGAATATAAACCTTTAGGCTAGCGGATCTCCGTAGTAGCGCTGCTTAACCTAATTAAATTAAATGAAATCTGTTTCATACATAACTCTCAAGCTCTGATTAAAAACATGTGCTTCAGCAAAGGTCACTTTCTCGATAAAATCTTTCTGGTGCTCAATTCGGATCAGTCGTTACTTAAGAAATTCGCTAGGTTAAGTGCGACAGACAAAAAACCTTTATTCCTCGGAATCGTTAACTTTTTTTTTTAATTTCCAGACCCGCCTGTCTTTACGACCAAGCAAGCGTCAATCAACCATACTTATTGCTTTGAGCGTTTGGTAGTAGCTCGAGCCGAAATTTATCTTATATACCTAACTACATTAATCTGGAAGACCACCGTGCGGAATCTTCTCCACTTCCAAATTGGCTACGTACTTATTAATTTTCCCTACCCGTTTTCCTCGAACCAGAAGGCAGGTTGACCGGTCCCCGCGGAAAGAAACGTGATCCTTCGGTTGCTTTTTAGGAGCTCAGATTCCGCCTTCAGCAAGTGAGTATACTAATTCCAAAGCATTCTCTCATTTCAGGCTATTGTTTTATTTTGCTTTTTTCCTTCCTACCCTCAGTCTGCAATAAAATTCAATTACGCTCGAAATCACTGATTTAAATATTTTCTTTCATGCTAGCTCTCGACAGCGGATAAGCTGAATACGTTTGATCCTGACAAAGTTGGGTTTGTGCGCTGCAAACTGTGGCGCAAAATTGACCCCTTACAATGAATTTAATTAACGTTGCACGTAATTTATAGTTTGTTGAAGGCGAAGTAGGATTTCTATCCAAAAGACCAAAGATTCATCTTGAACAACAAGAAACAGCATTGCAAATCGTGTGTACCTTTATTATTCTATTTCCTTTCTGTGCCATCCAAATATTAACGAAATGCGAGAACTTGAATAATATGAAAGGATTATTTCTATCCACATATTTTTGAATCTCAAAAACATAAATTTTTAATTTAGGTGGAGTGTTTCCCTCCGCCATTTAAAATGTTCAATGAAATGTCCGTGCCTACGCATAATCAATTTACCATATTACAATAATCTCGGAGCAAAACCAAACAGCAAAATAATGCACCATCTGAAAAGCTAATAAAACTTGTGAACGATTGAGTTGCCGTCACCTTCTTCTATCGGCACAAAAAAAAACAAGCATAGGAAAAGCAAATTCTCAGCTCTTGCGAAAATCTGCACCCCGAGTAAACATGGCTCGGCAGCCAGTTCTCACGAGACGGGCACGCTAAACTGTCACTTGCACTTCTGAATGACAACATAAATCCACTAAAATGTGCTAACACCGATGCCAGAAGTGTACTTTCCACTTCATTACATTAATTTTCCGTTCCTGTTCTTTTTCACTTCGGATTAAGCTTCTGCATCATGCTTCACGTCCCGCCGAAGCGAAGTCTATTTATATCTTACTCCCACAGAAGTTCTCACACTTTCTTTGCGCGCGCTTAGGATTTGAGCCTTGTTAATTTAAAAAGTTTTCCTTGTTTGTAGTGCAAGGCGTGGGAAGTTTTAACATTTTGTCTAATGTTATTTTTTAGCCAGCATATCACTCAGAGATTCGGAGCACTCACTTACACCGGCAGGAAGTGATTTTTGTGTGAGATCGTGAAAAAGATGTCTGTTTCTATTGAGGAAAAAATTTGAGATTAGTATTTTTTGGGAAAGATGTGCCGTGAAATATCTGGTGGCTAACATTACAAAAAAAAATCATTCGAAATGCGCAATATAAAGTCATCATGATAGAATACCAATCAGCGCTCGGGCGCTGGAAAGTTTTCCTTAAAGTTTTTTAACCATGGACATGCGCGAAACTTCCTATAGGCGTCAGGAGGTGGAAAGGTTAATCGAGTTTTGATCTTCAATAAGCAGGTTATTGCATACAAATGGGTCCATTACAACACTGTATCTTGATTTATCAGAAAATATACAGTTTGATGCTGTTGACAGGTTTTGATATCCACTGTAAGAACGCAGAAAAAATTTAAAATTTGTAAAAAAATAGTGTTGTAAGCCATTTTTTCAATTTCCAATATTTCGGATCAATACAATAGATGAAAAGCTCTATTTTGTTGTTTGCTCTTTGTTCATATATTTCTGCTTTGACTATTACTACCGTCAATCTTATTTTAATGTAAACACCCTAAAAATATCGGAAATAATATGAAATATCTGATTTTTCTAATTGTTGGTTTCTATTGAGAGATTTGTAAGCTTTGAATGATTTATGAATAACTATTATAATGTTCAATCCTCCTTTCATCCTTTCCATTTTTTGTTTGAAAACAACGTACTGAATTATTTTTGTTGTTTTTCTATACTGTCAACAGAGTCGGGTTTGGATGTCAGGGGGCCCTCTTTTCTTAGAACATTTAGATGTAAGATAATTGTAAAACTGTGAAATGACTTCACGCTCTGCTGGAATGACCAAAAAAAACTCTCAACTTTGTCTGCCGAATTGTTACGCCTTCGAGTGGTGGTTGCATGTCTGGCCTAATACTAGGGGGCTCCTTGAGTCGGGAGGCCCGGGGCATTTGCCTTCGTTACCCCCATTAAATCCGGGCCAGACTGTCAGTGCACTGAGAACAGCTTTATTCAAGTATTTGAAAATATATATTGCTTTCTTGAGGTTGTTTCTTCAACAATTTTTTATTATACCTTCCAAAGATATGCTGGTTACTCCTATCTAAAACAATTTTATTCCAAGATTTCATATCAAAACAATAAATTATCATTAAAATAAAACTCTAACTTTCTATTCATTATCAACATTTGTAACGCCAATATTTTCTCGTCCAGAATTTACTATATTTTATATAACATTTCATATAACGCCAATATTTTCTCGTCCAGAATTTACTATAATTTATATAACAGGCCGACGGCCTGTTTACCGGTCTAGAATCGAACAAATTAGAGATATTCAACTTTTTCTGTCTTTGGCAGCCGTTCTCCAACTGCCTCGTACACCAGCAAATCGTGCATCTTCTTCAATCGCGTACATCCACCGAGGGCAAGGCCTACCCTGGAGTCAAATTTTTTTTTTGGTCCTTTTCTGAAGACTAACCTCTCCATACCAAGTCGAATACCAAGTCCCCACGCACCACCTAATCATCGATTTCAAAGTCGCCTATGATACTATCGACCGGGAAGAGCTATTGAAAATCATAGACGGAAATTTATCTTATATACCTAACTACATTAATCTGGAAGACCACCGTGCGGAATCTTCTCCACTTCCAAATTGGCTACGTACTTATTAATTTTCCCTACCCGTTTTCCTCGAACCAGAAGGCAGGTTGACCGGTCCCCGCGGAAAGAAACGTGATCCTTCGGTTGCTTTTTAGGAGCTCAGATTCCGCCTTCAGCAAGTGAGTATACTAATTCCAAAGCATTCTCTCATTTCAGGCTATTGTTTTATTTTGCTTTTTTCCTTCCTACCCTCAGTCTGCAATAAAATTCAATTACGCTCGAAATCACTGATTTAAATATTTTCTTTCATGCTAGCTCTCGACAGCGGATAAGCTGAATACGTTTGATCCTGACAAAGTTGGGTTTGTGCGCTGCAAACTGTGGCGCAAAATTGACCCCTTACAATGAATTTAATTAACGTTGCACGTAATTTATAGTTTGTTGAAGGCGAAGTAGGATTTCTATCCAAAAGACCAAAGATTCATCTTGAACAACAAGAAACAGCATTGCAAATCGTGTGTACCTTTATTATTCTATTTCCTTTCTGTGCCATCCAAATATTAACGAAATGCGAGAACTTGAATAATATGAAAGGATTATTTCTATCCACATATTTTTGAATCTCAAAAACATAAATTTTTAATTTAGGTGGAGTGTTTCCCTCCGCCATTTAAAATGTTCAATGAAATGTCCGTGCCTACGCATAATCAATTTACCATATTACAATAATCTCGGAGCAAAACCAAACAGCAAAATAATGCACCATCTGAAAAGCTAATAAAACTTGTGAACGATTGAGTTGCCGTCACCTTCTTCTATCGGCACAAAAAAAACAAGCATAGGAAAAGCAAATTCTCAGCTCTTGCGAAAATCTGCACCCCGAGTAAACATGGCTCGGCAGCCAGTTCTCACGAGACGGGCACGCTAAACTGTCACTTGCACTTCTGAATGACAACATAAATCCACTAAAATGTGCTAACACCGATGCCAGAAGTGTACTTTCCACTTCATTACATTAATTTTCCGTTCCTGTTCTTTTTCACTTCGGATTAAGCTTCTGCATCATGCTTCACGTCCCGCCGAAGCGAAGTCTATTTATATCTTACTCCCACAGAAGTTCTCACACTTTCTTTGCGCGCGCTTAGGATTTGAGCCTTGTTAATTTAAAAAGTTTTCCTTGTTTGTAGTGCAAGGCGTGGGAAGTTTTAACATTTTGTCTAATGTTATTTTTTAGCCAGCATATCACTCAGAGATTCGGAGCACTCACTTACACCGGCAGGAAGTGATTTTTGTGTGAGATCGTGAAAAAGATGTCTGTTTCTATTGAGGAAAAAATTTGAGATTAGTATTTTTTGGGAAAGATGTGCCGTGAAATATCTGGTGGCTAACATTACAAAAAAAAATCATTCGAAATGCGCAATATAAAGTCATCATGATAGAATACCAATCAGCGCTCGGGCGCTGGAAAGTTTTCCTTAAAGTTTTTTAACCATGGACATGCGCGAAACTTCCTATAGGCGTCAGGAGGTGGAAAGGTTAATCGAGTTTTGATCTTCAATAAGCAGGTTATTGCATACAAATGGGTCCATTACAACACTGTATCTTGATTTATCAGAAAATATACAGTTTGATGCTGTTGACAGGTTTTGATATCCACTGTAAGAACGCAGAAAAAATTTAAAATTTGTAAAAAAATAGTGTTGTAAGCCATTTTTTCAATTTCCAATATTTCGGATCAATACAATAGATGAAAAGCTCTATTTTGTTGTTTGCTCTTTGTTCATATATTTCTGCTTTGACTATTACTACCGTCAATCTTATTTTAATGTAAACACCCTAAAAATATCGGAAATAATATGAAATATCTGATTTTTCTAATTGTTGGTTTCTATTGAGAGATTTGTAAGCTTTGAATGATTTATGAATAACTATTATAATGTTCAATCCTCCTTTCATCCTTTCCATTTTTTGTTTGAAAACAACGTACTGAATTATTTTTGTTGTTTTTCTATACTGTCAACAGAGTCGGGTTTGGATGTCAGGGGGCCCTCTTTTCTTAGAACATTTAGATGTAAGATAATTGTAAAACTGTGAAATGACTTCACGCTCTGCTGGAATGACCAAAAAAAACTCTCAACTTTGTCTGCCGAATTGTTACGCCTTCGAGTGGTGGTTGCATGTCTGGCCTAATACTAGGGGGCTCCTTGAGTCGGGAGGCCCGGGGCATTTGCCTTCGTTACCCCCATTAAATCCGGGCCAGACTGTCAGTGCACTGAGAACAGCTTTATTCAAGTATTTGAAAATATATATTGCTTTCTTGAGGTTGTTTCTTCAACAATTTTTTATTATACCTTCCAAAGATATGCTGGTTACTCCTATCTAAAACAATTTTATTCCAAGATTTCATATCAAAACAATAAATTATCATTAAAATAAAACTCTAACTTTCTATTCATTATCAACATTTGTAACGCCAATATTTTCTCGTCCAGAATTTACTATATTTTATATAACATTTCATATAACGCCAATATTTTCTCGTCCAGAATTTACTATAATTTATATAACAGGCCGACGGCCTGTTTACCGGTCTAGAATCGAACAAATTAGAGATATTCAACTTTTTCTGTCTTTGGCAGCCGTTCTCCAACTGCCTCGTACACCAGCAAATCGTGCATCTTCTTCAATCGCGTACATCCACCGAGGGCAAGGCCTACCCTGGAGTCAAATTTTTTTTTTGGTCCTTTTCTGAAGACTAACCTCTCCATACCAAGTCGAATACCAAGTCCCCACGCACCACCTAATCATCGATTTCAAAGTCGCCTATGATACTATCGACCGGGAAGAGCTATTGAAAATCATAGACGGAAATGGTTTCCCTGCGAAACTAACAAGACTGATCAAGGCCACGATGGATGGTGTACAGTGCTGTGTGAAGATTTCGGGTACGTTATGAAGCCCGTTTGAAACACGCAAGGGATTTCGACAAGGCGACGGTCTTTCCTGCCTCTTTTTCAACATTGCGCTTGAAGGTGTGATGAAACGTGCGGCCTTCATCATGCGGGGCACGATCTTTAATAAATCCAGCCAATTTATCTGCTTCGCTGACGATGTGGATCTTTTCGGAAGGACGTTCCAGGCGGTTGCTAAACAGTACACCAAACAGAAACATGAAGCAGTATTTGCTAGCAGAAGGAACCGAGCGCGATAGGGCTCGCATAGGCATTAGCGTAATAATTGACGGAGACGAGTTCGAGGTGGTTGACAAATTTCTATACCTCAGATCTTTGGTAACGTCAAACAACAACTGCACTAGAAAAATCCGCAGACGTATTGTAGCTGGAAGTCGTGCCTGCTACGGACTCCACAACACTTTGAGGTCTGGTAAACATAGCCCCCGTACCAAGTGCATCATGTACAAGACGCTTGAAAGACCAGTAGTCCTCTACGGGCACGAGACATGGACAATGCTCGAGGAGGACTTGCAAGCACTGGCCGTTTTCTAACGACGTGCGCTTAAGATTATCCTTGGCGGAGTATGTGAGGATAGCGTATGGAAGCGAAGGTTGAACCACGAGCTGGCGCAACTCTACGGCGAACGCAGTATCCAGAAAGTCGCGAAAGCTGGAAGGGTACAATGGGCGGGACATGTTGTAAGAACGCCGGACAACAATCCCGCAATAATGGTGCTCGTCTCGAATCCGGCCGGTACAAGACGTAGAGGTGCACAACAAGCTAGGTGGTTAGACCAAGTGGAGCAAGATCTTGGAAGTGTGAAACTCTCAAAAAACTGGAGACAAGCTGCTATGGACCGAGGACGATGGCGTAACATTGCGACGCAGGTGAAATACTGAGGGATGTTTCACCAAGAAAGTAAGTGAGTAACCTCTCCATTGACGATAGCGCGGTAACATTAGCCGCTTCGAAACTCAAGTCTTCCATGTCCGCTGGACCAGACGGCATACCATCCGCTTTCCTTAAAATATGCATTGGTAGTCTGGCTTCTTTCCCTCGGTCTGTAAATCGGCTTACATGTTTCCAGTACACAAGAAATGCAAAAGAAATAACATCAACAAGTACCGTGGAATCTCCGCTCTTTGCTCCATATCGAAACTATTTGCGCTCGTCGTGTTGAACCTACTTTATCGTCCTTCAACCAGTACATCAACGGCCACAAATCTACTGAAGCTCACGTCACGACCAGTCTCAGACGGATGTCATCTACACGGACCTATCCACGGCGAAACTCGCAAAGCTTGGCATCGGAGGCCCACTGCTTCACCGGCGTTCAGTCTGACCGGCGGGCGTTCAGTAGTAAACATCAATGGAGTCTTTTCGACATCTTTTTCCGCTCACTCAGGCATTCCGCAAGGCAGTCATCTCGGGCCTTTGATATTGCTGATTTACTTGAATGATGTCAATTTTCGATTTCAATGCCTTCGGCTGTCATTCACTGATGACCTAAAACTGTTTACAAAAGTAATAATTCCGTCAGATGCTGCGGCGTGCCAGGACCAGTTAAGGGTTTTCGCAGAATGGTGCGCGGACAACCGCATGCAATTGAACGTTGACAAATGTGAGATAATAACCTTCACCAGAAAGCGTAGACTGACTTACAACTTGTTAAACACACCTCTGCGACGCACAAACTGTGTCAAGGACTTGGAAGTATTGCTTGAGCTAATTTTCAAACAACATATGATATTCATCATTGACAAGGCTAGCAGAAACTTGGGATTTATTATGCGTATCGTCAAAAGCTTCAACGCCATCTATTGTCTGAAAGCAGTGTATTGCGCTTTGGTGCGCTCCAACTTAGAATACTGCGCTTCAGCGTGGAATCCCTACTACCTGAATGTAGTATACAGAATCTAGTCAGTACAACGAAGATTTTTTCGTTTTGCTCTCCAGAGACTTCCGTGGAATAACCCTTTCCGACTACCTAGCTACGAAAAACGATGTAGACTTATCGACTTACATACACTGCAAATCCATCGGGACATATCCAGGGCAATATTCGTCTTCGACGTGTTGTCCTCACGAGTAGATTGTCCGGCAATTCTCGAGCAACTCAATATTTATGTTCGACCACGCATGTTGCGAAATAGCCTCTTTCTTCACGTTCAGAATAGGCGAACAAACAACAGCAGTGTATGCATTTCATCCTTTTATCCTCATCCTTCTTATTAACATATCTCCCACCACGCATACAATCCTATCCTTCCTAGAATCACGGACACTGCGCGCAATGGAGTATACATAGGTACAGAAGAAAAGGTGTAGTTGTGGTAGTGAAATGCAAAATTCTGTCACAGTCTCGTGAGATGTGTGTAAGATGCTGTCAGTGACGTAAAACTTTAGAAACAGTTAAAACAGGAAAGCACATTTTTAATTTTATCAAAGTGTTTCGCGTTTTTTTATGAACATATTACTTATATAATACCGTTAAAAAGCCTTTCTGTGTCGTGCAAGAATGCGGTATTTCGGCATACCACATTAAAAAGAGTGAACGGTCAGTGATTTTGCATATTTTCCCCAAAGAAAAGCCAAGAAGGAAGAAATCGCAAGAATTTTGCAAAAACAATGAAAACGGTGGGAAACGTTATGTTTGCCTTCTTCATGTTGAGCCATCGGACTTCGAAAATATCTACAGCTTGGATGTGCGACGTGTATTAAAGAAAACAGATATGTTTATATGATATGAATCAATTGCTTGGTAAAAATACCAAATCATCGCAATTTCCAGCTATACCTACAATCCGAATACCTCAGATCACACCGTTATCGGATCAATCCATCCGTGCAAAACTGAAGGCCCGCAAAGAGTTGGTGGCTGAGCTGGTAGAAGCATACGATGAAGAGAAAAATAATTCTGCCTCAGAGGAGTTGTTGAACAGCACAATTTTCGACGTTCTTTTCGAGGCTATCGGTATCGCTGAAAACCATAATACATCATCAGGAATGGAAAATCATCTAAAAAACAGTGACATTAGTTCGTCAGGACCGCAAAGAGGCCACTACGAACGAAATCGGTGTAGTTAAGAATCAAGGATTTCATGAGGTTTTGTATTTTCCCGAGATTTTTTTAGATATTTTTTTGTGACACAAACTCGCAGACTTCCTACATTGAACATGTAGTCGAAGATCTCACCATCACCTTAGAGGCATACGGCATGCCGGCTACTTTTAACAAATCGGACAGACAGCGGTAGCATGTGTAGAAACTAGTCGTCCTGTTGATTTTTTATCGCGGGTCGCGCGAAGAAAAAAAAGCCAAATCCATCCTTATACCCCTTCAACCGTCGCGATGAAATGAATTCTTAATATTGATGATTGACAACACTATGACAGAAGCGCAAATCTTTCAAGTTTGTCCTAGTTGTAAGACGTTATTTATTGTAGAGTTATAACTAAACTAATTTAACATGTAGTGAAAATACTCGAAGCATTCCGTGCAAATAAAACTGTTATTTCTAATATTTTTTTTTTAAATAATCTTCGAATTTACTTAAATCATGGTCGATTGGAAGCAATATTAATGTACGGGGCAGAATAACCCTTCATTTCGGTGTGACTACTAATTCATTCAGTTTCGCCTTCCCTAGACTAGATTCACATGTTCATATGAATAACTTGTAATATGAGCTTGTTTTTGAAGATCTACGTCACAACCCCAACACGTGCTTCTGTTTACCTCTTTTCAGTTACTAATACAGACAAATGTCTTCTTCTTCCTCACCTTTGTATACCTCATTGCATTGCGCGTACCCAAAAAGTATTGCACATTTGTCATTCATCACTAGGTCATAAATTGCGAGGCCACACTGACACCCTTTTTATATTTTGTTTCCACTGCTCTCCGCATTCCGCATGGGCAATTGCTTTGCATACGCTGCATTGCCCATGCCAAACATTTGGTCAACACATTGTTGACTGTTAGCTATTTTGTAAACAGCATGATGGTGACTTGAGCTTGGGTCTAGCATGTAAGACTAGGTAGTAAGTTATTTGGTAAGGAAAAAATATTCATTACCGTTTAGACCAGCCAACGGCTTAGTCCTTCCAAATAGAACTATCCGAACTTGCCATGAATGAAAAAGTACAAAAGTGCCCGAAGCAGCTTCAGCACGATAATCGGTCTCCAGCGTCATTTCAATCGTTACGCTACAAGCTTCGATTTCGACATAAGCCACGAGATGCTGAAGACCCGCTTCTTGACTTTAGCACGTAATTTTCAGTAAAAGGAAAATCATTTAGGGTACAAGGCCTGTTGATGTAATTTTTGCAAATATACAAATCATTGAAGATACTTTGGCGGCTCTGTATGTATTGATGTATTACCTTCACTATATCAGCATGTTTGATACCTGGTACAGATCACGATTCAAACGCCTGCGCCACACTTCAGCTTCCAATTTACCGCCAAGTATCGATCGCAGAACTTTACGCTAAAAACTCCGAGCACGCGTAGATCAGCTTCCAGCGTCTTTGTTTCATGTCCGTATAGGACCACCGGGAGAATCAGCGTCCTATACAGCGCTAGTTTTGTGCGAGCTTGCAAACTACGGGACCTAGCTAATTATGTAGTTCGTAGAAGGCCCTGTTCGCTGACTCATAGTCTCACTTCACGGCCCATGTCGTTATCAAATGTCACAAGCGTGCCAAGATAAACAAATTCATCAACCACTCCAAATCGTTCCTCATCAATCTCCATTTCAGTATCAATACCACCATAACTTTCACGATCCCTGTCCCTCAGAGTGTACTCCCCCTGCTTCAGTCCATCTAACGTTACGAACACGACTGATGTCTCGCCAGTTATTCGCATGATTTCAATCCTTCAAGCATCCTACGACGAAGCTTAATTAGTTTTATCGGGAAAACGTGTTCCAGCATTACCTACCACAGCTCGTTTCGTTTCACTGAGTCGTAATCCGTCGTAAAATCTACAAATTGATGGTGAGTCTGCAAGTTATACTCCCGGAACTCATCGAGGATCTATCGCAGGATGAACATTTGATCCGTCGTGACACGCCCCAGTCGAAAACTAGTCTGGTATTCGTCGACGAAAGATTCCGTTAACGGTTTCAATCTCATACACGATACTTGAGAGCACTTTGTATGCGGAGTTGAGCAACTTAATGCCTCGATAGTTGCAACAATTCAGTCGATGGTCCTTCTTGTAGTTTGGGTATATGAGATCAGTCGTTCGGCATTTGTTCATCTGCGCAGATCCTCAGTATGATCTGGTAGATCGCATGGTACACCCGCTCGCTTCCCGCTTTTAGAAGTTCGGCCCGAAAACCATAACAAACTTATCGCGTTTTCAACAGCTTGTTCGTCGCTCATAATCATCATCCTGGTCCTGTTTGCTCATCTTGCTCCTTACCGTTCAAAAGTACTCCTTCCACCTTTCCACGTTGAGTTCTCCGTAAGCAGGTTGCCGTCCTTGTCATTGCACGTCACCGGCACAGGAAAAATCCTAATTCTAACTCTGGTGACTGTTCTACAGAAGCTCCGCTTGTCGTTACTAGCCTTTAATTCTCAGCACGCACATACGGTCTTCTACGGGCCTCCATCGAATGACTCTCGATTTCTGATTTAGTTAGCGGGATACAGTGTTTCATTATTCAGCCACCCGCTCCTGGTCAGACGCTGTTATACGCCACCCCTAACATGGGGACAAAACCGCGTAAGGCGGCATCCATAAATTACGTAACGCTCATAGGGGGAAGAGGGGGTATCCTTGAGCGTTACAATTTGTTACACAGGGGAGGGGGAGGGGTGAGCTCAGCGTTACGTAACGAAAAATCCCTGGAGAGACTCTCCAAAAACGAGCATTTTTATCAGGGCAATCCTTCTGCAGCGTTACGTAATTTTTATGGGGGGATAGGTGTTGGCGTTATTTTTCGTTACATATGGGGGGGTGGGGGTCCAATACTCGGGATTTTTGCGTTACGTGATTTTTGGATGTCACCTAAGACCCCTCTTTCCAGTCACCATAGGACCGAAGCACCACGTGGAGGTTGAGATAGGAGTTGCTGGACAGAGCTGAATGACCACATTAGGGTCTCATGTTACGTGTGTTCAGTCAACCAACCATACACTGTTTTTATATAGCGAAAAAAAATGTCGTTACGTCTCGCTACGAAACATAAAGAATGAAATAATTTGAAAAAGGAGGCAACAAAGTAGGTACAAAACGCGTGTAACATCATTTTTTTATGTTATGTGCGCTCTTCTATTAATGTTCTTAATTAAATTTCACTACTATAACTCTCTTACCAATAGCGTTTTCTTTGAAACCTCAAAACCTCCAGCGTGCTCATGGCTATATGTGCCAGTAACAGGTTTATCGAACGTAAACCAGTTTCTAAAACTGGCAATTTTTCGAGACCTGATTCGCTGCTAAACCGAAGTTATTAATCATATTCCCTCAAAAGCACGACTACGTTAAAACACCCTCTAGGCTTCGATATATATAATATAAATAGACTGAAACAACATTCGCAAGAAGATTATCGCCTTAGTGCGAACGTAGAAAGATAAATACTCCAAAATTCGGTAAAAGCAATTATGTTATGGCATACCAATCCCAAAAAGGGCCGAGAAGGTGAACACATCGCAATCGGACAAAAGCATCGACCGGAAAGGGGTCGCCCGGGAGAACCAATTTGAAGGAGTTAAGTTTGTGGTGAATATACCGTATTACATGCAAGGTGAATAATCCAATTCATCACCTGAGTTGCAGAGCACGGAAAACGATAGACATCAACAACATGATATGCAATTTGCCTGGATTGAATGACTGAAATACATAGGTATGCACGGAATGGTATCCCTAAACATTACTAAACAGTGATAATTAATCATAACAAATTTCACCCTTCGTCCGAGCTTAAACATATTGTGGGTTGTTCACAGTATACGGTGAATATCTTTTGAGTAAACTTACACAAAATACAAACAACTTTCATTATAACTCAGCCGCCCTATAAAAGTTTCCTCCTGCTGGGACTTTGCCAACCTCCCTATAAACTTCAATAAATGTACTGAGCATGTTCATCTCATGCCACAGCTCCCGCCGAATGTACGCACACAATTGGAAAGATAAATCTCCTAATTCAAATATTCTGCCAGTTATTCAAATTGTTTCTATAATCTCACAATCCGTCATTGACTTCCGCTTGTGTGCTGGCAACCCATTCCCCGAGTGGAGGACAAATTTATGCCGCTTTACACAAAGCCGTAAGCAAATATTGTTGCAAGCACTCACACACATTCGGTTACGTGAAGCAATCTGCTATCTGAGAGATTCTCGAGTTTCCATCCGAATAAGCATGAAAAGGATAAAGCCGGTGTGATGCTGGATAATCGTACCAAGAATGCCATAATTACTGTTTCCACATTGGAAGAAAATGGGCCCTAGCGGTAAACTCTCCAACAGTTCCAGACCAGTGCTATCCAATCGTTCCATCGCAATAGTACATGCTCAACTACCGCTAAAACTACCGGCAAACATGACGGGGCTACGGCATACAACTAACCTGAATTGATGATGAATGTAACGGTGCTGCCGTGCACTAACGGAACCAGGAAGAAGTCGAGCTTGAAACAATTAAAATGGATTCATTTTCCGATCAATTGTGCTGCTGCAGCAACCGTCGCCAACGGCTCCGAGCAGAGCCTTCCTGACAATTTTCCACTTTTTTCATTTCAACTTTTACCCAACCAGCCATAAATTACACCATAAAAGCGCTTTGTCAGACCATTTCATCGTTACGTTCTGATATGGCGACAGTGATTATGCTGGTAGAGAAAAGTATTGTTTCCGAATGACAGCCGTAAAGTGGTTTGAAAAAGAATATTTTAGAAGAGGGAAATCGATTTAATGAATACGTTAGAATTTTTCACATTCGTTATTATTCGAAATTTCCCATCAATTATAAAGAAACACATTCGGCAGTGCTAGGAATCGATTGAAATTTGACAAAAGCTAGTAACCAAATATCTCAATGAATTTCTTTTTCTAATTGTGAAATTGGCCATATAATTGTTCGGAATTTGGTCGTGACTACCGGTGTCTGTATGGAACAGGGCAAAAAGTGAGCGACTCTATCCTAAGTTAAGAGTGGCTAGAGTAGCAGCCACATCGGTGGGATGTAGCTTCCGCCACCCCCGTAAGATGGCAAACGAACGTAGTACTTATTCTAGAATGAATCAAAGACCAAGGTGACCAATAGGGGAACGATTAAAAGAAAATAATTGGTAACTCGGTTCTTGACATGGTTGAACTATTTGAAAGCCGGCATAAGTTGACTTGCTTACTGGAGAGCTGTCAATAAATATCAATGTAGGAAACACATTATAGTTACTTTCTACACGATTTTTGTTAGGTGTAAGTTTATATTCTACCGTTAATTCAATAATTTGTAATGCAGAAACAAGCGTAACTCGGAATAAAATTGACAAAACGTTATTTGATCTGCAAGAAGAAGGGTTATCTTCTGAAGCGTATTTGTGTTTTGTGAAAGTGTGGTTATGAAGAAATACAAAACTTACCAAAAATGTTTTTTTTTTTTGTTAGTTTTAACTTTACATTTTACGTCGGTCGTCGGTTCAAGGACCGGCAAATTTCATAACGAAAATTTAAAAAAAAAGATCAAGGAAATCGGTTCAGTAGTTTTCCCGCAATCAGAATCACGGCAAAGTCATTTTCCGGAAAAAACTATTCCGAGAGAATCGCGTGTAAAGTTTCAAGTTTAGCTTATGCGGCTAAGTTTAGTTTATGGCGAGGCGCGTTGCAAATCGCTCTAACTTTCTTCCTATTGCTCAGATCTTTATGAAAATTTGTGGAAATGTTCTCAAGATGTTGTATTTAAAGATAATGTAATAAAAAAATTTACGGTTTTTTGAAAACTAAAAAGGTATATAACCCCTTAAGTTAACCGATCAATAACCTAACTTTAGAAATTGGCCACTCCTAGCTGGTCCCGATGAACGTTACTGGCCCAACAAGCCAGTCTACGTATGTCCAAATCCCGGCTCGGGGGAGACTGTTACCATCGATGGGATCATAGCGCTAACCCCATAATTGTCCTGCATACCAATAAATGAATGCAAAGTCTATGTCCAATGAACAGCATGGTCAAGTTTCCTAAGTACCTAGCTTTGCTCTAGATATTGACCGTAGACCGTTAATGAATGACCAGTAGTGTATGCAAATACTTAGGACTTAATTAGCTTACTCATATGATCTTCATAAAATAGAGTATTAACTAAGAGGTAATGTGATACTAAGACTGTTATTGTTAAAAATAGGTTCGTAGCAGGTATAGTATAACAAGTTTTTCTATAATTTTTCCACATTTTCGGCGATATGGAAAACAAAACAAAAAGTTCTACGTCGTGCTGCTATGACACCATTATTGAACTGAAATACAAGGTATTGACTAGTGCTAAACCAAAAATCAGTTGCTACTAGTTGCGACTTACCGAGTAATTCGAGTTTCCGCAACGATTGTTTTCATGTCAATTCATGTTAAAAATTGTTAACCAAAAGTGTCCGTATAGATGTTTTTCCTACAATAGGCTTTGCTGAATGCCGGTGTATGCAACACGACCATAATTGTGTTCGAGGGTCTTCCAAAACTGACGTCCAGTAGTATGAAGACTCCTCGGAAATAATTATTAGTACTAGGAAACAGTTTGTTATTGGGTGAAAAGTTTTTTAAACAAAAATGCGCATTTAGTATTCATGTTAAATGTAATAAAATAAAACAAGAGGGGCTCTTAGAAAGGAAACATGACCAACTAATCTTTACTTGCACAATATTCCTATTTGAAATGTTTTGTCTCAATCAATAACATTGAAATTATATTATATATTCTTTCTCAAAAATGATGGCACATCGTAGGTTGACAAAAAACTATACAAAGTCAACTACAAACTGTCAATAATTCATTTTCTGATGACTCGAAAGTTCGTATATATCTGAAACTGAAACATATGTACTTAAGTCCCAGTTATAATTAATTACTGAAATTTTGGGTTTATGAATAATGAAAATAATTTTATCTCTTTAACGGTCAGTCCTACAGTTGTAATATGTTCAACAACTTTATGTCAATTGATGATATAAACAACTTTCCCGAAGAAACAAAATGGCTAGCACCATTTATTCAGAAGATGGATGTCAGCACCATCTGTAGAAAAAAATTGAAGCTGCCTGAATACATTCTTCTAAATATGTTTTTATGGTGAACAACATTGCCGAAAACATGAACATTGTGGCAACAACTGTTAAGGAGTAATGAGGTTTTATCGCACCAACGGACCAATTTGCCCCACTGTGCACCTCCATATTCATAACATTGTTAATCACTTTGTGAATGAACGTAGCCGCATACCGTCGTAGTAGGTTACCTAGATATCCGCTATAGTTATTTACGCGCAAAATTGGTAATCTAGGTAACCACTGCAGTGCTGTCGATTTATGTCTAACTAAAAGTATGAAAGTGCTCCAAAGTGCCGAATTTCGTATACCACTCAACTCAGCTCGACGAGCTGAGCATTCTCTGTATATACATATGTATGTATGTGTGTATGTGTGTGTATGTGCAACTTTTTTTTCTCACTCACTTTTCTCAGAGATGGCTAGACCGATTTTCATGAAATTAATTTCAAATCAAAGGTCTGGTTGTCCCATAGGTTGCTATTGAATTTCATTGTAATCGGATTTTTAGTTTAAAGGTTATGTATCAAAATGTAAAAATTAGGAAACATCAATATCTCAGAAACTACACAATCGATTTTAACAAAATAGATGTCAAATAAACGGGCCTTTTTCAGAACCTTTAACTTATAAATTTCACAATGATTAAACATATGGTTCAAAAGTTATATAAATAAATGTTTTCCGGAGGCTGTTTAAACTCACTCATTTTTCTTATAGATGGCTGGACCGATTTTCACAAAATTAGTCTCGAACAAAAGGTCTTGTTGTCCCATAGATTGCTATTGAATTTCATTGTAATCGGTTGGTAACTTTGTCCGTTACTTAAAAATTGTGAAATCACGTTATAAAAGCAAAGCTTATACCAAAGCCTGCCTCAAGTCACTCACTTTTCTCAGAGATGGTTAGACCAATTTTCACGAAATCAGTTGCAAATGAATGGTCTAATGGCCTCATAACACCCTATTGAATTTCATTGTAATCGGATTTTTAGTTAAGGCACCGTCTTTCAAAATGTGTGTATCACGAAACCTCATTATCTCAGAAACTACATAACCAATTTAAAATGAACGGGCTGTCTTGAAAATCCTTAATCAATGATTAAACATGTGGTTCAAAAATTTTTAAAAGAAACGTGTTCCGGAGGCTTTGAAACTCATTCATTTTTCTTAGATTTAGCTGAATCATTTGTTTTCAAAATCAGTATCATATGTAAGGTCTAATTGCCCCATAATATCCTATTGATTTTTTTTTTGCAATCTGACTTTTACTTTGCCTGTTATGTTAAAAAATGTGAAATCTACCTAAGAACCTAAATTAATCCATCTAGCGGTCAGACCAAGCCTTTCTCATTCGTACTTATTATTTGTTAAAATAGATTCACACGAACACTTCCTTTTAGAAAAATACCCCTTGATAATATTTGCTGGATTTATTTATCACTCTAACCCGATCAAACGATTATAACAAGCGGGTATCACAAATACATCTGAACTTGATAGAAATAACAAATCCTGCAATATTCTTGATATGCCAGAATGATAAAAAAGAACAGAATTATATCAAATTCTGTTATCATGCACTTGAATGTTCAAACGTGTGTTTTTCTAAAGCATATATATAACAGAATTTGTTATTTAATTGACAAAATATATATATATATATATATATATATATATATATATATATATATATATATATATATATATATATATATATATATATATATATATATATATATATATATATATATATATATATATGGTTTCACTGCTACCAATGATTTGTTATTTCCCGATCAGTCAAAAGTATCAGGATTATTACAAATCTTGTTATATTGTTACGCACTTTTTGCATCAACTTATGTTCTAAACTTGGTCTCGTTAATAGTTAAAATATCAAAATTTCTATCAAAATTACGTACTGATTATAACAAATTATAGCAAGTTTTGTAAGGTTTTTGGCAGAAAAAGATCAGAATTAGTTCGAATGTACCCTATTTTGTCAATTAAATAACAAATTCAAATGGTGATTTGCTCTTTTTTGCAACAAAACTGGACCCTGTATCTAAGCTATACGTTTTATAAAGCAACTCAAAAGCTCTCATTTGATGTTATTAAAAAAAATGCGCCGTTTTAGTAACGACCGAGAAAATTTCATTATTCATACATGTTTTAAATCATTATTTAAACCCATTGTGTCAGGAGCGCAACTCCGTTATGCATCGATGTCCCCCAATCGAGCTTAATTTTCCAGGGTTTGTTAATCCATGAAATAATACAATAATAGTGGGGTGAAATGCAGAGTGGGATTCAGGTGTTGGGGGCCCGGGACAGAATTTTTCGTGGGGCCTCTTTTCTCAAATAAATTAGTTCATGAAAAATGATTTAACGCTCCGCTGGAAGGTGACGAGCAGAACAAAAAAAGGTCTCCAACCTGTATCCACGTCTGGTCTAGAACCAGGGGGGGCCCTCGTGTCGAAAGGCCCGGGGCATTTGCCCCCCTCCCACCACTTAAATCCGGGCCAGGTGAAATGGCATTTTAAACTCCAATGCCCAGGTGCTGCTAAAATCATAATGTTACTGTAACTTTGAGTAGCATGCATCAATTTTTCTGCAATTTGGTATGCTTATTGAAGCATTAGGAATGTTTGAAGTACTGGCTACTAGAGATGGTCGGGTTTGGCTTTCTTCAAACCCGTACCCGAATTTTGTTTTTCGATTGAAACCCCAACCAGACTTGAACCCGAAATTTTTTTTCCGATCAAACCCGAACCCGAAAATTTTATTTTCGGGAAACCCGAACCCGACCCGAACTGGAAGCTGTGAAACCCGAGCTCGAACCGAATCCGAGATTGTTTTTTTGGAGGTCAATTTTAAAAACCAATTGGAGACTGGGATGTTATAGAGCTATAGCCTACTATAGCCAGCAAATTAAATGTAGGTACAAAACGGAGTTGCGCTCTTTGTGTAACAGGTTCAAATGATGGTCTAAACCTTGTTATGAAAAAAATTGATTTTTTTTAAACCATGCACTTTTTGAATACGTTCAACAAAAGCTCTTGGGATGAATTATAAAACGTATGGTTCAATTGTAAGACCTAGTTCTGATGAAAAAACAAAACTCCAAAAATTACATGTTTTTGAAGAAAAATGTAAATATCTAATTATGTAACCTCGTCAGCAATTTTTTATAGCCGACATTGTATATTTTTATAGGATAGAAATACCATATCAATTTTCAGAGAAATCGATTCAGCGTACAAAAAGTTATAGCTTTTTTTGTCTTTTTAGCAATTTTGGACTATAAATTTTCGAGTCTTTTTTACCCCACTTTACCCTTTTCAAAATATCTAAGTTTATGCCAAATATTGTTTCATTATATGAAAAAACAAAACATGAAGGTTTCAACACTATCTGATCGGGCCCCCAGCACCTAAATCTCTTGATAAGAGTACATACACCAGCTTTTCAATTACAAAAAAAATGTCTGAAAAACAAATTTGTTCTGGACCCCCGATATAACATTTCAATTTTAGTAGCATATTAAAGGAGACACCTAGAGCTTTCGAATGATGGATATAAGAGCGATACTATTTTTTTCGGATAAGTTTCTTCTACCAGAGACACCGTGAACAGATAAGATTATAATAAAATTCAATAGAGTCTTTTGAGGCAACTAGAACTCTCATTTGCATTATTAGAAGAGCCGGATTTACGATTGTGGGGGCCCGGGGCCCAGTTTACAGTGGGGGCCCCAGAATAAAACAAACCCGTTTTTTTATCGTACGAGTTAAAAACACTTATTTCTCATTGAAAAGTTACCAAAAATTTGCTTGAATTTTTTCTTACGAGTTTTTTTTTTGCAGAGAACTTATTGATTGAATAATCAACATTCAGCTCCTTCAGAATATTGTACTCTCAACTTAACAATGCTAAGTTTGACAGCCTTTCACTCTTCATAGTCGTACGCAACCTATTTTCAATCAGTTTCATCTTCGATAAAGATCTTTCTCCAGTTGCGTTCGAGATCATTAGGCTCAAATAAATAAATGTATGCAACTGCAATCCGGAGAAAGACTGCGCAAATATAAGGCTACGCTGGCAATAATCTACAGAACCTAGGAAAAAACTAGGGGTAAGCGGGGTAAGACCGCCCCCTTGAGCAATTCTGTTTATAGAAAAAAAAGTTGCGGCTGCAATTTCATTTTTTCTTCGCTAAGAGGTTCTTCTATTCAATACCCGCATTTAAAAAATAAGAACTGAAATATTTTTGTTTATTTTCCAGTTTTTTTTTTTCAATTTTTAAAAATTCATTGAAAATGTGCAGATCTTTTTCATGCGGGGTAAGCCCGCCCACCAGCGGGGTAAGATCGCCCACCAATATTTTAGGATAAACAATATTTTTAGGGCCGAAACGGTTGATTTTATCGGTATAGTGTCTCTGACAAAGTTGTGGATGGTATTTTTTTTCTTTTTAAATAAAATATACACTGTGAAAAATCTGAAAAAAAAAATTTCTAAGTTTCAACTTATTTTGTTTTCTGATTATTCAAGTTCAGATCAATGTTTAGGTAACTTTTTTGGTTTTCAAAATAAATAGATTTTTCAGAATTGGGGGTTTTCAAGATATTGAATTCATAATATACCTATCTTTAAGCTAAAATTTAAAACTCATCAAACCTGTCTGTATAAAAATACTTAAATTTAAAACTCATCAAACCTGTCTGTATAAAATACTAATAATTATTCTTTCGTTTATTTATATTTTCAATTTTCTATGTTTTTTTTTTTTTTGAAAAACAAAATTATCAACGACTCTATACACCAAACAAACCGTCAAAAAAAAATTCTTCACAAAAATTTAGCTATTAATATTTCAATTACTCCATGATCCAACAACCATAAAATTTTAGCTTACCTTTTGTAGATTTTACAGGCACAAACTTATTTTTTCAAATAAATTTGAAAAAAAAATATATTTTCAATTCTATTTTTATATCTTTTCTTTAAATTTTTTTAGAGTGTGTATTTTTTTCGGAAGTAAAAAACTACTATTTTCAATTCTGCCGGAGACGTCATACCAATCAAACAAACCGTCATGTCTCTAAAATTATTTTGGTTCATTAACACCATTTTCAAACAGGTTTACTTTTTTCAAAAATAAGTCTTGTTAAAATATATTACTAGAAAAGCTTCAACCAAATCGAAAATGGTTGATTAACATCGATGTCTTATGTGGCTTGAAGTTGTTTTACTGATCCTGTAAATATTCCCTTTGTAGTGTCGAGGCATTTGGGTCTTGAAGTAAAACAACAAGCAGTTGGATACGTGGTGGTTTTACCCCTTGTATAGTGGGCGACTTTACCCCCAGTGGAACATTTTCATATTTGACCGAAAAAGTAAACAAAATTACAAGATTACTCACGGCCTTCGATATTCCCGAAAAAAGATAGATTCAGGCAAGCGATTAAACGTATATTCACGAACAAAACAATAGATTTGTAGACTGAAAAACCTTAAGTCCCGTTGCCGCAAAACAATAGCGCATTGACTGGTTGCCAGCTGAAAGGTTGTTTTTGATTATTTCTGCGACCGTTCGCGCACTATCAAAACAGAAAAACGTGCAAAATGTTATGTAATTATACTGTGATAGACACGTTGAAGAAATTTTTCAATTATTTTATAACTTGGTAGTAAAACTACAGTGGGCGGTCTTACCCCGCAGGGCGGTCTTACCCTGTTTACCCCTACACACTTCTGCAGGTCAATAAAATCTGCACACGGACTCTGAAAATCTGCATTTTGCAACGCAAATCTAGTATCCCTGATTCGGACAGCTAAACTTATTTTCGGAATCAACAGCAATGTATTAAAAAAACTTGTGGATTATCTTCTTTCCTGCTTGATTTCCCAAGCGCGCTGGTTCGATTCAAATGGTGTGTTAATGTGTGTCATTCCAAGAGAATCGAAGGTGAAATCTTATGGATGTGGTTGTGATATTGGCGCTCGCGAAAAAATAACACCGAAGGAAAGTTTCAGATTGAAATGGTCTGTTCAAATTTTCTTACTGTAAATTGAACTTTTGATTGAATCTCATTTTTGATTCAGGAAGGAACTTTTTCTCGTTTTGTGGGGCCCCAAAAATGTGGGGGCCCGGGGCCCGGGCCCCCTGGGCCCGCCCTTAAATCCGGCTCTGATTATTAGTTTCATGAAAATCGGTCTCGCCATATCTGAGCAAATCGAGTGAGATTGGGAGAGCGTTACATACACACATACACACACATATACACACACACACATACAGAAAATTCTCAGCTTGTCGAATTAAGTCGATTGATATACGACATTCGACTCTTTGGAGCATTTTGTCACCTTTGGTTTTGCAGTGATTGCTATACCTTTCTAGGAAAAAGGCAAAAATCAATAGAGTCCTACGGCGCAACTAGACCTTCCATATGAAACTGATTTTATGAAAATTGGTTCAGCCATCTCTGAGAAATATGAGTAAGATTAAATAGTCTCCAGAACACATTTCTTACCATAACTTTTAAACCACATGTCCAATCTTTATGAAATTTAAATTTTAGGGGTTTTATAGGTAGCCCGTTGATTTAGAACCGTTGATTTGTTAAAATCGGTTGTGTAGTTCCTGAGATAATGACCTTTCGTTATTTCCACATTTTGATACATAACATATAAACTAAAATCATTCTGTGCCGAACACGCATCAGTATCGGACGTGTGATCGGTGATCGCTCCGATAGAATATTAAACAAAAGACGTGTGAACAAGTGTTGGCATTGTTTGCCTGGTCGAGTGAAATAAATCCGGGTTCAAGGTCGCGCCTTTGTGCAACTGTTCCGCATCGTGACTACCAGCTGGTGCGTAAGCCGATTTGGCTGCTGGCTGAATTGTGCTACAGCAGTGGACGAGACACAAAAGAGGAAAAAGAAGAAGCTATCAGTTGACAGTGAGTTGTATCGCTGTGTGGAGTGATCTCACACCTCGCTCGCTGCTGGTGGCTGTTTGGTGCTGCTGTATTGGTGCTGCTGGCTGTAACGGCTGCAACTTCGAACGATCGGACAACCAACCTTACTGGAAGGGAGAAGTAAAAAGGTACGTGCTCTTGTCGGCGCTAGTGCGCTAGACTTAGCGGGATGGATGTAGATCCCTCGCCTCCCGCGCCACCATCCCCGACCCCTCTGACCCTGACCCTTCTGTTACCCCCTCCCCTGTTCATTCTCCAGTCCCCCCTCGCCACAGGCTTTACCCAGACGGAGCCCAGGGCAGCTATACTGTCTATTTTCGGCCAAAGGCGGGACCGAAATCGAAACAGTTGAACCTCTTGCAGATTTCAAAAGACCTGACGAAGGAGTACAAGGGCGTGACCGAAATTTCCAAGTTCCGGCCTAACAAGCTCCGTGTCGTGGTCAGTAACCTGAAAGAGGCCAACGATATAGCTTGCTCTGAGTTCTTCACACGCGAGTATCGCGTTTACATACCCGCACGAGACGTGGAGATCGACGGTGTCATAACCGATTCGAGTCTGTCCGTCGAGTGTATACTGCACAGTGCCAAAAGGTGCTTTAAAAACAAAACCTGTCCCGATGTAAAGGTGCTCTACTGCAAGCAATTGCGGTCAGCATCGTTTACGGTGGCAAAACAGTATACACCCCGTCAGACTCGTTTCGAGTTACGTTCGCCGGGTCAGCGCTACCAAGCCACGTCTCGATTCACCGGGTTCGTCTCCCTGTGCGATTATATGTGCCTCGCGTCATGAACTGCCTGAATTGTAAGCAGTTAGGCCACACCGCCGCCTACTGCTGCAATAAGGCACGATGTAGCAAGTGTGGGGAGAATCATGCGGATGATTCCTGCAGTAAAAATGCTGAAAAATGCATTCACTGTGGGGAGAATCAGCATGAGCTCTCGACATGTGCGGTGTACATGCAGCGCAGGGATAAAATAAAGAGGTCTCTCAAAGAGCGTTCGAAGCGTTCCTACGCTGAGATGCTGAAGAAGACCGTTACCACTTCTCCCATTACATCAAACCCTTATGATCTGTTGTCCTCTGATGAAACCGATTCTGACGATTCACCAGCGGGAACATCTTACGCCAATCCTGGGGGACTAGAAAGAGGAAAAATATTTCCTCTCCTAAACTTCCCAGAAAAGGTCCTAAGATTTCTCAAAGTGAAATGAAAGTTACAAGCAAACCAAACAGTGCTGCGGAAAAACCGAAGCAAACTCCTCCTGGGCTTCCAAATTTAAAGTCCCAGAAGGAGTTCCCAGTTGTTCCTTTTGCACTCCCAGTTGATGAAACAAACTCTGGATTAGTGAAATTTTCTGACATTGTGGACTGGATTTTTGAAACCTTCAATGTACCCGATCCAATTAAAATTTTTCTTACAGCATTCCTCCCAACAGTTAGATCATTTTTGAAGCAGTTGACTGCCCAATGGCCCCTCCTTGGAGCGATTGTATCCTTCGATGCCTAATTCAACTGCGTATATGAAGGATTCTATCTCTGTCTTACAGTGGAATTGTAGAAGTATTTTACCAAAAATTGATTCGTTTAAAGTTTTGATAAATAAAAACAAATGCGATGCATTTTCCCTTTGTGAAACTTGGCTTACTTCAAATATTGATCTCAACTTCCATGATTTTAATATTATTCGCCTTGATACTTTTAGGGATTAAAAAGTGCTATTCTTTCTATCGTATTAACCTCCCCTCGATTCCAGGCATCGAAGTTGTCGCATGTCAAATGACAATACAAGGTAAAGATCTTTGTATTGCCTCAATATATATTCCTCCCAGAGCACAGGTTGGGCAACGGCTGCTCTTTGATTTAATAGAGCTTCTGCCCTCGCCACGTTTGATTTTGGGAGACTTCAACTCTCATGGCGTGGCTTGGGGTTCCCCTTACAATGATAACCGCTCCTCTTTAATCTATAACCTTTGCGATGACTTCGACATGACTATTTTAAACAACGGCGAAATGACACGTATCCCGAAACCTCCAGCGCGCCCAAGCGCTTTGGATCTATCCTTATGTTCGACGTCGCTACGGTTGGATTGCACATGGAAGGTAATCCTCGATCCTCACGGTAGCGACCATTTGCCTATTCTTATTTCAATTAATAACGGGTCAACTCGCATGCGACCAGTTGACATTCCGTATGACCTCACACGGAATGTCGATTGGAAGTTTCGATCCAACATCATCCACCACTTGAAGAATACAACCTCCTCGCGGGCTTGATTCTCGACGCCGCGTTGCAAGCCCAAACGAAGAAATATCCCGGCGTAACGATTAAAGAACGGCCTCCCACTCCGTGGTGGGACCAAGAGTGCTTCGATGTCTACACGCAAAGATCCGACGCGTTTTTGGCCTACCAGAAGGGAGGTATACCTGGCGACTATTTACGGTATTCGGAGCTTGATACCAAGCTTAAAAGCTTGGCTAAAGCAAAGAAACGCGGATATCGGCGTCGGTTCGTGAACGAGACGTCAAGGGAGACATCGATGAGCACTTTTTGGAACACAGCCCGAAGAATGCGGAATCGCGTAACGGTCAACGAAAGCGAGGAGTCTTCAAGTAGGTAGATATTTGATTTTGCCAGGAAAGTATGTCCGGACTCTGTTCCTGAGCAAAATATTGTTCGTGATGCGTCTCCGGGCCACGACGCGATAGAACCACCTTTTACGATGGCAGAATTTTCAGTTGCCCTCCTGTCCTGTAACAATAACGCGCCTGGGTTAGATAGAATCAAATTCAACTTGTTGAAGAATCTACCCGGCAATGCCACGAGGCGCTTGTTGAACTTGTTCAATAAGTTCCTGGAGCAAAACATTGTACCGCAGGATTGGAGGCAAGTGAAGGTGATCGCCATCCAAAAACCAGGGAAACCAGCTTCTGATCACAACTCTTATAGGCCGATTGCAATGCTATCCTGTATCCGGAAATTGATGGAAAAAATGATACTCCGTCGTTTAGACCATTGGGTCGAATCAAATGACCTGATATCGGATACTCAATTTGGCTTCTGCCGTGCCAAAGGGACGAATGATTGTCTTGCGCTGCTTTCAACAGATATTCAGCTGGCGTATGCTCGCAAAGAACAAATGGCGTCTGCGTTCTTGGACATTAAGGGGGCTTTTGATTCCGTTTCTATTGACATTCTTTCGGGCAAACTTTACCGACAAGGATTTTCTCCAATTTTAAACAATTTTTTGCACAATTTGTTGTCCGAAAAGCACATGCATTTTACGCACGGCGATTTGGCAACTTTTCGCATTAGCTACATGGGTCTTCCCCAGGGCTCATGTTTAAGCCCCCTTCTTTACAACTTTTATGTAAATGACATCGACGAATGTCTGGCAAATTCATGCACGATAAGACAACTTGCAGACGACAGTGTAATCTCTGTTACAGGAGCCAAAGCTGCCGATTTGCAAGGACCATTGCAAGATACCTTGGGCAATTTGTCTGCTTGGGCTTTACAGCTAGGTATCGAATTCTCTCCGGAGAAGACTGAGATAGTAGTTTTTTCTAGGAAGCATGAACCTGCTCAGCTTCAAACACAATTAATGGGTAAAACGATTTCTCAGGTTTTGGTACACAAATATCTTGGTGTCTGGTTCGACTCTAAAGGCACCTGGGGTTGTCACGTGAGGTATCTGATGAAAAAATGTCAACAAAGAGTGAATTTTCTTCGTACAATAACCGGACAATGGTGGGGAGCCCATCCAGGAGATCTTATAAGACTTTACTAAACAACGATATTGTCTGTTATTGAATACGGGTGTTTCTGCTTCCGCTCCGCAGCAAACACACATCTGATCAAACTGGAGCGAATACAATATCGTTGTTTGCGTATCGCCTTTGGTTGCATGCAGTCGACCCATACGATGAGTTTGGAGGTCTTAGCTGGAGTACTACCATTGAAAAACCGCTTCTGGAGCCTGTCTTCTCGTATTCTTATCAAATGTGAGGTCTTGAACCGTCCCGTGATTGAAAATTTCGAAAGGTTAATCGAACTTAATTCTCAAACCCGTTCTATGACATTGTATTTCCATCACATGTCCCAAAATATTAACCCTTCTTCGAATATTCCAAATCGTGTCGACTTATCAAATACTTCTGATTCAACTGTGTTTTTCGATACATCCATGATAGAAGAAACTCGTGGAATCCCGGATCATTTACGCGTGCAGCAGATCCCCAAAATTTTTTCCAATAAATATCGAAACATCAACTGCAACAATATGTTCTACACTGACGGATCACTTCTTGATGGGTCCACTGGCTTCGGTATTTTCAATAACAATTTAACCGTCTCCCATAAGCTCGATAATCCTGCTTCTGTTTACGTCGCAGAATTGGCTGCAATTAAGTACACCCTAGGGATTATCGAAAAACTGCCCACGGACCATTATTTCATCTTTACGGACAGTCTCAGTTCCTTGAGGCTCTCCGATCGATGAAAGATGTTAAGCACTCTCCGTATTTCCTGGGGAAAATACGGGAACATCTGAGTGCTTTATCCGAAAAATCGTTTCAGATTACCTAAGCGTGGGTCCCTTCTCACTGCTCGATACCGGGCAATGAGAAAGCGGACTCTTTGGCTAAGGTGGGCGCAACAAACGGTAATATTTATGAAAGACCAATTGCTTTTAATGAATTTTTCGCACTTGTACGTCAGAATACGATCATCAGTTGGCAAAATGCTTGGACCAGAGGGGAATTGGGAAGGTGGTTACATTCCATAATCCCCAAAGTATCGACGAACCCGTGGTTCAAGGGGTTGGATGTAGGTCGGGATTTCATTTGCGTGATGTCCCGGCTTATGTCCAATCACTATAGATCTGACGCGCTCCTCCGTCGTGTTGGGCTCGGGGAAAGTGGTATCTGTGCCTGTGGTGAGGGTTATCACGACATAGAGCATGTGGTTTGGTCATGCCCTGTACACCGTGACGCCAGGTCTAAATTAATAGCTTCCCTGCAGGCCGAAAGTAGGCAGCCGGCTGTTCCTGTTCGTGATGTCTTGGCGAGCCGTGACCTATCCTACATGTCCCTTATATACGTTTTCCTGAAATCCATCCACGCCCCGGTTTAATCCTATTCCCTTCCGCCTACATCCAACCAAACGACAAGAACACGTTAAGACCCCGGATCCGGAAACAGCAACTAGACCCGCACGATACTCTCAGGTCCCGAGGGAGGCAACCCAATATGCCAGTCCGTAATATCTTGGCCCAGCAGCGGAACATATTCAATATGCTGCTTACCTATGGCGATGGAAAACCATCAAACAACAAATCAGTGCTTTTAATGCAAAACATTCTAGCTTTAAGTTAGATTTAGTTTCAGCTCGTAGTCGGCAGCGAGGATAAAAAATTTGCTTTTAGTTATTAAGATACTTTAGAAAGTAAGCTACCAGATATAATTGGCGCCGTTAAACATTAAATTGTGTTTGTGCCGTGTCAAATAAATTATAGATGAAGAAAAAAAAATATAAACTAAAAATCCGATTACAATATAACATAATAGGGTTTTATGGGGCAACTAGATCTTTCATTTGAAAATATTTTTTTGAAAATCGGTCCAGTCATCTCTGAGAATCGATGGTTTTGAAGACAGCATGTTCATTTGATACTTGTTTTGTTCCAATCGGTTGTGTAGTTTCTGAGATAATGAAGTTTCGTGATTTCAACATTTCGTTACATAAAAGACAACGTTACAGTCCGATTATAATAAAATTTGATAGGGTATTATGAGACAATTAGACCTTTCATTTGCAACTTATTTCGTAAAAATCGGTTCAGCCATTGAGAAAAGCGGGTGAGTTCAAGCAGTCACAGGATAATGTTTCTCTTCATAGCCTGATTTCACATTATTATCCATAACGAACAAAGTTAAAGTCCAACTACAATAAAATTCAATAGGGTCTTATGGGGCGACTAGATCAAATAACAAGCCCGTTCTTTTGATACCAATTTTGTTCAAATCGGTTGTGTAGTTACTGAAATATTGAAGTTTTGTGATTTCCACATTTTGATACATTACCTCGAAACTAAAAATCCGATTACGACAAAATTCAATAGGGTTCTATGGGGCAACTGAACCTTTACTTGCAATTGATTTCATTAAAAACGGTTTAACCATCTCTGAGAAAATCGAGTGAGATTGGGAGACCGTTACATGCATGCACACACACACACACATACAACACACATACACACACACATACACACACACACACACACACACACACACACACACACACAAGTCGATTGATATACGAGATTCGACCCTCTAGAGCACTTTTATAACTTTGGTTTTTCCAGTGATTGCCATACCTTTCTAGGAGAAATGCAAAATGAAACATATTTCGAAGACTACTCAAACTCACTCACTTTTCTCAGAAATGGCTGAACCGATTTCAACAAAATTAGTGTCAAATGAAAGGTCTAGTTGCTCCATAACACCCTATTGAATTTATCTGTAATCGGGCTGTAACTCCGTCTGTAATGTATCATGGGCCAGTTAAGGGTTAACTGATGAATTCTTTCCATTATACCACGATGAAAAAAAAGGTTTCGCGTCATATATTTGAAACATATTTATTTCATGTTATTTGCATGTGTTAAGTATATTCATATGTGTTTGAATGTTATGTTTTAAATGTTCGGTATAGTTCCACTGTTGGCTACCAAAAATTTGTTATTTAGAGTGATAAACAAATTCGTGTTCGTGTAAATCTGTTTAAACAAATAATAATTTTAAATGAGAAAGACTGGGTCTAAGCGCTAGGTAGATTAATTTGGGTTTCTAGTTTTCAATTGAGTTCTCATGTTGTATGATGGGCAGAGTTGAATAATGGAACAGTTCCCCTATGTGATATTTTCGAGGATGCGAAACATGAACATGGGCTGAGGATGCGATTTAGACTTTAGAAAAGTTCGGTCTACTCCAATGTTTGAGGGCCTTCTCATTCTTCAAAAACCGTACATCTCGGCTGAATACTATCTAGCCGCTCGATAGGCTATATGACGACCCGAATAGTCCACAAAAGGCATCTTTGTGGCCTCGTACGTCAGTTCCATTCGCTTCTCTATCAGGATGTACATGTACACCTGGCAACCGAACATTTGCAGATCATATCATCACGAAATCTCACATGCTTCTTGGTTTAGCGGACGACATCGATATCATCGGTACGGTTGATAACGAAGTTGGCCGTGGAGGAGGCCTTCGGACCTTTTAAGAGGGAAGCAGCGAGATTGGGACTTGTCATTAACTCTGCCAAAACGAAGCACATGGTAGCTAGCAGGGAGCGTGGGAGTTCCCGTTTATCTTGGAACGCTTGTTACATGTGACAACGATATGAGCCGTGAAGTGGAACGACCAGTTGCAGCTGCGAACAGGGCCTTCTACGGACTACGTAACTAGCTAGAGTCCCGTAGTTTGCAAACTCACACAAAACTAGCGCTGTATAGGACACTGGTACTCCCGGTGGCCCTTTACGGATCTGAAGCATGGACGCTGGAGGAAGCCGATCGACGAGTGCTCGGAGTTTTTGAGCGTAAAGTTCTGCGATCGATACTTGGCGGTAAACTGGAAGATGGAGTGTGGCACAGACGCATGAATCACGAGTTGTACCAGGTATACAAACATGCTGATATAGTGATGGTAATACAGCGGGGCAGGCTTCAGTGCACAGTGGGGCGACTCCATATAAAGGCTGGCCAAGCAAAAAAAGTGTCGATAAATGCGACAAAAACTTAGTATTTACATAATTTTGGGCGCTGAACACGAATTTGGCATCCGTTTTTTTGTTTGGGGCCGTCCATAAAGCACGAAATCCAAATATTTGACCACAAGTAGTGCCACTGGGCGTCCTCCCCATTGAAAAAATACGTAATTTATGGACGACCCCTCGAACTAAACAAATTTTGCCTAAATATATATATTTTTGTAAATAAACTAAAAAAACATAAGTAATACAAACTAATTACAAATTGAAAAAGTCATCATCTTCCACTGTGATCGCTTAAATCTTGTGTTGAATTGTTTCCAGAAAATTTGAAGTTCATTATACTTATCAGCAGGAAAATGTCTTTCGCTGCAATTTTCATTTCTTCTAGTGATTTTCGATGTTTCATTGTTTCATATATATGTTATCTTCCTAATCCGGTTTCTATGGTTGAAAGAGGACCTTTAAATACATGTATTACACCATTACACCATCACACCATTACACCAGTTGAAGGCTCCATAATAAAATTCAACGAATTTATGAATTTGAAAACCAAGACACTGGAATGACACGACGTTCTAAATGAATACGAAAAGCTGCGGAGGGCGACGACTGTTCTTTGATTTTTTCTTATTAAGCACATGTGCTTTACTTTTGTATGCAAACGAGTGCCAAGCAAAAGCAATCTTCAAACGAGCTATTGTTAGCCGGAGTTTGATGGTATGCTTTGCTGCTAGTATTTGACACTTCAATCAGTTTAGCGAATTTCATGATCATAAATTGAAAAGGGCTGAATGTTTTTAAAATTGTTTTAAATTTGCTGAAAGTGATAAAGTTTGACATAATTAAAATTTCATAAAGATTTGTTTACTGTTTTCTTGTTTAACACTTGTTTTATAACTTTTCATTGATAAATTTTGTGATTTTGGCCCAAATTTATATTTTATCCTTACGGATTGAGAAATTTTCATTGATGGGGTGTCATGGTTATGATTAAAAATAATCCTGGATGAAATTGACACTTCAAAAATAAAAACTAAAAAATTCTGCTATCGCTTTTTTCACTAAAGTGACAATTTGCGCAGTTTTGCGCTACAGCTGACAATATGCATTTGAAAGCTTACATTTTTACCTAAATTTTGAATGTAGTCACAACCGTGGCAACCTGCGGCAACTAAACTTTTAAGCTACTTTTTTACAAAAATTCACGTTTTTTTTTAATTTTTTTTAGTGTCAGGCCTACTATAACCAAATTTTACAATATCTAATGAAAAGGGTTTGTTTTGCACAATATTTACAACAACTTTTCCTTTGACGTCAAAAAAATCCAAGCTATCATTGAAGCTACAGAGCGTTTCAAAGTAATGTACTTTTTTTCAAAAAAGAGACAAAAAACGTCAGTTCGCCAAGCTTTGAAGAGTCATAAAAGATTCAGATTTCAGGATATTACGTCCAAATTCTGGATTTAGACACTTGAATGTTATAGCAATAAAGGAAAAATATTATGAAACAGCTAACGAAAAAAATTTTTTTGGCTCATATCCAGCGATTCCCCACTGTGCAGTGGGCTGGACATGTAGCCAGAATGCCTGACGAGAGAGCCGCCAAAACTATCTTCAGTAGAGAACCAAGAAGAGTCTTGCATGCGGTGGATGTGCGCGGTGGAAGAAGATGGACGATCTGCTGGTGTACGATGAGACTGGAGAATGGCTGCCCAAGATAGAAGAAGCTGAACATCTCTAATTTGTTCGGCCCTAGCCCGGTGAACGGCTAAATTGCAAACCAGACAGCTTCAAGAAGCGTAGTCGGACCATTTTACCTGAAACGCAACGCTCACAGTTTTCATGAAGAGTTCTGCGTTCTACCCGGCGCATTGCACCAACGTCACGGTGTCCTAGCTTGCGGTACCAGTTGTGCAATCCTCGGGATGTTGTTCCCTAACGGTAATCACTTCTTGCTGCGAGACTATCAAATTAACAGACCACCTCGCCGGGTGGCCAACGCTGCCACGTAACTGTTGTTAAAGAAACATTACTTAGCTGTGAACCTGACGTCTGCAACTTTATCAACGGTCAACCAACCAAGATCCGATTTCCGTCGAGTTCTGGAACAGGGAGCACATCCGATAAGGTAATTTCGGTTTTCTTTCTATTGTAGTTTAAGCTGCAAAGCTTTCCAGTTCCCTTTCCGGTTACATCCGCTACTTGGCCGTCAGCAAGGATAACGGATATCTTGCAGACGGATTTTTTTCCGACCATGCACACCAATTGTGTTTCGTAAACCAAATCGAAGTAATTTCAATATAAATACACTTGTTTGCTCCGGTTTTTTAATCTTCGTAGAAGCTGTGACGTTGACACTAGCGTTGTAAGCGATAAAACAATGTATTTGACATTCGAGAAGAAAGACAAGAGGTTTTGTTTTTTTCATTTTCTACCTACACAATCAGACGGAAAGGATTAGAAGTACAAAACAAAGTTCGGAATAATCAGGTAATCCTTCTTTATATTCATAATAACTTATGCAAATTAAAAATTTAATGAGAAGAACGAAACAAATACAAGAAGTCATAAAGTTTTTCGGTTGATGAACATTCATTATATTTTTATTAAAGAAAATTGTTTTATTGTCAAAGCTATGAACGATAAATAACAAAATGATTAAATGCAAATATGTACATTCAATACACGCTGCGAAAATATTGTTTCGATTAGTACAACAAAAATACTACAAATAGCAAAATGCCGATTCTTTACTTTTTACCGCATCACGAAGATCTTGCGCGGAAACTCGTTCCGAGTTTGTTACAAATGGAAAAACAGGTACCGTATCGATACCTGCATAGAGTGCTAGTAGCGTTTTAAGGTCAATTGTTGCAATTAATTCCTCAGCAGCTAAAACAAATAGTAATCAAATAATAGTTTTTTTGCGCAGCTGAGTGTTAAACAAAACTTACCATACGAAAGAAATTTGTTCCAGCTATAGAAAAATCGATCACTGCTTTTCAACCGTTTGAATTCCAAGCACGTTGCCCATGCGACCGTTGATGGTAATAAAGTACCCTTGAGACGATCATATGCAAGTATTGCAAACATCATGTCAATATCAAACGGAGAACTGAAATGCTTCCTCAGAACTTCAACAAGCTGAAATGAGAATGAAGCATGATTTTGTTAAATGCAACTTTACTCTTAAAACTTTCTTCGTAATTAAAGTCTTCAATTCCTAAAAGATATGAATAAAATTCGAACATCGAGCTGAACTATTGGCATACTCACTTTCGGTTCAAAAATATCCTGTAAATCATCAAATGAATTATAACATTTCCGAGAATCGGCGTTCCTAATTCCGTCTATATAGTGTTTGTATGACAAAAAAGAGCAGACTCCCGCATCTCGCCCACGTTCCAGATCAAGACACGCTAAGCAATGTCCTCTTACTCCATTTTTAGAGAAAATCACATTCATCATCTATCATAAGATACAAATAAACAAACGTTCATATCGGAATATTACAAAATCAGGTTAATATAAACAATGGGACACAAATTACAACATATCAAACTCACCTGATCCGACAGGCCATTGATGAAAATTGGGTCATCGAACATACCATCTATAACACTGTTACATTCGAACCGTTCGAGATCGTAAAAAAATATGAAAAACGGATGTTGCTTGCCCTGATAAGTTAACTGTTCCGGTATCCATATATGCTGAAAACGCCCTGGTCCATTGATATACATCGATGAAACCGCAGATTCAAGATTCGGATCGTATTCAGATTCGAAATTGCACTGTTCGTAAAAATCATCGCCAAACAGCGCCAACAGTAGTTCTTCATAAATTATTTTTTGATAGATTGCTATAGTCAATGAACGGCAGCGCTCGGTGATGTCATCAACCGATCGTTTTTGCTGACATGCTTGCATTCGTTCGACACAATCATTGTGGAGTTGTGTAAAAAGCCCGGCTATAGCCGAAAATTGTATTGAATTCGTATTATGTTCAGTAACATGTTCGGAAGACTGACAGTAGTAGGGTTTTAACTTGCCACAATCATCATACTTTCCGTCGCTATAGATTATAGAGAGATCCAAATAACTTGTCGCAGTATTTCGTTTAGTGGTATATGTAGTTCTGCATTGATCGTTAGCATTTTCAATTGGGCTAAAATTTAGACATTCGATGTTTTGTGGTCCATAGTTTGAATCATTGTACAGTACTTGAATCGTAGACGCTAGCGATGACTTATATCGGCTTTCGCTTGTGCCATCCGCTCTGCACCCTCTGAAACCTTTTGTTCTTTCACAAGATCTTTTGATTGCTCGACCTATTAAATCTGAATGAACGAATTCACTGAAGATTACTTGAAACATGTTCAAAATGTGGAATGGTGGCTCCAAGTCTCGACGCATTGCCTGTTGAACATCAACCATCAATTGCCGATTGTTCGGCAAAGCTTGACCGTTACACCCAAGCCGACGCTTTGACACAAAATCGTCAAAACATGGTGCTATTTCCAGTTTCAGTGGGTTGCCTGCTTGTCCCCAAGTTGCATAACCTAAATTATTGCATACACCATTATATGAACGAAACCTGCCAACAGAATTAAACAACAATTGTAAACAATGTTTAAGTTAGTTAACCTACTAGAGATAATACACACGGGTATGCTGAATCACATTTGTACAGTTTCCCTTGGTGACACTGCTCCAATGAGAGTGAGGTATTCAAATTATAGCACCTTCCTTCGAGATAATTTCGTACCGCACATTTACTTTGACTGCTCAAACGTTGCAGGAAGTTTTCTGTCGTGATAGTATTCTGCACACCAATTTTCTCATCCTCGTTCAATCCACTTGTAGCAAATATTCCATAATCGAATTCATCGCTACCGATCAAAAAGCTTTGTTTGTCAAAGAGAGCGCAATTTTCTTCCACCTCCAAGGCGGCCTGCGCTTGAGCCCAAGATTCGACCTGACTCCGATCGCATATCCGAGGACAACTGGTATCCATTTCACAACGCACCGGAATGCCACATTGCTTCTGGTACTTGTCATAGTGTACCGGGAACTCCGGAAATTGCAAACTTTCTGAAATTAGTAAATTGCGCGAATGATCTCGTAAGGTAACGAACCACTTTCGTAAACAATACCGACGGAAGCCGCTACACTTCTTGCAACAATGAGCAACACTAACGAACTGTACATTACGTGATGGAGGCCACTTTCCTAAACGCAGCGAACGCGCCCAAAAGGCGCACTTTTTAACCCAGTGCCGAAAAATTAACGTTATCGTTTTTATTTGTCAACAAATTCACAAGCACGTAGCATTCTGGTTCAATACGATGTTGTTTTACCCCCAGACCCATACCTATGGATGAGGGGCTAAATTCTCTGTAGTTATTCCTAAAAATAGTTATATTCACTTCTAATACAACATTTTTCTGTTTACATATAAATATGGAATATAATTTCTTTTTGATATCTGTATTTCTTTAATTTAAAGCGACTCAATGGAAATATCCTTAAATAATATGTTGGAACAATTGGGTTGTTTAGCTATTCACAGATTTCTGATTTTCATATATCAGCTAAAAAAGTGTAATTTTCTGAGCAAAATGTGACTTATTAAAATTTTATATCATTGTCCTTCGATTTTTAATGAAGAATTAAAAGTAGGAGGGTGGTATTCAAGACACGACCGCATGCCGTTGGACTACGGTATTCTTATATTCCTTTAAAACAAATAATAGAAAGAATTGCAACTCTAGTATTTGCTGCAATTTTATCTAACAGTGCATTTCTGAATGCTGAGACGTTAAAACGTTATAAATAATAATATATACTAAAAGAATGGATATCTTTTATTTAATCGCTGTCATTTAATACATATTCGAATCAACCCTTTGTTTGCTGCACTACCAAGACAATCATTTAATTGAGCGAATTGGTAAAATTTTCCTATCTAAGCAAAAAGCAAACTTTACGAAACTATCTGAAATCGGAGCCCAGAACGATTCAAACGAAAATTTTAAATTTGAAAATTGTTTGACATTAAATCGATAAAACTCATGCTAGGTTAGTTCCAGCCCAGCATATAACTTCATGTTTTTTGAAAAAAAAACCGTTTGGTTCAATAACTCAATATAGCAAGAGCTCAATCACATGTTTTTCGGTAGTTGTTATCAAGGTTTGGGCGAGTGACAGGAAAATATCTTAACTTCTTCAGTTGTGATTCAGAGCATTTCTAATTGTTTTGTTATTTTTCACGATAGCGACAAGTTTGTTTCTTTCTCTGTGTGCGAGAAACAATATCAAAACCGCGCACCGAGAAACAAAAACGAAAATTTAATGAATGCTCATTAAGAAAACTTGCAACTCTTTTTACCAATAATTTATGATACTCAAAAGAACCCGTTTTGATCTAAATCAAATTTCTATTAAATAAGTGTTGATCATTCATAGGTAGTATTTTTTCCTCGATGAATAAAGACTGGCTGAAGAAGTTAAAATCGCTGCTGTAAAATCAAATTCACAAATGTGTTCGTTAAGACGTTTTAATATTTTCAATGACAATAATAATCTTCGATAAACACCCGCTATAGTTATTCACACACATGCTATAACTATCTAAACACGCGTTAAAACTATTCATACACACGCTGTAGCTATAGTGTTTTATACACACATGCCGAAGCTATCCATACACACGCTATTCCTTTCCAAACATCTGATACAACTATCTATACACACGCATAAGCTATCCAACCATGTGCTATTACTATCCATACATACGCTATAACTAATCATTACACACGCAGCAGCTATCCACACACAAGCTATAACTATCCGTACACACGCTGAAGATATACACGCAATAGCCATAATATGCTACACAGGCTAGTGTCTACACACGCTATAGCTAGCCATACACACGCAACAGCGCCATCCCTATCATCGCAAATGTCATAGCAATACAGATGCACATACGCTATATGTGCACACTGCACACACACTAAATGGCGGTAGCTTTCCTAGTGGCGGTGCTGGCTCGTGCAGTTTCTGGCTGTTTTCACCCAACGATATCTGAATTGGATTACCGCTGGTGGGGTCCAACTCAGATCGAAGGAGAACCGAACTGAATGAAGAAATGCAGCTGCCCACTACCTCCGCCGCTGCTGCCTGATACCACCGCTCTGGTTCTGCTGCAGCTCAGTTGGCCGCTGGAATCAGCCACCGCTGCTGATTATTCAAGACCGGCCTGGTGGCCTTCCACTTGTTAACTGATGACTGCTATGAGACGCCACAGGCTATTATATAGCCCAAAGCAAAAATCCATCCGCGAGCAAACAAGAAGCGAGCTTGTGATTGGTTGAATGTGCACGACTTTTAACACAACTTTTAACTAGTTTAGTATCGAAAACATATTTAAATTATTATATGACAATCTTGCGCAATATTTCCCCTATCAATCAAGCCATTGGTGTTTAGAATCTGTTCAGTGGTAATGATAAAAGAAGCATTTTAAAACGGTGTTGAAACACTTGTTGCAGCTACCGAAAGCGAGCTCGTTATTGGTTGAAAGCTGCGAGACTGTTTACAAAGTCAGATCGGTTGTATCCGTTAGTGTCGACTGTGCTTGTGAAGAGAGGTGGTGATTGATTGCTCGGTATGATTTAGACAATCGATGTGATTTATCAATTTTTCAATAGTGTATCTCGAACAATAGGTTATTTTTGTTACATAAATTCAACCGTAAAAGAATTTCTGATCGGTTGATGCCAAAACCTCGAAATTCTGAAAAGAAATAACTGTTATATAAGCGCTCAAAACCTGACCACTTTTCCCTGGTTTTCCCCGGTTGAATTACTAGATTTTCAAATTCAGGTGCCTAACTTCGATATAGACGTTAGTTCAACGTCAAAAGTGCTCAAAATCGCTACAGTGACAGTTGGTATATGGGCAAACTGTTATTGTATTCATTTCGAGCGGTTTTATTTCGTGATTTAAAAATTGAAGGACAACAACAGCAAATTTGCAGCGGGGGCCTAGTGTGGTTGGTAACGTCTCCGCCAACCACGCTCGACGCCTGGGTTCGAATCCCACCGCCGACATAGGTGTCGATGGTTGTGAGATGGCGTGATCCACTCACAACCAACCCAACTGGTCTAGATTCAATCCTAGCCGACACCGGGAGATTTTCTGAGGCGAAAAATCTCCGGGATCACGCCTTCCATCGCTTGAGGAAGTAAGGCCGTTGGCGCCGGTCCGTTAATAAACGGGTCGTGAGTTAGGGTCCTGGGTGTGGAGTCGCCTCCCTGGGCGTCGGTGATTGGCCACAACAGTGGCGGAACTAGACCGACGGAAAATAAGCGAGAATAAGAAAAAACAGCAAATTTTTGGAAATCACGTTTTGCTTAGAAAATGCAACTCTTTCAGATGTTGTAAAAACTGATATGGCTAAACAAACCAATTTCAACTGTTCTTTGAAAAATAGAAATTTATAAAAGCGTCTATCTCTGATCATCCGCGAAAAAATCTATTCCTCGTTTTCAGGATTTGTAGAAAAGCTAAATCGATAACGAAAGGCACCGAACTTCAACGATCCTCTGTGTAATCAGTTACGCACCACCGTTCGCGATGAAAACCGCAACCTAACCACAATCATTGAAAAGAGGTCACCACAGTAGTGAAAAACGTAAATAAAAACATTCACCGCAGTAGTATGGTACTTTCATCAAAACAGCTGAGGGAGGTCGCTGTGTTTTTTGTCGACCTAGTAGAAAATTTGATCGGCTGGAATATTTTGCATTTATTTTTAAAAATATTCGTCGTAAGCTCAACACTTTGCTGTAAGTGGCTGTAGTGTCAGTTTCACCCTTTTAATCACCTTTCACCACTTTCACGTGTAACTATCAACTGTGCTGAAAATGTCGCGATATCGTATTTTCGCATCGTACAAAATAAACGCAAAAGTTTTCCACGCGTCCGAATAGCGGACGCAATAGCGTACTTTCATAATATCCGAACAGTTTTTTTTATTTTTTTTTTATTTTAACAACGCTACTTACTTCAGCACAAACTTTGTTAGATTTAAGTAAGGTGATGTCGAATTCGTAACTGCGGTGTAGCTACACCAGTAGTACATTTGTGCCATTCGTTATGCTGTTTGTTTTTTTTTGTCGTACAATTAAATCTTGGTAACATTCTGAGAGAAGATGTAACAGAAAAATTTAAACATCGAGCCCAAGTTCAATCAGTCGGTTATCAAAGGATTCTCTTAGAAGTGCGGAAAACTGTGTTATGAAACCCTGTTTTGAACGCAGATTTCGACCAATCAGAAATGAAAAGAATATTCAAGATATTCAATATGGATATTTCCGAAATAAGACTCCCAGCCAGAAACCGGAAACCAGCTCCAGACACTATTTTGAAGTTCTCTATGGTGACTTCCGATTTCTGGGAAACAGTCAAAAAGAATCGAATACCACATAATTTCCGGTTTCGTTCACCAAACGTTGGTGTTTTCGTAATCGAGAGGATGCACGGGGGTGAAAAATTCCCAGATGTCATTTTGAAACGTATAAATAAATAGAATGTTTTGGGCATGAAGTATCTCCGCTCAGGATAGGTGCCGCATTTGCTCACAGTGGACCAAAAACGAGTTCGTGTGACGACTTCCCAGCAGAATTTAGCATTATTTTCACGTAAGCAGACCGAGTTTTTGCGCCGATTCATAACTATGGATGAAACCTGGATCCTGCACTCCTGAGTCAACGCAACAGACAAACAGTTTTACCGGGCCAAAGTGCATCGAAGCGTCTAAAACGCAACAATGGGCCGGAAAGGTTATGGCCTCCGTATTTTGGGATGCACATGGCATAATATCGTGAACGATTGAAAATCGATAACGCCGAAAAATGACCGCATTTGAAGAATAAAACACTGCTTTATCATCACGACAATGCGCTTGTTCATTCACGTTTAGTTACACAAGTAAAATTCCATGAAATCGGCTTTGAATTGATTCCTCAGCCACTGTATTCACCAGTTGAAAAATAAAACCGACATTGGCCACAAAACGTATCCGTGTTTCAATTTTCCAGGTACTTATAAGACTGCCTAGCATGTTACCAGAAATTATTGGTTTTTCAGTAGATTTGTACCATATAAACACAAAAAAAAACCTTGCAAAATGGCTGACAAAAAATCCGCCGCGTCAAATATTTTTGCAAAAACAACAATCTTCAACTGAAATCTAATAAAACTGATGTGTAAATATGAAAAAGAAATAATAGTTTGATAAAATGATCGGCTTGCGGTTAGCGTAAACATCGATTTTTGAATAAAAGTTTAAGCAACTATAATTTACTTCCGCACGGGCATTAGAGGTTAGTCGTGTTCTGACAAGCACGAACGAGTGATTTTCGAGAACAGTTTCTGCAGAAGAGTGCAAAATACGTTGTTTTATCAACATGTAAAAGATACTGTATGAGTTTAAAATGTATTTTTGCTAAAAACCTTCATACTGCGTGTTGGGTAGCTCACCTAAAATCCTTTAAGGGATGGCGCAGCTTATAGCTTTTGAAGTGAAAAAGCAGCTAAACTAAAAGAGTTAGGTGCTTGGTGTCAAAAAATAACTTATAGAGTAGTCTTCAATGTTTAATTTGGTTAACAACAAAACCCATGTTTATCACACATTTTAGAGAGAAAATATCATTTCAGTTCTCAAAAAACATTCGATTTCACATTTGTTTCTTTCTAAGTGCTTCTTTTTTTTCTAGTTTGACATTTTTAAGACACTATTGATTACGAAATTTTCTCAGCTTCCCAAAGAAAACAACAGAATTGAGCTAGCTATCAGTCTTTTTGTGCTAGATCTCGTTAAAGGCAAACATAACCGAAAACTGGAAAAAGTGAATAACTCTGTAGTAGTTGAATTTTGACCATACGCGTAGGATTTTTTTCATCTAATTTACCTCTTAAAGGATTTTAAGTGAGCTACCTACACCCTGTATAACTAAAATGTCCAAAGTAGCTCCGCATGCAGAGCCGGATTTAAGGGGGGGGCCGGGGGGCCCGGGCCCCCACATTTTTGGGGTCCCCACAAATCGAGAAAAAGTTTTTTTCTCTATCAAAAATGAGATTCAATCAAAAGTTCGATTTACAGCAAGAAAACTCCAAGAAGTTTTCCTTCAGTGTTTTTTTTTTTTCGCGAGCGCCAATATCACAACCAGTGCTGATAAAAGTCATTTTCCCCAGCAAAATTCTTCGAAAATTACAGCCAATCATTTTCAATTTTCACTTCCAATGATCGCAGCACTCTTTCAGATACATTAGATTTTCGTCCTAGTAACGTGCTGTTATACTCAGATGAAATAGATCGGGTGCATCGTTCACGGTTACGGAATAAAATTTGACGACAAATCCAACCAAATGATCCTCACTTCAAAGCGAAAAAGAAAAACAAACAGTTCACTCAACCAAAATAAACCACACCGAAGCACTTTTTCACTGACACTGACCGATGCCTTGACAATCTTCGTTAACTGATAAACTGATTTTGTTGTCTTGCTTCCATCGCATGAACTATAATGAGGTGTTTTGACAGTTCACTTCCATGCAAAAAGCGGGAACGGAGAACTCTGAAAGGATTGTAAAAAAATAACGTTTATGGATACTTTTTTCACTTTCACTCAAAAGTGTCAACAAATATCAACCCTGATCACAACTACTTCCATAAGAGTTCACCTTGTCTTTTCTTGAATGACACACATTAACACACCATTTGAATCGAACCAGCGTGCATGGGAGGTAGAGCCAGGGAAACCAGATGTGCAGATTTGTCTGCGAGACGCAGATTTTCAGAGTCCATGTCCAGATTTTTATTGATTCTTAGATATTTGCAGGTTTTTAATAGTTTCTGCAGATTTTTGTCAGAGTTTCCTTATATTTACGCAGACTTTCTCAGAATGTGTGCAGATTTTCGCAGACTTTTGCCTGCGTAAGCGAAATTTATTCGAATCGCGGATAGATTTCATTCAGATTTCAAGCAGATTTTTCCGGTTTTTCGAGCAGTTGCAGACATCAAAAACATCTGGCATCTCTGGGTAGAGCAGAGAAGAAAATAACCCACAAGTTTTTTTTAATGTGTGTAGTTTTTCCTTAGTTTCTGTAGATTATTGTCAGGACCGCCTTATATTTGTGCAGTCTTTCTCAAGTTTTGTGCAAATTTTTGCCTTTTCCCGGTTTTTCGAGCAGTTGCAGACATCTTTCAAAAACATCTGGCACCTCTGGTTTAAATTATTCGACAGTTAGGTCTGGCTGTAAACAGTGAACAAGAACCGAATTTATTATTACATTTGTTCAAAATGTGCGATCGACACAAAACCCCGCATGGATATCAAAATGGAGCTCAGAAGAGAAGATTACATGAAGAAAAATATCAAAAATTCGTTGAGTGCCTTGCAAAAACATCAAAAATAGATGATTTTTTCGTGCGGGAAGACTTGAGTGATACCAGCCAGCAAAGCTTGGCTGGTATATCGGGTGACATTAAACAAACCAATACAGAAAATTAAAATCTAGAAACAGCAAATTCTGAAGATACCGAGAAATGTGATCAGGAGCAAGATCACCTTGATAAAGCTAACTTTAAATGTGATGTGGGAAAGTGGTCAGAACTAAATGATGAAGCCGTCGAGTTTTGGGTGAAAAAAGGACCAAGTGAGCTAAACAATTGTGATGATATGCTTTTTGAAAAATCCAGAAACAATGCAAGGAAGTGTTCAAGACCATTATTCTATCGTAACCATCAGAGTGGCCAAAAGATTTTCCGAGATTGGCTTTGCTTCTCGACTTCCACAGGAAAACTGTTCGGCTTTCACTGTAAACTGATGCGAGTTCGTTATCGAGTTTCGCCGGGGAAGGATTTTCTAACTGGAAGCGTGCCCAGGAAAAAATCTCTATGCATGAAACATCGAAGAATCACATAGAATCCGTTGTTAAATTGTCAACACGATCAAACCACTATGCTAATATTGAATGCAGTCTTCAAAAAAAGGTAAGATAGATTTTATTATTTTGGTAGAATTAAAACACATACTGTTCTTCAGGGGCAGGAGACAGCAAAATATTGGAGAGAAGTCCTAAAAAGAAGTATTAGCGTAGTTTTATTTCTATCACAACGTGGCTTAGCGTTCAGAGGCGATGATGAATGTTTCGAATCTCCCAACAATGGAAACTTCCTAGGAATTCTGGAGCTTTTAGCCGAATACGATCCGTTTCTTGCGCAACACATTGAAAAACATGGCAACCAGAATAGTGGCCATGTTGATTATTTATCATCGACTGTTTGAGAGGAGTTGATTGAACTAATGGCAGATGATGTTCTGCAAATAATTATCAAACGTGTCAAAGAGGCAAAGTATTTTTCCTTATCAGTCGATTCATCACCTGATGAAGCTCGTATCGATCAACTGACTGTTGTTATTAAGTATATGGAAGCCTCAGTGCCTGTGGAACGTTTCATAAATTACATTCCTAATTGTGGTCACACGGGTCAACAAATGACAGATTCACTTCTGAAGTTTCTTGAATTGCAAGGTCTTGACATTTCTAACTGCCGTGGTCAATCGTATGATAACGCTTTGAACATGACCGGGAAGTACAAAAGTATGCAGGCTTTGATCCTGGAAAAGAACAGCTTTGCTACGTTTTTTTAAGGGGGGGGGGATTTGTTAGTAGCTAAAGTATTTATGATAAATATTAGTAAATAATGAGTATGTGTGTCCAATCACAAATGGTGACTTCTCAACACTGTTAGAAATTTGTAATTTTAATTGTTAGGATTCGTTTGCTTTCACAATTAGGACTTATCATTCGTAGGGATTTAAACCTACTTGTCAGAAAAAGGGAAGTGAACTTACAACTACTTAATTGCTAACTTATTGGCTATAAAGAGAGCTTATCGTAGCAATTGAGGATTGCAACGATTTTTGTCGAAAATTGTTAATAATTTTATTTGACATAGCTTCTAATGGTTCAACACCAGTAAGTCTATGTAATTCGAGTGTACCAAACCAAGGACGACGCTTCAAAATCATTTTCAGAATTTTATTTTGAATCCTTTGGAGCGTTTTCTTCCTTATTGAACAACAACTTGACCAGATCGGTACAGCATAAAGCATTGCTGGTCTAAAAATTTGTTTGTAAATCAAAAGTTTGTTCTGTAAACAAAGTTTAGAATTCCTGTTAATGAGAGGATATAAACATCTCGTATATTTGATGCACTTGGCTTGTATACTCTCAATGTGCTCTTTGAAAATAAGTTTTTTATCATAAATTAGTCCCAAGTACTTAACCTTGTCAGACCAACTTAAAATAACCCCATTCATCTTGACAACGTGATTATTTTTTGGCTTGAGGAAAGAAGCCCTAGGCTTATGCGGAAAAATTATCATTTGAGTTTTAAAGCATTGGGAGAGATTTTCCACTTTTGCAAGTAGGAAGAAAAAATATCTAAACTTTTCTGCAATCGACTGCATATGACACGAAGACTTTTTCCTTTTACGGAAATGCTTGTGTCATCGCAGAACAATGACTTTGTGCATCCTGGAGGCAAATCAGGAAGATCTGAAGTGAATATGTTGTACAGGACTGGCCCCAAGACTGAACCTTGAGGCACACCTGCTCTGACAGGAAATCTATCAGATTTTGAATTCTGATAGACAACCTGCAGAGTTCGATGAGTAAGATAATATTTTAAAATTTTGATTAGGAAAATTGGAAAATTAAAAGTTTGAAATTTCGCAATCAAACCTTTATGCCGAACACTGTCGAATGCTTTTTCTATGTCTAAAAAAACAGCTCCAGTTGAATAACCTTTAGATTTGTTAGCTCGTATCATATTAGTAACTCTGAGCAATTGATGAGTTGTGGAATGCCCATGGCGAAATCCAAACTGTTCATTTGCAAAAATTGAATTTTCGTTGATGTGTGACATCATTCTGTTAAGAATAATTCTCTCAAACAGTTTACTTATTGAAGAAAGCAAACTGATTGGTCGATAACTTGAAACTTCAGCTGGGTTCTTATCCGGTTTTAAAATTGGAGTAATTTTTGCATTTTTCCATAATTTGCTTTGCTACGTTTATTCCATGCTGTGCACATTCGCTTAACTTAGTTGGAAAAGCGGCAGCAAACGCTTGTCCAGCTGCAGTTCAGTTTTTCTGTGTCATTCGAAGTCTGTACAATTATTTTACGGCATCAACAGGGCGTTACCAGATTTTGTGCGAAGCACTGATAAACACTGAGTACGAGATGGTCATGCCGCGCAGATGCTATAAAAGCACTAAAGTATGGATATTCAGCCATCCAGCAAGCATTGTTTGATATATCTAGTAATTCTGATGAGAAGATATCGTAAGGAATGAAGTGTTGGGTATCCACAACAAAATGGTACTCCTGGAAACAGCCATATACACCCAATTTTGGCATGATGTTCTAGACAGATTCAATGCAACTAACCTGTTGCTTCAGAAGACGACCACAACTCTCAAAACTGCAGCAGCTTCTTTGCAGAGTCTCAAGGAGTACGTAGACGCTATAAGGAATAAATATGATACCTATGAGTCAGCTGGCATTGAATTGTCGGGAAATGAGAAATACGAGGTGGTTCGTGTTCGAATGCCAAACGTACGGCTCAACCCCCTTGGTGTTAAGAACACAACTGCATCGACACAAATTTCTGCAGAGGAGAAATTCAAGAATGAAGCCATTCTACCAGTGATTGAGAAATTGGTCGATGCTCTCGATGAACGAAGAACGGCCTATCAGCTTATTTGCAACCAATTTGGTTTTTTGTCCGACATCAACTGAACTGGAACTTGCTGCTGAAAAACTTATGGCTGCCTATCCGGATGATTTGGAAAATGGATTGGGAAACGAGTTAGTTCAACTTTTTTCGTTTGCTAAGCAATTTCAAGACCAGAGAATAGTACATTTGGATTACATTTATATAATGTAATCGTGAACAACAATATGCAAAATGTATTTGTAAACGCTGAAATTGCGTTGCGGATTTATTTGTGTCTAATGATCTCGAACGCAACTGGGGAAAGGTCTTTTTCGAAGATGAAACTCATTAAAAATAGGTTGCGTACGACTATGAAGAATGAAGGCTGTCAAACTTAGCCTTACTAAGTTGCGAGTACGACATACTGAAGGAGTTGAATATTGATTATTTAATTGATAAGTTCTCTGCCAAAAAAACTCGTAAGAAAAAATTCTAACTTTTCAATAACAAATAAATGTTTCTAACTCACACAAAAAAAGCGGTTTTGTTTTATTTTGGGGCCCCCACTTGGAACTGGGCCCCGGGCCCCCACAATCTTAAATCCGGCTCTACCCGCATGTCAAAAAAAGTTCCTCACGACGGTAGGTACTTGATAATATTATGAACTGGAAGAAAATGACATAATTATTCTACTTCTATCGAGAAAAAAATTTGTTACAAATTAATTTGAGTGAACTCATAAAATTATCACAAGAAAACGTGAAATTCAGACAAATTTAATAAAAACTCGTAAATCTCTAAAACTTGAAGAGCTGGAAATTTTGTATGTTCTGTAAAGTTTCATAAAATTTAAAGATCTACAACTTTGTTGGAAATTGCAAAGCGCTAGCATGTAAGGGAAAAAGGTTGGCATAGCAACGCCACCTTCGGGGCTATATTCCAATCTAATTTAAACAACAAATTTGAAGCCCTAACTATTCTCAGAAACTTTGTAGAAGATCGGAAACCGATTGGTCAAACCCTAGGAGCGCTAAAAATTTCGTTCTGCTAGATTCCATTCCTGGAATATGGTAGTTGTTCCATTATTCATCTTATTAAGCCGATATTCACGAAGATAGCACGGATTAAACACCAAATTTTTCGAAATCATTGAACAAATTAACAAAATACGCTTACGTGCTCTTATCGAATCGCTCCGCATTATATATTTAGTAAACTTAGCTAGATTTATCCAGAATTTTGTAAAGAAACCATTTTTCACAACGCTTCCATATCCATCTCAAAACTTAAACCATTGCTTAATTATTCATCTCACGACGCCCCCATATTCATCACACTGTTAATCATGAATGAATCATATTATCATGAATGAACGTAGCCGCAGCAGTAGTTGTTCACGTGCAAAATTGGTAACCTAGGTAACCACTGCAGTGCTGTAGATTTATGTCAATTATGTCGGAATAATTCAACATTTTCAAAATGATTTTTTTTTTGTATTATCAGAAACTGATTTGGCAACTTTTGATTTTCCTCAACGCAGTGAAAACAGATGACAATACATACAGTTGAAGTTTTAAGTTTAAAAAAACTCATCTCATATATTTTTGCTATTTAAAGCTTGGTTATGGAAATTTGAGGTGAACATTTTTAAGATTAAAGTATTCTCAGTGTAGTGAGTGATTTTGTTTAGTGATTAAAATGAAAAGATGTTCGCCAGTGATGAAATAAATTTTGGTTGGCTGCTGAACGAGTCCCGTAGGTGATTGAAATAAATGAGTTTTCGAGTGCAGATGCCCGACTATAATATCAAATTTAGAGCTTTTAAGTGAGTTTTTGAGAATTCTACTTAATGAGAAATCTAAAGTGAGCTAAGAAGAATCCATTCCATGGATTGTCAGATTTGCGTCGTTAGAAAGTATGCGTTTTTTCTTGTTTTTAATTGTGTTTCCATGTTGTATAAGATGGATATATGTTCCCCTATATGGGAAAATTTTGACCTTCGAATTTCACTTAAAAGTAGGACTCACAAGTTTCGTCTCTTGAAAAGAGTACTTACTTTACTTTTTTGGCTAACGGATCGTTCACCGGTCTAGGGCCGAACGAATTAGAGATGTCCAGCTTCTTCTGTCTTGGATAGCTGTTCTCCAGTCTCCCCGTACACCAGCAGATCGTGCATCTTCTTCCCCCGCGCACATTTACCGCGTGCGAGGCCTACCACGGAGTCGACGGCCTCTTCCTGGTTCTTGACTGGAGATAGTTTTGGCGGCTCTCTCATCAGGCATTCTGGCTATATGTCCAGCTCACAGAAGCCTGCCCCGCTGTATAACCTTCACTATATCAGCAACTCCGAGCACTCGTCGATCAGCTTCCTTCAGCGTCCATGCTTCATGTCCGTAAAGGGCCACCGGGAGTATCAGTGTCCTATACAGCGCTAGTTTTGTGCGAGTTTGCAAACTACGGGACCTTAGCTGGTTACGTAGTCCGTAGTCCGTTCGCAGCTGCAACTCGTCTTTTTACTTCACGGCTCATATCGTTGTCACATGTCACAAGCGTACCAAGATAACCGAATTCGTCAACAACTTCAAATCGTTCACCATCAATCTCCACTTCAGCACCAACACCACGGAGACTCCCACGCTCTATGCCAGCTACCATGTACTTCGTTTTGACTGAGTTAATGAAAAGTCCCAATCTCCCTGCTTCCCTCTTAAAAGGTACGCAAAACCAAGAAGCATGTGAGATTTCGTGATGATCGTACCGTTTCTTTCCACGTTTGCTCTTCGTACTGCACCCTCAAGAGCGATGTTAAACAGTAATTTGGAGAGCGCATCCCCCTGGTTCAGTCCATCCAACGTTACGAACGCGGCTGATGCTCGCCAGCTATCCGCACGCATGATTTTGATCCCTCCAGCGTCATACGACACAGCTTAATTAGTTTCGTAGGGAAACCGTGTTCCAGCATGATCTGCCACAGCTCGTTTCTTTTCACTGAGTCGTATGCCGCCCTGAAGTCCACAAACAGATGGTGAGTCGGTAAGTTGTTGGGATAGGAGTTGCTGGACAGGGGTGAATGGCCACATTAGGGTCTCAAGTTACACGTGTCCAGCCATTTTCCAACCGATTCATGCCATTACTGGTACATTTTTAGGCCCTGCCATAACTGGTACTCCTCCCCTAGTAGTTCATGAAATTGACGATATCGGATGCCAAATATCTTAGAAACACATAAAAAAAATCGAAAAAATCTATTTCCTAGGACTTAGAAATTTTGGAGCTGAGAAACTTCTTTATCTAAAAAATTTCAGGCCCCAGAAAGTTGATTCACTGGTCAACACAGGTGCACTCAATTTGCGTTCAATGCAAAGAAATAACCCTCTCAGTTGGTCTCGAGGTACGATGCTGGCCTAACAAGCCAGTCGTCGTAGGTTCGAGTCTCGACTCGGGAGAGACTGTTAGTGTCAGTAGGATCGTAGCGCTAGCCCCGCCATTGTCCTGTACACTTCACAGTTGGCTGCGAAGTCTGTGTATATTAAACGGAAGGTCAAGTCCCGAATCGGAATGCAGCACCAAGGCTTTGCTTTGCTCTGCAAAGAAACAAGGAATGCGCGCTCATGCCTTGTTCAGACTACGCCGCATACCACCTGATATCGCCAGATGATATCGGATATCACTTTGGGTGTTCACACTACAGTGAGATATGGTTTGACATTTGCTCTATTTGGTTTGATAATTGAAAAAAAGAAGAAAATACAGCTGACAGCTAATAGGAACTCGGGTTGATGGCGTTGAAAGAGATTTTGAAGGCTGCTCAAACCTACGTGAACTCTCATATATAACTGTCAAAAAAAAATATTTACTCCCTTCTTTTTTGCATGCAACGCGAATTGCTAAATTTGCTGGGTTGCGTCAAATGTCATTTGCTTAAATTGGCCGTGTTGCCAACATCCGTAAATATGGTTTACATTGGTTTTCGAACATGATATCCGCTCTATCATGTAGCCGCGGTGATATGGATGGTGATATGGTCTCCATAGCACAAATCGTCTGATATCTGTGATATCTGGTGATATGCAGTATAGTGTGAACGGGGTATTAACGTGTTTCGATTAGACAGAAATAACAGTCAGTGCTTTCAAAACTGCACAGTTATACACACCCATTGAGTGAAACACGTGTTGTGAAAATAAAAAATACTCACGAGCACAACAGTAAGAAATTCTATCCTGTTCAAAAGTAAAGCAAAGCCTTGGTGCTACATTCCGATTCGGAACTTGACCTTGTTTTTTTTAAACGCAGACTCGAACCTACGACGACTTACTTGTTAGGCTAGCGTCGTACCTCGAGACGATCTGGGGTTCAAAATAAGTGAAATCAGTTAAACAGCAAAGAATGCTTCCTCTCTGATTATGACGAACAAAATGAAAGTTATCTTAAAGTGATGTGCAGTTGTTATTATGTACATTGAATCAATTGTGTTTTTCCATAGACCTCTTATTTCGAAAAGTTACCATGACTGCAAAATCATGGATGTACCATTAAGTACCTGAAAAGGATAAAAAATATCAACAGAATGTTCTTAATACAATCTTTGTAACAGCCACATTTTATGCTCATTGTCATAGATATATTATTATTTTTCTGTCGATAAAAATCATATTGTAGTATGAAATGAAATGAATTCGAAATAATAATAATGTGTGATTAAATGTATGTGTTTATCTTGCATTCATATTCCGGAAACCCTTTTTGAATTTTAAGAGCAGGTTTCCTTCTCTCTTTCAAAACATTGCTCTTACCGTTCCCATATCTTTACTATAATGTACCTAGCGTCTCCATTGGTGATAGAAATGACACAAAACTTGGAATAAATACAATGTTTTTCGTATGTTTTGTAACAACCATAATTTGTTAGCTTAACAACTTACAAGCATTTTTATGTTTGTTCACAGTAACAGTTTCTTCAGAGCCGGATTTCGCCGATTGTAGAAAAAGTTTAATAATCGGCAGATTTTTTAGAAAGGAGGGGAACTGTAATGGAAACAGGAGAGTTTCGATTCCGATATGTCTAGTCTCAGTTAAAAGATGCACCTAAGTAGCTATTTACTGCAGGGGCTAGACAACTTTATTTTTAAGAGAAATATTTCGGTAATGTTATGCGATATTGGTGGATATATATTGATATTTATCGTTTACCTGTCACATTAATATCACAAATCAATGTAAATTGGAAACAAACAATTTGTTGTAATTGCATTTTAGTCGTTGTTGCAATTATGTAAAAGTGAGTAATATATAAAAAGTTTTACAGGAAAATGATCGGTTTTTGGTATAGAATCGAGAAGTTGGTGCTTGGATTCAGTGAATCTTTCAAGACCTAAAGGTAATAAACAAATTTTCTTATTACATCAATGTGTTTTCTCGACAAAATCGTGTAATTTTGATTTTTGTTCCGTGTTACCCCTGAACGCACTCTGCGAAAAGGGAATCGTGTGGGTTGATTGCAAAATTCCATAACATATTGGAGAAATTCGATAGGTTCTGTGAATCTCTTTTGGTGACGTCCATATAAGCGTGGAAGAATCCCAAGTCTAAGGTTATAGGTTTCCATCATTTTTTGATAAATTATTTGTGGGTGTAACCACAACTAAATATTCTACCCGATTCCCCCTTAGCAATGTTGTTCACAGTCGATAGGTATAAAATTTCCGGTACGTAGGTGGAAACGGTGGAAACGCACCAGCTTAAAGCTTAGCGTTCCAAAAAGGAGGAACAAAAATTTTTTACAAAAACAAAAAGTTGGATTAGTTTTTACAATCCTAGCCAACAGCGTTTAGGTTGTTTACAATAATATCTCCTGTCGATAGATAAATACACATGACGAAACCCGCTCTAAGCATCACGCTGTAACCCTTCGTAGAAGGGATGGAAAACAAAAAATGTTCAGTAAATCATATCATTTCCAGAATCAAAAGCAGATGACTATGAACTATGTTCAATACACCAAATCATTTCTATTTGGCACCCGAAAACATAAACGGTTGCTTCATCGAAATACGTCCTCAACGCTACCGGACGACGAATTGGAAAATTCTAGAATCCATATGGTAATCCATTGTACAGCAGCCGTTCGGCTCTGACCAAAATGTATATATATTTTGTTTTTATCGTACAACAAGCGGTGGCCTCCCAACAAAAATTTACATTGAAATTGAATTTGCCAATCACCTGCATCGCTTTTCCATTTGGCACCTCACAGCGGAATCCGTTTTCAGTCACCGGAACGACGAAACTGTAACCTCGGTGCCACATCACAGCCGCCAGATTTGCCGGACGGCTTCAACACCTGGAATTGTTCTGTTCATACGCTAGATAGGAGCCATTAGACAATTTTCGTTCAATTGTCGATATAAAAAAAAACGTGCAGTGGGTTTTGCAACGTTTGGCACTTCTCGTGCTTCTTTTCAAGATTCACCTTTATCTTGGATTCCGCCTCCCATTTTCCTATATTAATTTTATTATTTTCCTGCACTAGAGTTGGAGATGAATAAAATTTGTTTCTTCTGAACACAGCTCAGATGTCACATCATAAATCAAGAAGTCAGAGTGGTAAGGATGCATTGCCCTAACTGAACATAAACGTAAACTACTAAGCATTATCCTGGCATATAAGCTGCTTGAATTCGCTAGGATATGGCAAAGCTTAAAGTTTGTACTTGTCATCATCAACATACGCATACCGTACACCTGTCACGAAACAGATTCATTATTTTCAGCCTAGAATGTCACCACAGGAAACCGATCGATTCGGTTCGTTTCTATTTCAATTGAACGCTTCGCTGTTGACATCAATAATACCAAACGTGCCTCTAATTGAAAAGCGACTATTTGGGCTTAGAATCCGAACGGTATTTTCAGCAGCAATATATTTGCTTCATCGTTTGTCACCACCGGAAGCTGCGTTAATCTGTTTAAAAGTAGTCAACTCACGTTTATTTTATTATTGGCTTTGTAAACAGTATAGAGCCAAATAAAAACATTTATTGTATTGGATTAAACATGAATTTCTCGCAGCGGACATTGCACACCTAGCACCAAAAAATGCTTTGTTTACTGAAATTCTGTTGAATGCCTTACCTATAACCTATAACAGCTACAAGCGGGATAATCCAATTATTCAATATAAATTTTTGCCATCTGATCTCACAATACACTGATGATTGCGTTAGACAATAAGATGGTTTTTCAATAACGCCAAAGTTTTCTTATACATTTGCAATTGTAGATAAAATCTTTAAATATATAAATAAAGCTGAGAATGACATTCTGTGCCGAACACGCATCAGTACTGGACGTGTTTGGTGATCGGTCCGATAGAGTATAAAACAAAAGACGTGTGAACAAGTGTTGGCATTGTTTGCCTGGTCGAGTGAAATAAATCCGGGTTCAAGGTCGTGCCTTTGTGCAACTGTTTCGCATCGTGACTGCCAGCTGGTGCGTAAGCCGATTTGGCTGCTGGCTGGATTGTGCTACAGCAGTGGACGAGACACAAACGAGGAAAAAGAAGAAGCCATCAGTGTCAGCGAGTTGTATCGCTGTGTGGAGTGATCTCACACCTGGCTCGCTGCTGGTGGCTGTTTGGTGCTGCTGTATTGGTGCTGCTGGCTGTAACGGCTGCTACTTCGAACGATCGGACAACCAACCTTACTGGAAGGGAGAAATAAAAAGGTACGTGTTCTTGTCAGCGCTAGTGCGCTAGACTTAGCGCGATGGATGTAGATCCCTCGCCTCCCGCGCCACCATCCCCGAACCCCTCTGACCCTGACCCTTCTGTTACCCCCTCCCCTGTTCATTCTTCAGTCCCCCCTCGCCCCAGGCTTTACCCAGACGGAGCCCAGGGCAGCTATACTGTTTATTTTCGGCCAAAGGCAGGACCGAAATCGAAATAGTTGAACCTCTTGCAGATTTCTAAAGACCTGACGAAGGAGTACAAGGGCGTGACCGAAATTTCCAAGGTCCGGCCTAACAAGCTCCGTGTCGTGGTCAGTAACCTGAAAGAGGCCAACGATATAGCTTGCTCTGAGCTCTTCACACGCGAGTATCGCGTTTACATACCCGCACGAGACGTGGAGATCGACGGTGTCATAACCGATTCGAGTCTGTCCGTCGAGTGTATACTGCAAAGTGCCAAAGGGTGCTTTAAGAACAAAACGTGTCCCGAAGTAAAGGTGCTCGACTGCAAGCAATTGCGGTCAGCATCGATCATCGGTGGCAAAACAGTATACACTCCGTCAGACTCGTTTCGAGTTACGTTCGCCGGGTCTGCACTACCAAGCCACGTCTCGATCCACCGGGTTCGTCTCCCTGTGAGGCTCTACGTGCCCCGCGTCATGAACTGCCTGAATTGCAAGCAGTTAGGCCATACAGCCGCCTACTGCTGCAATAAGGCACGTTGTGGCAAGTGTGGGGAGTCTCATGCAGAAGATTCTTGCAGTGTTAACGCTGAAAAGTGTATTCACTGCGGAGAAAATCTGCATGAGCTCTCGACATGTGCGGTGTACATGCAGCGCAGGGATAAAATAAAACGGTCTCTCAAAGAGTGTTCAAAGCGTTCCTACGCTGACATGCTGAAGAAGACCGTTACCACTTCTCCCGTTACTTCGAACCCCTTCGATCTGTTGTCCTCTGATGAAACCGATTCTGACGATTCACCAGCGGGAACATCTTATGCCAATCCTGGTGAGTCTAGGAAGAGGAAAAATGTTTCTTCTCCTAAACTTCCCAGAAAAGGTCCTAAGATTTCTCAAAGTGAAATGAAAGTTACAAACAAACCAAACAGTGCTGCGGAAAAACCGAAGCAAACTCCTCCTGGGCTGGCAAATTTAAAGTCCCAGAAGGAGTTCCCAGCACTGCCAGGAACATCTAAAACCCCAGTTGCTCCTTTTACACTCCCAGTTGATGAAACAAACTCTGGATTAGTGAAATTTTCTGACATTGTGGACTGGATTTTTGAAACTTTCAATGTACCCGATCCAATTAAAATTTTTCTTACAGCATTCCTCCCAACAGTTAGATCATTTTTGAAGCAGTTGACTGCCCAATGGCCTCTCCTTGCAGCGATTGTATCCTTCGATGCCTAATTCAACTGCGTATATGAAGGATTCTATCTCTGTCTTACAGTGGAATTGTAGAAGTATTTTACCAAAAATTGATTCGTTTAAAGTTTTGATAAATAAAAACAAATGCGATGCATTTTCCCTTTGTGAAACTTGGCTTACTTCAAATATTGATCTCAACTTCCATGATTTTAATATTATTCGCCTTGATCGAGACACCCCATATGGAGGAGTACTTTTAGGGATTAAAAAGTGCTATTCTTTCTATCGTATTAACCTCCCCTCGATTCCAGGCATCGAAGTTGTCGCATGTCAAATGACAATACAAGGTAAAGAGCTTTGTATTGCCTCAATATATATTCCCCCCAGAGCACAGGTTGGGCAACGGCTGCTCTTTGATTTAATAGAACTTCTTCCCTCGCCACGTTTGATTTTGGGAGACTTCAACTCTCATGGCGTGGCTTGGGGTTCCCCATACAATGATAACCGCTCCTCTTTAATCTATAACCTTTGCGATGACTTCGACATGACTATTTTAAACAACGGTGAAATGACACGTATCCCGAAACCTCCAGCGCGCCCAAGCGCTTTGGATCTATCCTTATGTTCGACGTCGCTACGGTTGGATTGCACATGGAAGGTAATCCTCGATCCTCACGGTAGCGACCATCTGCCTATTCTTATTTCAATTACTAACGGGTCAACTCGCATGCGACCAATTGACATTCCGTATGACCTCACACGAAATGTCGATTGGAAGTTATACGAGGAAATGATTTCAAAAGCGGTCGAGTCGATTCAACATCATTCACCACTTGAAGAATACAACCTCCTCGCGGGCTTGATTCTCGACGCCGCGTTGCAAGCCCAAACAAAGAAATATCCCGGCGTAACGATCAAAGAACGGCCTCCCACTCCGTGGTGGGACCAAGAGTGCTCCGATGTCTACACGCAAAGATCCGACGCGTTTAAGGCCTACCAGACGGGAGGTATACCTGGCGACTATTTACGGTATTCGGAGCTTGATACCAAGCTTAAAAGCTTGGCTAAAGCAAAGAAACGTGGATATTGGCGTCGGTTCGTGAACGAGACGTCGAGGGAGACATCGATGAGCACTCTTTGGAACACAGCCCGAAGAATGCGGAATCGCGTAACGGTCAACGAAAGCGAGGAGTCTTCAAGTAGGTGGATATTTGATTTTGCCAGGAAAGTATGTCCGGACTCTGTTCCTGAGCAAAATATTGTTCGCGATGCGTCTCCGGGCCACGACGCGATTGAATCACCTTTTACGATGGCAGAATTTTCAGTTGCCCTCCTGTCCTGTAACAATAACGCGCCTGGATTAGATAGAATCAAATTCAACTTGTTGAAGAATCTACCCGGCAATGCCAAGAGGCGCTTGTTGAACTTGTTCAATAAGTTCCTGGAGCAAAACATTGTACCGCAGGATTGGAGGCAAGTGAAGGTGATCGCCATCCAAAAACCAGGGAAACCAGCTTCTAATCACAACTCTTATAGGCCGATTGCAATGCTATCCTGTATCCGGAAATTGATGGAAAAAATGATACTCCGTCGTTTAGACCACTGGGTCGAATCAAATGGTCTACTATCAGAAACTCAATTTGGCTTCCGCCGTGCCAAAGGAACGAATGATTGTCTTGCGTTGCTTTCAACAGATATTCAGCTGGCGTATGCTCGTAAAGAACAAATGGCGTCTGCGTTCTTGGACATTAAGGGGGCTTTTGATTCCGTTTCTATTGACATTCTTTCGGGTAAACTTCACCGACAAGGATTTTCTCCAATTTTGAACAATTTTTTGCACAATTTGCTGTCCGAAAAGCACATGCATTTTACGCACGGTGATTTGGCAACTTTTCGCATTAGCTACATGGGTCTTCCCCAGGGCTCATGTTTAAGCCCCCTTCTTTACAACTTTTATGTAAATGACATCGACGAATGTCTGGCAAATTCATGCACGATAAGACAACTTGCAGACGACAGTGTAATCTCTGTTACAGGAGCCAAAGCTGCCGATTTGCAAGGACCATTGCAAGATACCTTGGACAATTTGTCTGCTTGGGCTTTACAGCTAGGTATCGAATTCTCTCCGGAGAAGACTGAGATAGTAGTTTTTTCTAGGAAGCATGAACCTGCTCAGCTTCAAACACAATTAATGGGTAAAACGATTTCTCAGGTTTTGGTACACAAATATCTTGGTGTCTGGTTCGACTCTAAAGGCACCTGGGGTTGTCACGTGAGGTATCTGATGAAAAAATGTCAACAAAGAGTGAATTTTCTTCGTACAATAACCAGACAATGGTGGGGAGCCCATCCAGGAGACCTTATAAGGCTTTACCAAACAACGATATTGTCTGTTATTGAATACGGGTGTTTCTGCTTCCGCTCCGCAGCAAACACACATTTGATCAAACTGGAGCGAATACAATATCGTTGTTTGCGTATCGCCTTAGGTTGCATGCAGTCGACCCATACGATGAGTTTGGAGGTTTTAGCTGGAGTACTACCATTGAAAAACCGCTTCTGGAGCCTGTCTTCTCGTATTCTAATCAAATGTGAGGTCTTGAACCGTCCCGTGATTGAAAATTTTGAAAGGTTAATCGAACTTAATTCTCAAACCCGTTTTATGACATTGTATTTCAATCACATGTCCCAAAATATTAACCCTTCTTCGAATATTCCAAATCGTGTCGACTTATCAAATACTTCTGATTCTACTGTGTTTTTCGATACATCCATGATAGAAGAAACTCGTGGAATCCCGGAACATTTACGCGTGCAGCAGATCCCTAAAATTTTTTCCAATAAATATCGAAACATCAACTGCGACAATATGTACTACACTGACGGATCACTTCTTGATGGGTCCACTGGCTTCGGTATCTTCAATAACAATTTAACCGTCTCCCATAAGCTCGATAATCCTGCTTCTGTTTACGTCGCAGAATTAGCTGCAATTCAGTACACCCTAGGGATTATCGAAAAAATGCCCACGGACCATTATTTCATCTTTACGGACAGTCTCAGTTCCATTGAGGCTCTCCGATCGATGAAAGATGTTAAGCACTCTCCGTATTTCCTGGGGAAAATACGGGAACATCTGAGTGCTTTATCCGAAAAATCTACTCAGATTACCTTAGCGTGGGTCCCTTCTCACTGCTCGATACCGGGTAATGAGAAAGCGGACTCTTTGGCTAAGGTGGGCGCAACAAACGGTGATATTTATGAAAGACCAATTGCCTTTAATGAATTTTTCGCACTTGTACGTCAGAATACGATCATCAGTTGGCAAAATGCTTGGACCAGAGGGGAATTGGGAAGGTGGTTACATTCCATAATCCCCAAAGTATCGACGAACCCTTGGTTCAAGGGGTTGGATGTAGGTCGGGATTTCATTTGCGTGATGTCCCGGCTTATGTCCAATCACTATAGATTTGACGCGCTCCTCCGTCGTGTTGGGCTCGGGGAAAGTGGTATCTGTGCCTGTGGTGAAGGTTATCACGACATAGAGCATGTGGTTTGGTCATGCCCTGTACACCGTGACGCCAGGTCTAAATTAATAGCTTCCCTGCAGGCCGAGGGTAGACAGCCGGCTGTTCCTGTTCGTGATGTCTTGGCGAGCCGTGACCTATCCTACATGTCCCTTATATACGTTTTCCTGAAATCCATCCACGCCCCAGTCTAGTCCCGTTCCCCTCCGTCTACACCCAACAAAACGACAAGAACACGTTTGAACCTTAAGCACAAAACCAGCAACCAAACCCCGCACAATAGAACCAGGACCCAAGGACTACGAGCCTCTGTCCCAACTCACGACATCGTGGCTCAGCAGAACGAATCCATACATGCCATTCGACGATTATCAGACGACCATTGAACAACAAAACACTGATTGGAAATCCCATGCTAGTTTTAAGTTAGACTTAATTTCAGCTCGTAGTCGGCAGCGAGGATAAAAAATTTGCTTTAGCTTTTAAGTCATCAGATATAATTGGCGCCGTTAAACATTAAATTGTATTTGTGCCGTGTCAAATAAATGTTATGTGAAGAAAAAAAAAAAAGCTGAGAATTCACTCTAAATTACTGACTTACTTTGTTCGCGATAGTGTTAAACATACAAAATTGAGATTTATTAACGCATTCTTGATAGAGCACAAAACAATGCTCGCATTGACACATGAAAGCTACGGCAATTAGGGAAAAATTTGAACTATACGACATAATTTCCGAGCAAGCAAAAAAGGTTTAATTGGCTCGGTATCTGTCTCGCCATACAATTCAACCTTCTAGCCATTTCCAGGCAAACAAATTTACCACCGAACGTCGGCGCCGTGAATCTATCTTTCCGAGGAAGGGCGCCATAATTAATGTTTTAGGTAATTGTAATTAATGCTGCGGGGTGCCATAGGCCATGTTTGGTACGGTGCGGCACAGGTGGAGCAACGAATTTTGCGTCATTGGTTCTACATTCTTCTGGTTTACTTTAAACAGGGTAAAGCCTTACAATGAAGTTTGGCTAATTTGCATTTGAACTAACCCCAGTTTTCGGCGCTCATAGCGTGGGAGACTTTAATTTTCTGGTACAATCTCGCTTGAAATTGGGATCCTGCGTTAGTAATGAAACAACGTTTGTTGAAAAATCACAGGAGGGTTGTGTGCAAAGCCACGACCGCAAGGTTGAAGTAGAATACTTTTACACAGCTCTACTTACGGCTGTAAATTAACCTACGGCCGGCGTATCGGTTCGCGCCGCTTATCGCATTTAGCCTGGCAGAGGCCTAATGCGCACGGCCAACACAATAGAAAGGTGTTTTCACATTGAAAATTAGACACGGCTTTACTGGAGTAAGTGTTGGCAAATGCATCTACCGCTAATACCGCCGCCATCGTACGAAAAATGACGCGCGTCTAAGAACACCCGAACTGTTTCGCCGTGCCGCTTCCATTTACTTCCTTATTACATCGGCCTTAGGGAAGTACCGGCTGCACCTACCGCTGAGGCTGTTACCATACTGCTACTGGTACCCAAAGCTTTTAACTCTTCAAATTAAGTGTTTTATTTGTCCTCAAAAGAACAATTGTTCAATTCCATATCGGATATGATGCAATCGCTTCTCTGTAATATTACCGACAGTAATATTCTTCTAAACAAAATTATCCTACTTTTCCATTAGAGGAAGTGCCGGCTGATGTACCGCAAAAATCTCGCCCGATCGCTCGCGTTGGCGTTCAGCCTGGCAGAGGCCTGAGACGTGGTGACCAACCACAGGGCAAGTGATTTGTTTAATTTGAAGGCAGCCACAGGTGCGACCCGCTGCTATGGTATGTTACTGCTGAGTGCCGATATCTGCTGTTACTGCTGTCAACGTTGTGGACGGTCCATCCAGTTCACCTTCCGACTAATGAATGTAGCTAGTTTTCCCAGAAACACTCTTTTATAGCCGAAGGGTGCTACGTAATAGGCCACGCCTTTCAGTTCAGGTTTACCATTTCCTTATGTTCTTTAGACGAATTATTCCACAATTCGTATTTGATTTTTGTATCCAGCGAATAAACACCGATGGTGCTCTCACACACGCAACGGTTTTAACCCGCATCTTATTGCGGTTTGTAACATCAAGCGATTTCGTTTGCTCGTTGTTGCGTGTTGCATCATGTTACAACTTGGCAGCTGGGAGACGACGAAATTCTGTTTATGCTGATTGATTGAATCGACTTCATATTAGCTCTGCATAGTCGAACTAACTGCTTTTGTGAATGCGGTCTAACAGGGCAGTTTATTATTCAATGTCGGTTATGCTGATCGCAGCGCCTTTGCGCTGCCCCTACAGTGGGGGGTTTACTAAATAAAATAAGAATTAGACAACTACAACAGAATTTGATTGCATCCCGCACAGGATGTCTGCTTGTGTTGATGCCAGAAAATTATTAACCTTCAATAATTTTTTTATTTGCCTTGAAAAAAGCATTTTGCGGTTCAAAATCGGTTGCTAATTACAACCTTTGAGCTGCCCTAACATTGGGGGAATTAAGATACACGGACAACATGCACTTTGGAAGCTATTTCACATTCAGTAAATTCGACGGGTGCGACAAATTTAAATTGCTAGGATGCAACACAGAATGCTTGCTTGCGTTGACAAAAATTATTAACTTTCAATGACTTGTTTATTTGCCTTAAAAGAGGCATTTTGATTTCCGAAATTGGATTTCCTGATGGCAATCTTCATGCTGCCCCAACACGAGGGGAATAATGGCTGTCTGGCGGCACACGCTGATAAAAAACCGCTGAGACGTGGTGACCAACCACAGGGCTAGTGCTGCTGCTAAGGAAGGACGACTGCTGTTGTCGCTGTCTAGAACTATTATGAGTGGCTCCGGCTGAAACAGGCTCTTATATAGGCCAAATAGCATGTTTTCAATTGCTAGGTATATGATCCTGTCGACCGTGCTTGGGAAGCAAGCATATAACGACCAATCAGAGGTCGAATTTTTCGTTTTGACAAGGCTTGACTTTTTTCAATAGTACAATAGTGTGTATAATAAAATTACAATTATCTTATTTTGGGAAGAATCTTAGAAGATTTTCCAATCTATTGCTTTAAGAACGAAGGAAATCAATCGAATGCTAACCGATTTATTAGCATTTGAAATTGGACATATTTTTCACTTTTTTCGGTTTTAGATTTTCATTTCACATCCCTATGTAGCCGAACTTCCTGAGAGAAGTATTCTACTTAAAAAATTCACGTTTGACAAAAGCACAACCGTCATGTGAAAAAGATTGATAGATTTCACTAAAGAAAACAAACCTAGAATATATTTTCAGGCAGTTCGAAATCGATCGGTAAAAGCAACCCGATTTCTGCCCCTGAGTGTTACGTCGGTGAAGAGGAAGAGTATTCACTCCATTGACGATGTTCTCTCTCCGTCATTTTTTATTCGCGATTCATTGAACACCTTCTCTCTCTCTTTGTTTTTGAACTAAACCCGAAACAAATAGAACCCCGAGCTGGCCAAGTATAAACATGGTAATGAACTCTACCTGAGCGCGCAACCAAAAGTTTATGAGTCAACCATTTGTTATTCACGGTAATTTTTCAACCGCTATGCTATTAATTAATTATTCAAAGTATATTTTATTTCACGCTTTTTTTAATGACAAAAACTTGTATTTTAATTGAAATTTAAGGCAAAAGTACAAATCAAAGGTTTTACCTTGGCAACAGGCATATTGTCTTTTATGAGTAACCCGTGTTTTAAAAATACTTCCCAAGTAACAATATCAGTTTAACGATGTACTTGAAGAAGTTTTGATTGCTTGTTTTTAAAACAGGGCATAAATCTTATTATTCTCACAAACTGCTACAAATCAGCCGTAAAATCCCCATAAGATCAAGGAGGCCCGTTCTAGAGAAGGTACTCAAGAATAATTCCTAAGGTTTGCTTAAAACTCTATATTTTTATCGATATGTACTCATTATGGCATTCAGGAGTTGCTCACAACCATGAAAAAACTGTAACGAACTTCGAGAGTTTTATAAATCAGGTTCGCAACTCTTCTTTCTAGCTTATTTCGCTATGAACAGAATTTATTTTTTACTAGCTGACCCGGCAAACTTCGTCCCGCCTATTTTTGTGTTTAATTTAATAATTTTCATCATTCCAAATTCATTGATTTCTTGCGATTTGTTTATATCGTTTGAAATTATTGGTTTTATCGGAATGACAACATCCTCGTCTTTTGCCTTTAGTACATCACCTCTATTCCGGAAATACTCATATTAGGTGGTATTCAGTTATCTTCGAATTCAAGATGGTGTCCAGGGTCGATGCTTGGCTTCTATACATTATTTCGATTACGAAAATATTCATATGTAGTATTATTCGGCTGTTTTCCAGAAGTTGCCATCTTTCAATTTGAAATGGTGTCACCTTTCTCGGCCCCTAAAACCCCTATATACAAAATTTCACGCCAATCGTTTTAGTAGTTTCCAAGCCTATATGGAACAGACAGACAGACAGACAGAGCTTCATTTTTATATGTATAGATTTACATACATCACTTTATGAAACAAACCCCATCGAACTCTTTCTCCAAAATGAATGTCATCGCAGTCGTTGAATAAAATAGGTAGATGAATCTATATGTATTTTCAAGTTCATATTTGAAAATTTTCAATTGCTACGTTAGATTTATACGTAACTAGCTGACCCGGCAAACTTCGTCCCACCTATTTTAGTGTTTAATTTAATAATTTTAAACATTTCAAATTCATTGATTCCTTGCGATATCTTCCAGCTGGTCTCGAGGTACGATGCTGACCTAACAAGCCAGTTGTCGTATGTTCGAGTCCCGGCTCGGGAGAGACTGTTAGTGTTAGTAGGATCGTAGCGCTAGCCCCGCAATTGTTCTGTACACTTAACAGTCGGCTGCGAAGTCTGTGTATAGTAAAACAGAAGGTCGAATTCCGATACGGAATGTAGCACCAAGGCTTTGCTTTTTTTTTTGATTCCTTGCGATTGGATTATATCGTTTAAAAATGATTGGTTTTATCGGAATGACAACATCCTCGACTTTTGGCTTTTGTAAATGACCTCTATTCCGGATATTTATAGGGTGCATTTCAGTTATTTTCGTTGTCTTCCAGAAACTGAAAGTGGTCATCTTCTAATTCAAAATGGAGTCCAGGGTCAATGCTTCTCTACATCATTTCCATATGTAGTAGTATTCGGTTTTTTTTTGCTGTTTCCCAGAAGTCAATTATAGCACCTTGCATCATTCTGGATCCGGTGATACTCATATTGGGTGGTATTTGATCCTTTGGGCTATTTTTCAGGAACCGTAAATCGCCATCTTGGAATTAAAAATGGCATTTGGAGACAATTTCTCATTCAAAATTTCATTCTCGTTCTAGAGATACTCGTATTGGGTGGTATTTGGTCACTTTAGGCTGTTTTCCGAAAACCGGAAGTCGTCATCTAAAAATTCGAAATGTTGTCTGAGGTCGATGTGGGGCTTCAGTGCATCATAACAATCCCGGAAATACCCATATTGGGTGGTATTTGGTAATTTGACACTGTTTTTCAGAAACCGTAAGTCGCCATCTTGGATTTCAAAATGGCATTAGGAGACAACTATTGGCCTCTGAGCGTCAATCTGGTTATAGAAACACTCATATTGGGTGGTATTTGGTCATTTTCGGCTGTTTTCCAGACACCGGAAGTCGCCATCTTGGATTTCAAAATGACATTTGTAAACAATTTCTGGCCTCTGAGCGTTAATCTGTTTAAGGAACACTCATATTGGGTGGTATTTGGGCATTTTCGGCTGTTTTCCAGACACCGGAAGTCGCCATCTTACAACTCAAAATGTTGTCTGAGGTCGATTTGTGGCTTCAGTGCATCATAACAACCCCGGAAATACCCATATTGGGTGGTATTTGGTCATTTTCGGCTGTTTTTCAGAAACCGGAAGTCGCCATCTTGGATTTAAAAATGACATTTGTAAACAATTTCTGGCCTCTGAGCGTCAATCCTGTTAAAGGAACACTCATATTGGGTGGTATTTGGTCATTTTCGACTGTTTTCCAGACACCGGAAGTCGCCATCTTACAATTCAAAATTTTGTCTGAGGTCGATTTGTGGCTTTAGTGCATCATAACGATTCCGGAAATACCCATATTGGGTGGTATTAGGTCATTTGACACTGTTTTTCAGAAACCGTAAGTCGCCATCTTGGATTTCAAAATGGCATTAGGAGACAACTTTTGTCCTCTGAGCGTCAATCTGGTTAAAGAAACACTTATATTGGGTGGTATTTGGTCATTTTCGGCTGTTTTCCAAACACCGGAAGTTGCCATCTTACAATTCAAAATATTGTTTGAGGTCAATTTGTGGCTTAAGCGCATCATAACAATCCCGGAAATACCCATATTGGGTGGTAATTGGTCATTTTCGGCTGTTTTTCAGAAACCGGAAGTCGCCATCTTGGATTTCAAAATGGCATTTGTAAACAATTTCTGGCCTCTGAGCGTCAATCTGGTTAAAGGAACACTCATATTGGGTGGTATTTGGTCATTTTCGACTGTTTTCCAGACACCGGAAGTCGCCATCTTACAATTCAAAATTTTGTCTGAGGTCGATTTGTGGCTTCAGTGCAACATAACAACCCCGGAAATACTCATATTGGGTGGTATTTGGTCATTTGCCGCTATTTTTCAGAAACCGGAAGTCGCCATTTTGGATTTAAAAATGACATTAGGAGACAATTTCTGGCCTCTGAGCGTCAATCTGGTTGAAGAAACACTCATATTGTGTGGTATTTGGTCATTTTCGGCTGTTTTCCAGACACCGGAAGTCGCCTTCTTACAATTCAAAATGTTTTCTGAAGTTGATAGGTCGATTTGTGGCTTCAGTGCAACATCACAATCCCGGAAATACCCATATTGGGTGGTATTTGGTCATTTTCGGCTGTTTTCCAGACACCAGAAGTCGCCATCTTACAATTCGAAATGTTGTCTGAGGTCGATTTGTAGCTTCAGTGCATCATAACAATTCCGGAAATACTTATGTTGGGTGGTATTTGGTCATTTGCCGTTATTTTCAGAAACGGGAAGTCACCATCTTGGATTTCGAAATGGTATTTGGAGACATGCGAGAAGAAGGAAGGGTGTCGGAGCATTATGGACATGTTTGTTACACCTAAAAACATTCACCTGCCAAATTTGGTTATATTCGCTTGATTGGTTCTCGAGCTGTGCGTAATTTGAGTTTCATTTGTATGGGACCCCTCCCTTATAGAAGAGAGAGGGGTGTCAAACCATTATGGATATATATTTTTTTTTTTCTTCATCTATAATTTATTTGACACGGCACAAATACAATTTAATCATTCTGTGCCGAAAACGCATCAGTATCGGATGTGTTTGGTGATCGCTCCGATGTTTGCCTGGTCGAGTGAAGGTTCAAGGTCGCCCGCCTTTGTGCAACTGTTTCGCATCGTGGCTGTTTGCTGGTGCGTAAGCCGATTTGGCTGCTAAGTGATTTGTGCTACAGCAGTGGACGAGAATCTCAACACAAAGGAGGAAAAAGAAGAAGCCAACAGTTGACAGCGAGTTGTGTCGCTGTGCTGAGTGATCACACACCCGGCTCGCTGCTGGTGGCTGTTTGGAGCTGCTGTATTGGTGCTGCTGGCTGTAACGGCTGCAGCTTCGACCGTTCGGACAACCAACCCTGCTGAAAGGAGAAGTAAAGAGGTACGTGTTCTGTCGGCGCTAGTGCGCTAGATTTAGCGCGATGGATGTAGATCCCTCGCCTCCCGTGTCACCATCCCCGAACCCCTCCGACCCTGTCCCTCCTGCCAACCCTTTCTCTGTTAATTCTCCAGTCCCCCCTCGCCCCAGGCTTTACCCGGACGGATCTCAGGGCAGCTTTACTGCTTTCTTTCGGCCAAAAGCAGGACCGAAATCGAAACCGTAAAACATCCTGCAGATTCCGAAAGACCTGACGGAGGGGTACTAGGCCGTGACCGAAATCTCCAAGGTCAGACCCAACAAGCTCCGTGTCGTGGTCAGCGACCTGGAACAGGCCAACGCTATTGCTCGCTCCGAGCTCTTCACACGCGAGTATCGCGTTTATATACCCGCACGAGACGTGGAGATCGACGGTGTCATAACCGATTCGAGTCTGTCGGTCGAGTGTATCTTGGCAAGCGGTTTTGGCTGCTTCAAAAATGCTTTGTGTCACGAAGTAAAAGTAAAGATCATAGATTGCAAGCAATTGCGGTCTGTGTCTCTTGTCAACGGCACAAAAGTGTACACTCCTTCAGACTCGTTTCGTGTTACGTTTGCCGGATCTGCTCTCTCTAGCCACGTCTCGATCGATCGGGTTCGTCTGCCTGTGCGATTGTATGTACCCCGTGTTATGAATTGCACCAATTGCAAGCAGCTAGGCCACACAGCCGCCTACTGCTGCAATAAGGCACGATGTAGCAAGTGTGGAGAAACTCATGCGGACGATTCCTGCAGTGTAAATGCTGAAAAATGTATTCACTGCGGGGAAAATCAGCATGAGCTCTCCACATGCCCGGTGTACATGCAGCGCAGAGATAAAATCAAGCGGTCACTTAAGGAGCGTTCAAAGCGATTTTACGCTGAGATGCTGAAGAAGACCGTGACCACTTCTACCATAACATCGAACCCCTTTGATCTGTTGTCCTCTGATGAAACCGATTCTGACGATTCACCAGCGGGAACATCTTACGCCAATCCTGGGGAGTCTAGAAAGAGGAAAAATATTTCCTCTCCTAAACTTCCCCGAAAAGGTCCTAAGATTTCCCAAAGTGAAATGAAAGTTACAAACAAACCAAACAGTGCTGCGGAAAAACCGAAGCAAACTCCTCCTGGGCTTGCAAATTTAAAGTCTCAGAAGGAGTTCCCAGCACTGCCAGAAACATCTAAAACCCCAGTTGTTCCTTTTGCACTCCCAGTTTATGAAACAAACTCTGGATTAGTAAAATTTTCTGACATTGTGGACTGGATTTTTGAAACTTTCAATGTACCCGATCCAATTAAAATTTTTCTTACAGCATTCCTCCCAACAGTTAGATCATTTTTGAAGCAGTTGACTGCCCAATGGCCCCTCCTTGCAGCGATTGTATCCTTCGATGCCTAATTCATCTGCGTATACGAAGGATTCTATCTCTGTCTTACAGTGGAATTGTAGAAGTATTTTACCAAAAATGGATTCATTTAAAGTTTTAATAAATAGAAACAAATGCGATGCATTTTCCCTTTGTGAAACTTGGCTTACTTCAAATATTGATCTCAACTTCCATGATTTTAATATTATTCGCCTTGATCGAGACACCCCATATGGAGGAGTACTTTTAGGGATTAAAAAGTGCTATTCTTTCTATCGTATTAACCTCCCCTCGATTCCAGGCATCGAAGTTGTCGCATGTCAAATGACAATACAAGGTAAAGAGCTTTGTATTGCCTCAATATATATTCCTCCCAGAGCACAGGCTGGGCAACGGTTGCTCTTTGATTTACCAGAACTTCTTCCCTCGCCACGTTTGATTTTGGGAGACTTCAACTCTCATGGTGTGGCTTGGGGTTCCCCTTACAATGATAACCGCTCCTCTTTAATCTATAACCTTTGCGATGACTTCGACATGACTATTTTGAACAACGGTGAAATGACACGTATCCCGAAACCTCCAGCGCGCCCAAGCGCTTTGGATCTATCCTTATGTTCGACGTCGCTACGGTTGGATTGCACATGGAAGGTAATCCTCGATCCTCACAGTAGCGACCATCTGCCTATTCTTATTTCAATTACTAACGGTTCAACTCGCATGCGACCAATTGACATTCCGTATGACCTCACACGGAATGTCGATTGGAAGTTTTACGAGAAAATGATTTCAAAAGCGGTCGAGTCGATTCAACATCACCCACCACTTGAAGAATACAACCTCCTCGCGGGCTTGATCCTCGACGCCACGTTGCAAGCCCAAACGAAAAAATATCCCGGCGTAACGATCAAAGAGCGGCCTCCAACTCCGTGGTGGGACAAAGAGTGCTCCGATGTCTACACGCAAAGATCCGTTTTTGGCCTTCCAGAAGGAAGGTATACCCGACGACTATATACGGTATTCGGAGCTTAATACCAAGCTTAAAAGCTTGGCTAAAGCAAAGAAACGCGGATATTAGCGTCGGTTCGTGAACGAGACGTCGAGGGAGACATCGATGAGCACTCTTTGGAACACAGCCCGAAGAATGCGGAATCGCGTAACGGTCAACGAAAGCGAGGAGTCTTCAAGTCGGTGGATATTTGATTTTGCCAGGAAAGTATGTCCTGACTCTGTTCCTGCGCAAAACTTTGTTCGCGATACGTCTCCGGGTCACGACGCGATAGAATCACCTTTTACGATGGCAGAATTTTCAGTTGCCCTCCTGTCCTGTAACAATAACGCACCTGGGTTAGATAGAATCAAATTCAACTTGTTGAAGAATCTACCTGGCAATGCCAAGAGGCGCTTGTTGAACTTGTTCAATAAGTTCCTGGAGCAAAACATTGTACCGCAGGATTGGAGGCAAGTGAAAGTGATCGCCATCCAAAAACCAGGGAAACCAGCCTCTGATCACAACTCTTATAGGCCGATTGCAATGCTATCCTGTATCCGGAAATTCGTGGAAAAAATGATACTCCGTCGTTTAGACCACTGGGTCGAATCAAATGGTCTACTATCAGATACTCAATTTGGCTTCCGCCGTGCCAAAGGGACGAATGATTGTCTTGCGTTGCTTTCAACAGATATTCAGCTGGCGTATGCTCGCAAAGAACAAATGGCGTCTGCGTTCTTGGACATTAAGGGGGCTTTTGATTCCGTTTCTATTGACATTCTTTCGGGTAAACTTCACCGACAAGGATTTTCTCCAATTTTGAACAATTTTTTGCACAATTTGCTGTCCGAAAAGCACATGCATTTTACGCACGGTGATTTGGCAACTTTTCGCATTAGCTACATGGGTCTTCCCCAGGGCTCATGTTTAAGCCCCCTTCTTTACAACTTTTATGTAAATGACATCGACGAATGTCTGGCAAATTCATGCACGATAAGACAACTTGCAGACGACAGTGTAATCTCTGTTACAGGAGCCAAAGCTGCCGATTTGCAAGGACTATTGCAAGATACCTTGGACAATTTGTCTGCTTGGGCTTCACAGCTAGGTATCGAATTCTCTCCGGAGAAGACTGAGATAGTAGTTTTTTCTAGGAAGCATGAACCTGCTCAGCTTCAAACACAATTAATGGGTAAAACGATTTCTCAGGTTTTGGTACACAAATATCTTGGTGTCTGGTTTGACTCTAAAGGCACCTGGGGTTGTCACGTTAGGTATCTGATGAAAAAATGTCAACAAAGAGTGAATTTTCTTCGTACAATAACCGGACAATGGTGGGGAGCCCGAGCAGGAGACCTTATAAGGCTTTACCAAACAACGATATTGTCTGTCATTGAGTACGGGTGTTTCTGCTTCCGCTCCGCAGCAAACACACATTTGATCAAACTAGGGCGAATACAATATGGTTGTTTGCGTATCGCCTTAGGTTGCATGCAGTCGACCCATACGATGAGTTTGGAGGTCTTAGCTGGAGTACTACCATTGAAAAACCGCTTCTGGAGCCTGTCTTCTCGCATTCTTATCAAATGTGAGGTCTTGAACCGTCCTGTGATTGAAAATTTTGAAAGTTTAATCGAACTTAATTCTCAAACCCGTTTTATGACATTGTATTTCAATCACATGTCCCATAATATTAACCCTTTTTCGAATATTCCAAATCGTGTCGACTTATCAAATACTTCTGATTCTACTGTGTTTTTCGATACATCCATGATAGAAGAAACTCGTGGAATCCCGGATCATTTACGCGTGCAGCAGATCCCCAAAATTTTTTCCAATAAGTATCGAAACATCAACTGCAACAATATGTTCTACACTGACGGATCACTTCTTGATGGGTCCACTGGCTTCGGTATTTTCAATAACAATTTAACCGTCTCCCATAAGCTCGATAATCCTGCTTCTGTTTACGTCGCAGAATTAGCTGCAATTCAGTACACCCTAGGGATTATCGAAAAAATGCCCACGGACCATTATTTCATCTTTTCGGACAGTCTCAGTTCCATTGAGGCTCTCCGATCGATGAAAGATGTTAAGCACTCTCCGTATTTCCTGGTGAAAATACGGGAACATCTGAGTGCTTTATCCGAAAAATCGTATCAGATTACCTTAGCGTGGGTCCCTTCTCACTGCTCGATACCGGGCAATGAGAAAGCGGACTCTTTGGCTAAGGTGGGCGCAACAAACGGTGGAATTTATGAAAGACCAATTGCTTTTAATGAGTTTTTCTCATTTGTACGTCAGAATACGATCATCAGTTGGCAAAATGCTTGGACCAGAGGGGAACTGGTTGTAAATTGTATTTGTGCCGTGTCAAATAAATTATAGATGAACAAAAAAAACATACAATTTAATGTTTAACGGCGCCAATTATATCTGGTAGCTTACTTTCTAAAGTATCTTAATAACTAAAAGTAAATTTTTTATCCTCGCTGCCGACTGCGAGCTGAAACTAAATCTAACTTAAAGCTAGAATGTTTTGCATTAAAAGCACTGATTTGTTGTTTGATGGTTTTCCATCGCCATAGGTAAGCAGCATATTGAATATGTTCCGCTGCTGGGCCAAGATATTACGGACTGGCATATTGGGTTGTCTCCCTCGGGACCTGAGAGTATCGTGCGGGTCTAGTTGCTGTTTCCGGATCCGGGATCTTAACGTGTTTTTGTCGTTTGGTTGGATGTAGGCGAAGGGAATAGGATTAAACTGGGGCGTGGATGGATTTCAGGAAAACGTATATAAGGGACATGTAGGATAGGTCACGGCTCGCCAAGACATCACGAACAGGAACAGCCGACTGCCTACCTTCGGCCTGCAGGGAAGCTATTAATTTAGACCTGGCGTCACGGTGTACAGGCATGACCAAACCACATGCTCTATGTCGTGATAACCCTCACCACAGGCATAGATACCACTTTCCCCGAGCCCAACACGACGGAGATGCGCGTCAAATCTATAGTGATTGGACATAAGCCGGCACATCACGCAAATGAAATCCCGACCTACATCCAACCCCTTGAACCACGGGATCGTCGACACCTTGGGGATTATGGAATGTAACCACCTTCCCAGTTCCCCTCTGGTCCAAGAATTTTGCCAACTGATGATCGTATTCTGACGTACAAATGCGAAAAATTCATTAAAAGCAATTGGTCTTTCATAAATTTCACCGTTTGATGCGCCCACCTTAGCCAAAGAGTCCGCTTTCTCATTGCCCGGTATCGAGCAGTGAGAAGGGACCCACGCTAAGGTAATCTGATACGATTTTTCGGATAAAGCACTCAGATGTTCCCGTATTTTCCCCAGGAAATACGGAGAGTGCTTAACATCTTTCATCGATCGGAGAGCCTCAATGGAACTGAGACTGTCCGTAAAGATGAAATAATGGTCCTTGGGCATTTTTTCGATAATCCCTAGGGTGTACTGAATTGCAGCTAATTCTGCGACGTAAACAGAAGCAGGATTATCGAGCTTATGGGAGACGGTTAAATTGTTATTGAAAATACCGAAGCCAGTGGACCCATCAAGAAGTGATCCGTCAGTGTAGAACATATTGTTGCAGTTGATGTTTCGATACTTATTGGAAAAAATTTTGGGGATCTGCTGCACGCGTAAATGATCCGGGATTCCACGAGTTTCTTCTATCATGGATGTATCGAAAAACACAATAGAATCAGAAGTATTTGATAAGTCGACACGATTTGGAATATTCGAAGAAGGGTTAATATTTTGGGACATGTGATGGAAATACAATGTCAAAAAACGGGTTTGAGAATTAAGTTCGATTAACCTTTCAAAATTTTCAATCACGGGACGGTTCAAAACCTCACATTTGATAAGAACACGAGAAGACAGGCTCCAGAAGCGGTTTTTCAATGGTAGTACTCCAGCTAAGACCTCCAAACTCATCGTATGGGTCGACTGCATGCAACCTAAGGCGATACGCAAACAACGATATTGTATTCGCTCCAGTTTGATCAGATGTGTGTTTGCTGCGGAGCGGAAGCAGAAACACCCGTACTCAATAACAGACAATATCGTTGTTTGGTAAAGCCTTATAAGGTCTCCTGGATGGGCTCCCCACCATTGTCCGGTTATTGTACGAAGAAAATTCACTCTTTGTTGACATTTTTTCATCAGATACCTCACGTGACAACCCCAGGTGCCTTTAGAGTCGAACCAGACACCAAGATATGTGTGTACCAAAACCTGAGAAATCGTTTTACCCATTAATTGTGTTTGAAGCTGAGCAGGTTCATGCTTCCTAGAAAAAACTACTATCTCAGTCTTCTCTGGAGAGAATTAGATACCTAGCTGTGAAGCCCAAGCAGACAAATTGTCCAAGGTATCTTGCAATGGTCCTTGCAAATCGGCAGCTTTGGCTCCTGTAACAGAGATTACACTGTCGTCTGCAAGTTGCCTTATCGTGCATGAATTTGCCAGACATTCGTCGATGTCATTTACATAAAAGTTGTAAAGAAGGGGGCTTAAACATGAGCCCTGGGGAAGACCCATGTAGCTAATGCGAAAAGTTGCTAAATCGCCGTGCGTAAAATGCATGTGCTTTTCGGACAACAAATTGTGCAAAAAATTGTTTAAAATTGGAGAAAATCCTTGCGGTGAAGTTTACTCGAAAGAATATCAATAGAAACGGAATCAAAAGCCCCCTTAATGTCCAAGAACGCAGACGCCATTTGTTCTTTGCGAGCATACGCTAGCTGAATATCTGTTGAAAGCAACGCAAGACAATCATTCGTTCCTTTGGCACGGCGGAAGCCAAATTGAGTATCCGATAGTAGGCCATTTGATTCGACCCAATGGTCTCAACGACGGAGTATCATTTTTTCCATCAATTTCTAGATACAGGATAGCATTGCAATCGGCCTATAAGAGTTGTGATCAGAAGCTGGTTTCCCTGGTATTGTTACAGGACAGGAGGGCAACTGAAAATTCTGCCATCGTAAAAGGTGATTCTATCGCGTCGTGGCCCGGAGAAGCATCGCGAACAATATTTTGCGCAGGAACAGAGTCCGGACATACTTTCCTGGCAAAATCAAATATCCACCTACTTGAAGACTCCTCGCTTTCGTTGACCGTTACGCGATTCCGCATTCTTCGGGCTGTGTTCCAAAGAGTGCTCATCGATGTCTCCCTCGACGTTTCGTTCACGAACCGACGCCAATATCCGCGTTTCTTTGCTTTAGCCAAGCTTTTAAGCTTGGTATCAAGCTCCGAATACCGTAAATAGTCGCCAGGTATACCTCCCTTCTGGTAGGCCAAAAACGTGTCGGATCTTTGCGTGTAGACATCGAAGCACTCTTGGTCCCACCACGGAGTGGGAGGCCGTTCTTTAATCGTTACGCCGGGATATTTCTTCGTTTGGGCTTGCAACGCGGCGACGAGAATCAAGCCCGCGAGGAGGTTGTATTCTTCAAGTGGTGGATGATGTTGAATCGAATCGACCGCTTTTGAAATCATTTCCTCGTAAAACTTCCAATCGACATTCCGTGTGAGGTCATACGGAATGTCAACTGGTCGCATGCGAGTTGACCCGTTATTAATTGAAATAAGAATAGGCAGATGGTCGCTACCGTGAGGATCGAGGATTACCTTCCATGTGCAATCCAACCGTAGCGACGTCGAACATAAGGATAGATCCAAAGCGCTTGGGCGCGCTGGAGGTTTCGGGATACGTGTCATTTCACCGTTGTTTAAAATAGTCATGTCGAAGTCATCGCAAAGGTTATAGATTAAAGAGGAGCGGTTATCATTGTATGGGGAACCCCAAGCCACGCCATGAGAGTTGAAGTCTCCCAAAATCAAACGTGGCGAGGGAAGAAGTTCTATTAAATCAAAGAGCAGCCGTTGCCCAACCTGTGCTCTGGGAGGAATATATATTGAGGCAATACAAAGCTCTTTACCTTGTATTGTCATTTGACATGCGACAACTTCGATGCCTGGAATCGAGGGGAGGTTAATACGATAGAAAGAATAGCACTTTTTAATCCCTAAAAGTACTCCTCCATATGGGGTGTCTCGATCAAGGCGAATAATATTAAAATCATGGAAGTTGAGATCAATATTTGAAGTAAGCCAAGTTTCACAAAGGAAAAATGCATCGCATTTGTTTCTATTTATTAAAACTTTAAACGAATCAATTTTTGGTATAATACTTCCACAATTCCACTGTAAGACAGAGATAGAATCCTTCATATACGCAGTTGAATTAGGCATCGAAGGATACAATCGCTGCAAGGACGGGCCATTGGGCAGTCAACTGCTTCAAAAATGATCTAACTGTTGGGAGGAATGCTGTAAGAAAAATTTTAATTGGATCGGGTACATTGAAAGTTTCAAAAATCCAGTCCATAATGTCAGAAAATTTTACTAATCCAGAGTTTGTTTCATCAACTGGGAGTGCAAAAAGGACAACTGGGATTTTAAATGTTCCTGGCAGTGCTGGGAACTCCTTCTGGGACTTTAAATTTGCAAGCCCAGGAGGAGTTTGCTTCGGTTTTTCCGCAGCACTGTTTGGTTTGTTTGTAACTTTCATTTCACTTTGAGAAATCTTAGGACCTTTTCTGGGAAGTTTAGGAGAGGAAATATTTTTCCTCTTTCTAGACTCCCCAGGATTGGCGTAAGATGTTCCCGCTGGTGAATCGTCAGAATCGGTTTCATCAGAGGACAACAGATCAAAAGGGTTTGATGTAATGGGAGAAGTGGTAACGGTCTTCTTCAGCATCTCAGCGTAAGAACGCTTCGAACGCTCTTTGAGAGACCTCTTTATTTTATCCCTGCGCTGCATGTACACCGCACATGTCGAGAGCTCATGCTGACTCTCCCCACAGTGAATGCATTTTTCAGCATTTTTACTGCAGGAATCATCCGCATGATTCTCCCCACACTTGCCACAACGTGCCTTATTGCAGCAGTAGGCGGCGGTGTGGCCTAACTGCTTACAATTCAGGCAGTTCATGACGCGAGGCACATATAATCGCACAGGGAGACGAACCCGGTGGATCGAGACGTGGCTTGGTAGCGCTGACCCGGCGAACGTAACTCGAAACAAGTCTGACGGAGTGTATACTGTTTTGCCACCGATGATCGATGCTGACCGCAATTGCTTGCAGTCGAGCACCTTTACATCGGGACAGGTTTTGTTCTTAATGCACCCTTTGGCACTTTTCAGTATACACTCGACGGACAGACTCGAATCGGTTATGACACCGTCGATCTCCACGTCTCGTGCGGGTATGTAAACGCGATACTCGCGTGTGAAGAGCTCAGAGCAAGCTATATCGTTGGCCTCTTTCAGGTTACTGACCACGACACGGAGCTTGTTAGGCCGGACCTTGGAAATTTCGGTCACGCCCTAGTACTCCTTCGTCAGGTCTTTAGAAATCTGCAAGAGGTTCAACTGTTTCGATTTCGGTCCCGCCTTTGGCCGAAAATAGACAGTATAGCTGCCCTGGGCTCCGTCTGGGTAAAGCCTGGGGCGAGGGGGGACTGCAGAATGAACAGGCGAGGGGGTAACAGAAGGGTCAGGGTCAGAGGGGTTCGGGGATGGTGGCGCGGGAGGCGAGGGATCTACATCCATCCCGCTAAGTCTAGCGCACTAGCGCCGACAAGAGCACGTACCTTTTTACTTCTCCCTTCCAGTAAGGTTGGTTGTCCGATCGTTCGAAGTTGCAGCCGTTACAGCCAGCAGCATCAATACAGCAGCACCAAACAGCCACCAGCAGCGAGCCAGGTGTGAGATCACTCCACACAGCGATACAACTCAACTGTCAACTGATGGCTTCTTCTTTTTCCTCTTTTGTGTCTCGTCCACTGCTGTAGCACAATTCAGCCAGCAGCCAAATCGGCTTACGCACCAGCTGGCAGTCACGTTGCGAAACAGTTGCACAAAGGCGCGACCTTGAACCCGGATTTATTTCACTCGACCAGGCAAACAATGCCAACACTTGTTCACACGTCTTTTGTTTTATATTCTATCGGAGCGATCACAAAACACGTCCAATACTGATGCGTGTTCGGCACAGAATGTGTTATGGATATATTTGTTACCCCTAAAAACAATCACCTGCCAAATTTGGTTCCATTTAGTTGGTTAGTTCTCGAGATAAGCAGAAATTTGTGTTTCATTTGTTATGAACCCCTCCCTCACAGAAGAGGGAGAGGAGTCGAACTACTATGGACATACTTGTTACCTCTAAAACCATTCACATACCAAATTTGGTTGTATTTGGTTGATTGGTTCTCGAGCTGTGCGAAATTCGTGTTTCATTTGTATGGGACCCTTCCCTTGTAGAAGAGGGAGGCGTGTCAAACCATTATGGATATATTTGCTACCCCTGAAAACATCCACCAAACGAATTTGGTTCTATTTACTTGGTTAGTTCTCGAGATGTGCAGAAATTTGTGTTTCATTTGTATGGGACTCCTCCCTTCCAGAAGAGGGAAGGGTGTCGAATCAACATGGACATATTTGTTACTCCTAAAAACATCCACATGCCAAATTTGGTTCCATTTGCTTGGTTAGTTTTCGAGATGTGCAGAAATTTGTGTTTCATTTGTATGGGACCCCTCCCTTCCAGAAAAGGGAAGGGTGTCGAATCAACATGGACACATTTGATATTTCTAAAAACATCCACATGCCAAATTTGGTTTCATTTGCTTGGTTATTTTTCGAGATGTGCAGAAATTTGTGTTTCATTTGTATGGGACCCCTCCCTTCCAGAAAAGGGAAGGGTGTCAAATTAACATGAACATATTTGTTACTCTTAAAAACATCTACATGCCAAATTTGGTTCCATTTGCTTGGATAGTTTTCAAGATGTGCAGAAATTTGTGTTTCATTTGTATGGGACCCCTCCCTTCCAGAAGAGGAAAGGGTGTCGAATCAACATGGACATATTTGTTACTCCTAAAAACATCCACATGCCAAATTTGGTTTCATTTACTTGGTTAGTTTTCGAGATGTGCATGAATTTGTGGTTCATTTGTATGGGACCCCTCCCTTCCAGAAGAGGGAGGGGTCTCAAACTATCTTAGTCATCTTTCTCGGCCCCTAAAACCCCTATAGCCTCAAGCCCTCAAGCCTATTTGGGACAGACAGACAGACAGACAGAGCTGCATTTTTATATGTATAGATATGGCAAAAAAGTTTGTAATTTTTAACGCGCCATGATATTACTGGCAAATCAGTAATTTATTCAGAAAATAAAAAATATATCTGAATTTTCATTAAGCTCGGGTTTGCTATACTATGGAACATTTTACTAAACTTTGTGTTCAGCATGGTCAACATTCACTACTGAACTGCAAGAATTATTAGTAGCATTGAGAATCTCGGCCTTTTATTACCGTTCAATTACAAATGGCTATTAATTTGACGTAGGTAATCACAGTCTGTTCGCCATATTTGTCGTTGGTTTTATTTTAATCCCTCATAAGACGGCTTCTAACTAAAACTTCTTGTGCAAGACTAATAAGATTTTTTTAGTATCTTGACAAGTTGGCATTTACTTGTTGCATTCACGGAGAAGAATACTTGCGCTTGAATAAAACTTGCTTGAACTTTCCAAGAAAAACAAATTTTATCTGAGATAACCCCCTCTCCCGTTTGACAACTGTTTGTTCACAGTCAAGCACCATTTTTGTGATCATTGCTGTTGGAAAAGTCTTACTTGTAGCGATTTTTAAAACGAGAAACAATAAATGGTTTAGAATAAACATCCAGTGTACTTTATAATTAGGGCCTTAAAACATGAGCAAAATGAAGAAATGCAACATATTGCATGAGGCAGGGGAATGAATACCACTTCTCTGTCATTGTCAGGTACAAGTCGGACTCGATTATCCGGAGACTCGATTATCCGGAGTAAAAAATGTTTTGGTGTTCCGGATAATCGAGTCCAACCTGTATTGGAATTTCTACCATCTTATATTTCATGTCCGTTAGTGAGTATTGGGGCTTATTACGGATGTCACCTCACGGTGAGAACGAATCGAAAAAATCTCACGGTGAAAAAAGACGCGTGTAAATCAAACGGGAATCACTTTCACCGTACCTATAACGGTTGTCATTTTTTCCCGTAAAAAGCCCCATTGAGTTTTTGCTGTTTTTAAACCACCAAAAGTAATATACCCTTAAATGACTTGATTTAGAATGATTTAGGTTGACTTGATTTAAATTGAGTTAGTTGCTTGAATGAGCTGAAAAATGTTTGTTTATTTTAGATCCTTTTCTTTCACGAATGTTTCCTCTTTCATGAGGCAAAATGGGTTTAAGAAAATTTTATGAGCACATTTCCAAGATAGATTCTTCTTGAAGATAAGTACCATAAAACTATCGTAAAACTCTCATGAAGTTTTATGGAAGCTACTCATAGGTATTTTGATAGGGATACTGAGTGCGTTTCAAACCGCTCTTCAGACTAATTACACTTATTAATGAAGGAGTTTTATGAAGGATTCTTCAAGTGTTCTTTAATAACTCTTGGGAACTGTTGATAAAAAAAACCACAAGTACTTAAATGAATTTATGATAAAACTCGATAGATTTAGTAATGTTTCGATAAAACTACTATAAAATATAAAAAAAAACTAAATCGTCTTTGGATTGTTACTTGGGTTGTATTATAGAGGTGAATGGGCATTCAGACGGCAAGGTAAAATTCTGAACGCGGCCTTTTTTATATTTAAAAAACATGAAAGGGTAAGGGGTTTTTAATTGGGCTGTTTAGCTACACACGGATTCCACATTTTTATATATCAGCTGAAAGAGTATAATTTTCTGAACAAAACGTGATTTTTTCGAAATTTAATTTAATTGTCCTTCGATTTTTGAAAGAAGAATGAAAATCGCTCCAAATCGCTGCAATGACAGTTGGTATATGGGCGTACTGTCATTGTAGCGATTTCGAGCAGTTTCAATTCGTGATTTAAAAATTGAATGACAACGATAGGACATTTTCGAAAATCACGTTTTGCTTAGAAAATGCGGCTCTTTCAGATGATATAAAAACTGATATAACTAAACAACCCAATTGTAGAGTATTGGTTTGCTCAATTTCATCTGAAAATTCGTTAAACCGTGCTAAATGATCGCAAAATAAGTTTGATTCGTTGAGCGGGGGCCTAGTGTGGTTGGTAACGTCTCCGCCAACCACGCTCGACGCCTGGGTTCGAATCCCACCGCCGACATAGGTGTCGATGGTTGTGAGGTGGCGTGATCCACTCACAACCAACCCAACTGGTCTAGTTTCAATCCTAGCCGACACCGGGAGATTTTCTGAGGTTAAAAATCTCTGGGATCACGCCTTCCATCACATGAAGAAGTAAAGCCGTTGGCGCCGGTTTGTTAATCAACAGGTCGTGAATTAGGGTCCTGGGTGAAGTCGCCTCCCCGGGCGTCGGTGATTGGCACAACAACAGTGGCGGAACTAGACCGACGGAAAATAAGTGAGAATAAAAAAAAAAAGTTTGATTCGTCAACTACCTTGTAAGTACATGTTAAACAAGTACTCTGTTACCAAGGCTACGCTCCCGCTCATACTACTTGCGATACGATTGATAAATTAACAGAAATTCAGCCCCGAGTGGTTATTTTCTTTTTCTCTGGTTGAATATATACCTAGCTCTCTGACAGATGATTCCGCTTTAATGAAGAGCTAGAGTTGGAAATGAACGAAGGGCGTGACGCACAGCTTTACAAAACTACAGTGTAGTAACAATCAGTGCATCACAATAAATAGATATTATTTCGAAGAATAAAACAGTTTTTAAGAAGCTTAGTCGACAACAAAATATATGCGTTTTTTGTTCCTGTATGGACCACTCACTCGCAGTGGGGTCCATACAAAAAAAAATCCAGCAGTCGCCATTGAGCCCAGATACACGAACTCGCCTACGGGAACTGTTCAGCTTCTCGTAGAACTTTCGTGTGTCATTCGCACGGTACAGTTCCTTCATCACCTCGCGATCTCTATATTCCTGCTGGCGCTTCTGCTTCCGTAAGACCAAGTTTCACCTGTTCCGTGCGCGTCGGTAGCGCTCCACGTTCGCCTTTCGTTTCCACTAACTGTTTGCACTCGCCGTCAAACCAGTCGTTTCTCCTATTCGGAGCCATAGTACCAAGCGCCGCTACAGCAGTACTACCTATGGCTGATCGAATGCCATCTTCAAGAGTAGCTGTGCCAAGCTGCTCTTCCGTTGGTAATGCTGCATCCAGCTGCTGCGCGTAACTTCGGCGTCTCGTAGTTGCCCGATGTTCGGCCGCGGTGGGTGACTTTGACGCGTGTCTCGCACCGTCGAAAGTTTTGAGCGCATGCATACCGTAACAAGGTAATGGTCCGAATGAATATTCGCACTGCGGTAGGTGCGAACGTTGATGATGTCTGAGAAGAATTTACCATCGATTAGCATGTGGTCGATTTAGTTCTCCATTTGTAAGACAGCGTGGGAAGGTACTTCTGACTACCATACCGCGGGAGGCTGCAAAGTTCACGCATCGTTGGCCATTATCATTTGATGCGGCATGCAGGCTATTCGGCCCGATCTGAGCGTTCATATCACCGATGATGTTCTTAACGTCCTGTTGCGGACAGCTATCATACACCTCCAGCTGCGCATAGAACGCTTCTTTCTCGACGTCGCGTCTTCCTCCGTGTAGACAGTGCATGTTGATGATGATGTAGTTGAAGAACCGGCCCTTAATTCTCAACTTACAATCCTCGCACTCATAGTGCTGGGTAGGATGCACCCGATCACACGTTGGCGCATCCTACCCAGCACTATAAAACCAGTCCCAAGCTCGTTGGTGGTGCCACCGCTCTGATAAAAGGTAGCCTCTCGATATCCGCTTTTCCATACCTTTTGTCCCGACCAGCAGTGCTACGATTTCAAAGTTGCGTGGATTGAGTTCATCATATATAATCCTGTCACAGCCGTGAAAGCCTAACGATCTGCAGTTTATGAACCGAGTTTCCAATCGTAGTCCTTATTTCGTTGCCTAGGTCTGTGCCGATTGTTCCGTTCCGTATTTACATCTTCGATATTTACGTTTGGTGTTTTACGGGGCGGCTTGTTGGGCCTTCCCCAACTTCCTGTCTCGCCGGGGGACCATCGTGTCAGCTCTGTTTAGAACCTCTCGCTGACACTAGGACGTTGATCAGCCGTTCCTAACATGGAGAGCAGACGGTGTTCTGAGCCGCACCATCTTGATAAACAGACGCTCAGGTTGGCGAAGTATTTCCTCTACCGCCGAGATATGGTTAACGCACCAATGATCGCGTCGCACCTTCTCACTTAGCTATTGTCGGATGACAACATTTCCCAGGCAACGCCAACCAGTTGTGTCCATGTTTCAACTGGTAGTCTATTCTGCCGTGGGCTGGCATTTTGTCGTAAGCGCCAGAAGCACAAAATCGCTCCAGAACGCTTTATTACGCAATCTGATCTGATGGAATCTGCGTAAATTTGTTAAGAAACGTGTCCCATTGAGTTCTAACGCCAACGTCACTTCTCCTGCAAAATAGCAAAACCATTTCAACATCTTGCACGAAAAGTGACGCTGGTGCGCCTAAACAGTCTAGTTTGCCATGCGTACTGGCCGGCAATCAGCTGCAATGATATAATTAAAATTAACTCCACAAGCATGATACACTATCGTATCCGCACCTCAACGTCATTTCTATGTAAAATGGCGCTAACGTCACTTCCTATTTTTGATATTTCCGGAGTTATTCGCGATTAGGGCGCAACTAACAAAATGTAAACAAATCGTTTTATCACATCATTGGTTTCGAAAAGACTTACAAAATTCATGGCAAGGATCCTTTCTTTTGTATAAATCGATAAAATTATTTAAATCAAGCTTTTAGTGGAGGGCGATAAAGCAGTTTACCCAAAACAAAAGATAAAGTATAAAGGAACTAGGCCCTTTACAGTGTTTTGAAGCAACGGGCTTATTTGCGAAATATTTCGTAAACAGGCGACAGTAAAGGGCGGATCAACTTTTGTTTTCAAAATGAAGGCGCATTTAAAGGGGCGCAACTGAAGAAAAAATAAAAACAAGGCGAAAGAAAGATGGGCGTTTTTCGTTGTCAGAATGCTTTAAGGCGAAATAGAGGTGGGCGAATCTCGTTGTCAAAATGCTTTAAGGCTCATTAGAAAAAGGTTAGAAGAAAAGCGCAGATTTAAGCCATAAATGCACAAATGTAATGTGGTATTGTTAGGAAACTATAAGCCAGGTTTATTTTACGTCGATTTTTGGTATTGATGTTAATGTTAGTCACTTCCTTTGAAATTACGATTTGAAAATGTACTTGCAAATTTTCAAACTGATATTCCCCAATGTTTATCTTTTGCCAGTTGCGCCCTTATCGCAAATCACTCCGGATTTCTCAGCTATTTATCATCATTTTTGGAAACGGTAACAAGCATCTTGAAGGTGGCAACGTATACTATATTAGAACGTAAAAAAATGAAATTTGGAAATTTGGCGCTTACTTCAAAATACCAGCCCACGGCAGTATTGTATCATATGACTCGTGGAGGCATGAGATAGGATCTTGTGTGAAGTTAAGTTTGACGCTCCTTCCAAGTTGTCAACTCACCATTTGAAGCCCGCGGACATTCGTTTCCTGGCTGGTAATATCAGCCGTAAAAACCTTCACAAGTAGTCAAATCGTTTGTTTTCGTTAGTGTCAACTGTGCTGGGAAAGAAAGACAGTGAACATATTAATGCATCCGTACCTACCATAAGACGTCGTCATACAATTTGTATAATTTTTATGATTTTTCAAAATTCTATCTGACAAGGTATTTGTCTTATGTCGAATTCGTTTTCGCGGTGTAGCTGCACTTTTGGCCCCGTAAATGTCTTTTTTCACTTTCCGCACTAGTTTTTTTCTGTCTCTGACTACACTTTTTTATCCAGGACTACACCCCAAAAAAGGAGAGTGTACTGTAGGGAGTTACCAACACATTCACGCGTATGTGTCAAAACAGGTTTGTTTTGGTTCTCGTTCCACGTGGTAAATTTTTTTTCAGCAATTTTCGAGATGGAAATATGAAATGGAAACAGGACAAAAAGAAGATGGCGATAATGACCAAAACAAAACAAATTGACAGTTATCCCTATTATTACGCATACCAATGCAATTACACTGAAAATGTTTTTTTTAAGCTGCAGATGTAATCTGGACCGGTGTAGCTACACCGCGAAAAGGAATTCGACATTAATAAATAACCTAATACTAACACAAAGTCAATAAACGATCACAAAATCTATCTACGAACACGAAGTCTGTTTTTAACAGCTGTTCCAGTAACATTAAATTCAAACGAATCTGCAACCGTATTGAAGCTGGCCGACATAAAGCGTATTGGGCCGAACTGATCAAATTGTACATTACGTTGGGGCAGGCTCGGGCAGGGATCTGGGTCTGAGAGATCGTTCGGGAGCATATCGAGAATTTCCGGGGCATCGATTTTACCTAGAAGAACTTTACCTATGAATAAATCTAAAGCCTCAAAACGTATTTTTTCTAGAGTTCGCATTCCTAAGAACCGGCAGCGTTCAGCGTAGGCTGGCAGATGTGTGGGGTTGCGCCAGGGAAGGAATCGCAGGGCGTATCGTACAAATTTCCGCATCACGGATTCAATTCTAGTAATCCAGAAGTTGTAGAATGGACACCATACAACGAAGCAGAATTCCAAGATGGATCGCACCAAAGAATAGTATAGCGATCTAAGGCAAAACGGAACGCAGAACTCGTTGGCTATCTTGAACATAAACTCGAATCGTCGATTAGCTTTAGATATGATCCTTTATAGTGCAGTTTGAAAGAGAGCGTAGTATCCAGAATAACTCCCAGATCTCAAACTTGTGTCACTCTAAATAGAGGCTAACTCGACATAGTATAGTCAAATAAGATTGGATTTTTTTGTCCGAAAGAAGGCGATGACTTACAGAAAAAAAGGTTTCTAAAACACCATAGGTTGAAAAGATCCAGTAGTCACTGAAGCTCAACACAGTCCGTAGTATTCATCACAACTTCAAAAGGTTTGGATTTCCTATTGAGCATCTTAGTAGACGGGAATTGAACATTGATAATAAAAAAATGTTTCCATTTAATTCTACTACCTACCAAAAGATCGAATGCTCTCTCATACCGACCACAGATTCGTACGTATTTCGGTTGCTAAAGACAACCATTATCAGCGTTCATTTCGAAATACGTCACAAGTATAAAAACTATGTAGGTATTTTATTTAGAAATGGAAAACGTCGCAATGTGAAACTAATAGTTTCATATTGTTATATTTATTGAAAAACAGATATTACTAAAACCAACGAAATAGCTGTTACCACAATCTTCGACCACGCGATTGAAGCCGTGGCTTGAGGCTAGTATATAAATATATATATATATATATATATATATATATATATATATATATATATATATATATATATATATATATATATATATATATATATATATATATATATATATATATATATATATATATATATATATATATATATATATATATATATATATATATATATATATATACCACAGGACAACCCGTCGAATAACAGCTGCGCCAGAAAACCCCGAAAAGAACTGTTCAGCCTTTCAACCAACAATCGATTTCAATAGAACGCAATGTGTCAATCACCGTGATATTGCAAAGCCCCATCCCCAAGACTGTTGTAGTTGAAATATTCAAATTCACCAGTCATCAGTCGATATTTTGCCGTCAAACAGAATAATATCTTTCTCTTTCAGCTTTTCGCAATTCGTTTATCCAAAATATCGCTTCGTCAAGTTGATGACGTAAAACACCAATTCTCACATACTTTCGACAGGAACATTCAATTGCGCAGAAAGTCGAAATTGATTTTATTTAAATCCGTTTCCTATGCTCAGCTCAAGCGATAGCAGAGGAAAGTTTCTAATGTGTTTGGCTTGTTTTATTTTCCTGACTGCGAGGCAGAAAAACAAAATTTCCTTTTTATAATTATGTCGCAGTCTTTTTATGCAGATCTTGAAAAAGTTTTTCTTAGGACAGGGTTAACATTATTGACCATATTATCACTAGGAATCCTATAAAAATCTTACTTCAGTTGTACTTAATCGAACAAAATTCTTCCAATCCTTATTACTACCAAACCACAATGCACTTTATCGGCGGCGCAAAGCCTCCGGCAGTACAAAGCTGCAAAACGAAACCATCGAATGATAGCAGGAGCGAAAAAATCGCAACTGATGGAAAAGTTCCCATAGTACCTACAAGACAAGTAGACGGCGGAGAGTGGTTATATTTATGGATAAAGTTTCGCCAACAGTATCACTCACCAAAAACGAATAAAAGTTTTATAAACTTCACAAGCTTCTGCGGCTAAATCTTCCGCAGATAATAGAACTAGTTTCATCGGTCGAGCTGGCAATCGGCAACATCGATTGTATTTTTACGTGGGGATTGTCTTGTTGGGCTTTCAACACAGTGTAAGTATTTACTGCATTCGTGAAACTGAGTATAAATATAAATATCTTTACAATAATTTAACGTGAGTAAGAGATAAGAGTACTCAAAAGATAAGATACTTTTTTTAGCTTATACTTATAACGTATAATTGCGTATTTCAAAAAAAAAATGCAATTACATCCGCAGATTTTACGAAACACTGTTATTCTCCAGCCTCAACGAAGTAACGCGGTGTACTTATCGTCGTTCTTGTAACCTATAGTAAACCAAATATGTAGAGGTTCAGCTTCTAAGGTAAATACCAATCCAAGCTATAAGAAGATTCTGCAAAAAATTTAGTACGTATTACGTATTACTTGTTATCGGTCAGTTTCAATTCACCTATTTTAGATTAATATTACCAATTTTGATACAAACTACTCAAAATTTAAGTTAAAGTGCTTTAAAAGGCTGAGTTATTAGAGTAGTGTAGTCCACTTACCGTTTACTCGATTTGGCCCACTCAGAATAGATCGTATCGATCTGTAATAACACAAACTAGAGACGCGGAATTCCAACCAAGTTCACTATGCAGTGACACCAGGCCTATGAAAAGACGCCATTTTTCTATGACCGAAAAATAACAAGCAAAATATTGGAACCACAGTGGGTTCGAAATGGAAATGGAGCCACAAAAAAAGTCACATACAACCCAGTGCAAAAGCATAGGCGCGTCTAAGGCCTGAGTGACACTCAGAATAACCTTGCTTATTAGTTTTTGCCTCGACTCTGACCGGAAATGTTACGGGAGGCTTTTAGCAAATATCCTATGGCAGCAATTGATTTATCTTCAGTGCTGTGACGTTTTGCAGCGTTTTATCGCTTTAGCCTATCAAGCTAGAAAGGTAAAAATATAGTCTCTATAATTCCTATTACATAGGGGAAGTGTGCCAATTATGAAACTATTTCTTGCACGGAAATGTGTATAATATCCTTGAGATTATACATGTTTTAATATTTTCAAATCCAGAGTACGTGAATATAGTATTTATTTCATATATTTCATTCTACCATAGACACTTCAACCAATAACTGGTATACTTTCTCTACACTTCCGTTAAACTTCACTTCCAATAGATGCGTTTTACACGCAGTCTGTTCTATTGAATTTTCTCTAGCACCGTGCACTTAGCACCGTAGCAACAAACTTTTCAATTAATCAGACTTAGTCTTTTCAAAAATCAACAACGACACCATGCGGGTATGCAATGTTGTTGATTAAAAAAGGAGTACAACATTTCCGCTATTCACATGTTAAAAAAGGTTAAATGTGTCATACTAATTCCACATAGTTTTGAAAATGTTTGAACACACTAACATTTATTAAAACATAGTATGGAATTTTCAGCAACACTTATTACAACACTTTTTAAGAGATTATTCCTTTTCAACCATTCCTGTTAGTTTTGGTGTTAAAGTAAGCTCTAAAAGGTGTAAAGTCTTCAGAGTATGTCTAGTATAAAGTTTTCCCGTAACAAACGTAGAAGGGGCGAACCCGGTGAGCAATTACTCTGCGTTAAAAACTATCTTTCATTTTTGCCTTTCTCCTAGAAAGGTATAGCAATCACTTGCAAAACCGAAAGTATAAAAGTGCTCCAAAGGGCCGAATGGCATATATCACTCGACTCAGCTCGACGAGCTGAGCATTTTCTGTATGTGTGTGTGTGTGTGTGTGTGTGTGTGTGTGTATGTGTGTGTGTATGTGCAGATTTTTATTCTCACTCACTTTTCTCAGAGATGGCTGGACCGATTTTCATGAAATTAAATGCAAATGAAAGGTCTTGTTGTCCCATAAGACCCTATTGAATTTCATTGTAATCGGATTTTTAGTTTGGAGGTTATGTATCAAAATGTAAAAATCATGAAACATCATTATCTCGCAAACTACACAACCGATTCGAACAAAATTGGTTTCAAATGAACGGGCTATCCAGAAAACCCTCAACTTTTGAATTTTATGAAGATTGAACTTGTGGTTCAAAAGTTATGAAAAGAAACGCGTTGTGAAGACTTTTTAATCTCTCATGTTTCTCAGAGATGGCTGGACCGATTTTCATAGAATAAGTGTCAAATGGAAGGCCTAGTTGCCCCATAAAACCCTATTGATTTGTTTTGCAATCGGATTATTACTTTGCCTGTTACGTTTAAAAAGGTGAAATCCATCTATGAAAAGGAACATATTCCGAAGACTACTTGGACTCACTCACTTTTCTCGGAGATGGCTGACCCGATTTCCACAAAATTAGTGTCAAATGAAAGGTCTAGGTGCCTCATAACACCCTATTAAATTTTACTGTAATCGAACTGTAACTTCCTCTGTAATGTACCGAAATGTGAAAATCACGAAACTTCATTATCTCAGTAACTACACAACCGATTTGATCAATATTATTATCAGATGAGCGGGCTAGTTAAGGATAAACTAATGAATTATGATTGAACACGTGGTTTCAAAGTTTGACTGCCCTATACGTTCTCATTTCATTTCATTATAATCGAACTTAAGCAACCGTTATGTATTAAATTGTTAATAAAACAACGAAAGTCTATTATCTCAAAGATTACATGACTTATTTGAACATAACTAGTGTCATACGAACGAGTCATCTCTCGAACTTACAAATAACAAACTTCATAACAATTTGATATGTGGCTCAAAAGGAAAAAAACAGAAATTCAAAGACTAGGTAAAACTAAGTTAAACCTGCTTTTGTCGATATATGTGGCCTCAACATAAATTAAATGTGGTATCGTACGATTTGAACGTTCCAAATTCATTGATGCCTTGCGATGTGTTTAAAGTCTGAAAATACGCGACGAATCGGCCATAGGATATGATTAATGTCCAATAGCGAATCGTTTGAAATGCTTGGTTTTATCGAAATGACAACATCTTCGACTTTTAGCTAGTGTACATCACCTTAATTCTGAATATATTCATATTGGGTGGTATTCGGTCATTTTCAGCAAATTTTCTGGCATCAATTTGACACCGGAAATACTGATATTGGGAGGTATTTAGTTATTTTGGTTGTTTTCCAGAAACTAAAAGTGGTCGTCTTTAAATTCAAAATAGTGTCAAGGGTCAATGTTTGGTTTCTATGCATCCTCTCGATTACGGAAATATCCATATTGAGTATTATTTGGTCATTTTCGACTGTTTTCTATAAGTTGCCATTTAGCGATTCAAAATGGTGCCTGAGGTCAATTGTTAGCTCATTGCATTGTTCTGGTTCCAGAGATACTCATATTGGATGGTATTTGGTTATTTTAGGCTGTTTTTCACAAACCGGAAGTCACCATCTTGGATTTCAAAATGGTATTTAAGATAATTTCTGGCCTCTGAGCGTCATTCTGGTTGAAGAAACACCCATATTGGGTGTAATTTGCTCATTTTCGGCTGTTTCCCAGGAACCGGAAGTCGCCAACCTGCGGTCCAAAATGAGGTCTGTGATCGATTTCAGCTGCTGTGTATCATTCTAGATCCGGAGATACTCATGTTAGACGGAAATCGGCCATTTTTGGCTGTTTTCCAGAAACCACAAGTTGCCATCCTACAATTCATAATGGTGTCTGTAGTCGATTTGTGGCTCCAGTGCATCATTAAGATCCCGGAAATACCCATATTGGGTGATATTTGATCGTTTGCCGCTGTTTTCCGAAACCGGAAGTCGCCATCTTAGAATTCAAAATGATATCTGTGGTCGATTTTAGCTCCTCCTCCTCATTCTTTATCCGGATATTATTATATTGGGTGAAAATCGGCCATTTCTGGCTGCTGTGTATCATTCTAGATCCGGAGATACTCATGTTAGACGGAAATCGGCCATTTTTGGCTGTTTTCCAGAAACCACAAGTTGCCATCCCACAATTCATAATGGTGTCTGTAGTCGATTTGTGGCTCCAGTGCATCATTAAGATCCCGGAAATACCCATATTGGGTGATATTTGATCGTTTGCCGCTGTTTTCCGAAACCGGAAGTCGCCATCTTAGAATTCAAAATGATATCTGTGGTCGATTTTAGCTCCTCCTCCTCATTCTTTATCCGGATATTATTATATTGGGTGAAAATCGGCCATTTCTGGCTGTTTTCCAGAACCCGTAAGTTGCCATCTTACAATGCAAAATGTTGCCTAAGGTCGATTATGGAACATATTTGTTACCACTAAAAACATTCACCTGCCAAATGTGGTTCCATTTAGTTGTTTAGTTCGCGAGATGTGCAGAAATTTGTGCAGAAATATGTGCTTCTGGAAGAGGGAGGAGCGTCGAACCAATATGGACATATTTGTTACCCCTTAAAACATCCACATGCCAAATTCGGTTTCATTTGCTTGGTTTGTTCTTGAGTTGTGCAGAAATGTATATTTCATTTGTATTGGACCCCTCCCTTTCAGAAAAGGGAGGGGTCTCAAACTACCATAGGAACCTTTATCGGGACCAAAAACTCCTTCATACAAATTTTCACGTCGATCGGTTCGGTAGTTTTCGAACCTATATGGATCAAACAGACAGACAGACCGGACTACATTTTTATATGTATAGATTACAACATCAATATTTTAGAACCTAAAGAGTGAATTTACATTTATTGGATTGAAGCGTTTATGTAAATCTATTTTTACAAATAAAAGTTTGAATGAGAAAGGCTGGGTTTGACCGCTAGGTGGATTAATTTAGGTTTTTAGTTTGAGACTTGTAAAAATAGTAGGAGGGTGGTATCCAAGACACGACCGCATAGTTGACGTAGGACTACAATAGTTTTATATTTCCCTTTGAGGCTCTGTTTGATTTGAGCTCGTTTTATTTCTGGCACGGCTCGATTTTCGAAAAGGGCTTGTAGAGGAAATGAATGCGCCCTGGATTCACGCTCAGGTCGACTTGAACATCATCCCACGACCACTACGACAGCGAAGCTTCCTTCAGCTTCAACGCCATCGGACAGACTATGCGCACCATGAACTGATAAGATGTATGTAGGTATGTATTTACTTTTCAATCTGTGTTACCATTCGTTTGATTTCAATATTAGTACTAGAGTATTTTAATCTCCCAAATGGTCTCGAGGTACGATGCTGGCCTAACAAGCCAGTCGTCGTAGGTTCGAGTCTCGGCTCGGGAGAAACTGTTAGTGTCAGTAAGATCGTAGCGCTAGCCCCGCAATTCCCTGTACACTAAACAGTCGGCTGCGAAGTCTGTGTATAAATAAACAGAAGGTCAAGTTCCGAATCGGAATGTAACACCAAGGCTTTGCTTTTTTACTAGAGTATTTTACGATCGTGTGACCAATTATAATTTTTAGTCGTTCTTAGCAATTAAGTGTTCATGTAGACAATAATGTCCGATGAATGTAAATAAACAACAATAATAAAATCAAAAATGGACATGAGAAATACAGAGTGTAGAGTTTAAAAATAAATAACGTATTTTATCTGTACAATGAACCTAATTTATATACCCTGCTATCTGCCTCTACCAACACGTACAGAATTTTGTTGTTCCCGGTGGCGCAATGTATTTTGCGGTACCCGAATCATCATATTGAGATCTGATATTTTCCACTCTACGAAACAAGAAGAAGAAGAAGACAATTCAAGCGGCAATTCGATTGTGTTCCAGTTCGCAATACGACACCTACGCGTTAACCCAACACGCCCCACTGTGCGTCGACAGCGGCAATGTAGTCTTCACTTGGCTTGGTTGCACACAAATAAATATCGAGTTCTACTGCACTGATAGACGACGAATGACCAGCGCTCTATTCATACATTGCTCGGTGCAGTACTGTTGCCTGTGCCAGCATGTTTTCCTTCAAGACATCAGTTTTAATAACATTCTAACAGCAGAACGTAAAACTGTTTGACAGTGGAGGTAATTACGAACTTTCCGAAAAAACTTCACCTTCAAGACATCAAAATAGTCTAGGCTAATGGAAGCGAACATTAGTTGACCTATTGAGACGGGGAGATTCTGTCAATTTTTTTTTTTTGTCACTGCTATACAGGATATCACTCATGAATTCTGTGCCAGGAGTGCTCGCATGTGATTGGTACATTGTTCGTGAAAATTCGACCATGAAACTTTTATGAAATTTGCTCTGTTTAACAATGAAATGATAATGATAACTGAGGAATCACAGAATTGTCCATCATTTTATCAATCCAACGACTTATTGATTATTGTTATCCATCATGTGGTTACATCAGTATTACCCTTTGAAATCTTTCATTCCAACGTTACACCTTGGTTTTAGTTTCCGCAGAATGTATCTCGATATAGTGCGGTTAGACGTTAGACGTTAGACGGTTAGACGTAGTATATCCTGTCGGATCAACATAGTTTTTACCCGAAACGACCGACAATTACTAGTTTAGTCTACTTTTCGTTGGCTTGCTTGCAAAACATGAGTAGCGTTGCAGTAGGGGTTCCTGGGGTAAAACTCACCAGTTATCGAAAGCAGAGTATATTCTTGTTAAAGCTGAGAGATAAAACCAATGTTATATACTAATCAAAATATAAAAACCCCTATTTATTCGTATTCTCGCATCTGATGCTAAAACATTATAGAAAATGCATAACATATATTTTTTAAGTGAGTGTAGTAATTTATCAAAGTCGTCAATCGAGCCAAAATGCACCCTTGCTGGGGTAAAATGCACCGCGACAAAGGTGAAAGAAGCACCATGCAAATGAGGTAAAATGCACCCCGTCTACGGGGCAGAATGCACCACAATATGGGGGCAGTATGGCTCATGGCTCATTTACTTTTACGGCGACAGACCGATTATCGATCCAATGCCGAATCCAGAATAAGTCGCCATGTCACTCGGTCTTGGGCTGCTATCCTCCAATCTCCCCTAACACCTATTTCACGGGCATCCTTGTCGACAGCAAACATCCAACGAGTGCGAAGCCTACCTCGAAGTCGACGGCCTCTATCGGGATTCATGCTAAATATAGTCTTCGCTGGTCGTTCTTCCGGCATTCTAGCTACATGCCCAGCCCACTGCAACCTGCCGTGTTTTATCCGCCGATTTGTACACCTGATACACTTCATGGTTCATGCGTCTGCGCCAAACACCATTTTCTAGTTTGCCGCCAAGGATCGAACGCAAAACACTACGCTCAAAAACACCAAGAGCTCGCCGAACGGCCTCTTTCAACGGCCATGCTTCATGGCTGTAGAGGGCCACGGGAAAAATTAGTGTTTTGTAGAGAGCAGGCTACGGGACGTCAGCTGGTTACGCAATCCGTAGAAGGCCCTGTTTGCAGCTGCTATCCGTCTTTTTATCTCACGGCTAACCTCGTTGTCACATGTCACTTGTGTACCTAGGTAAATAAATTCGTTGACTACTTCAAAAGTTTCCCCATCCAACACCACCTCAGCACCAACATCCGTCGGGCTACCACGCTCTCTACCAGCCACCATGTATTTCGTTTTGGCAGAGTTAATGATGAGCCCTACTCTCGCAGCTTCCCTCCTGAGAGGTCCGAAGGCCTCTTCCACAGCTTTACGGTTGATACCAATGTTGTCGATATCGTTCGCAAAACCTAGAAGCATGTGAGACTTCTTAATGATGGTGCCGATTCTTTGCACGCCGGCCCTCCGTATAGCACCCTCCAATGCGATGTTGAACACTAAGTTTGACAGCCTGTCTCCCTGCTTCAAACCATCTAACGTCACGAAGGACTCCGACATCCCACCGGCTATCCTAACGCATAATGTAGAGCCTTCAAGAGTAGCACGTATCAACCTAATTAGTTTTGTTGGGAAACCATGTTCGAGCATAATTCGCCATAACTTATTTCTCTTAGCTTTATCGTACGCTGCCCTAAAGTCTTTGAACAGATGGCAAGTCTGCAAGATTAATTCTCGAAATTTATCGAGGATCTGTTGCAGGGTGATCATTTGGTCCGTAGTAAACCACATTGGTAATCGCCAACAAAGGTCTCCGACAACGGCCTCAGTCTATGGAACAGAATACGGGAGAGAATTTTGTAAACGGTGTTGAGAAGGGTTATGCCCCGATAACTACTACAGTCCAGGCGGTGGTCTTTCTTGTTGATTGGACATATTAGACCCTTCAACCAGTCCGAAGGCCATTCTTCATCGCTTTAAAAAGTTCGGCTGAAATGCCGTCCTTACCAGCTGCCTTGCTCAGCTCTTTCACTGCTTTCTTAACCTCGGATCCACAGCTTTGCCATCATCCTCAACCACCTACATGCTCCTTTCGACTACGCTGTTTTCTTCACCATTCAACAGCAACAGCACATGACGAGGCTGACACGTTCCGATTCCTGATTTCATTTATCTTCTTGTAGAAGCTTCTCGCATCGTGCCTAGAGAAGCAACCTTCCGCCTCCGCAAGAATCCACTCCCAATGCTGTCGTTTCTTCCGGTGATGGAGTCTTTTTTCAGCAGCTCTAGCTTCCCGGTATCTTCCCACGCTCTGACGAGTCACAGTCGTGGTTAACATGTGAACTCTGGCGCGGTTCTTTTCATCCGTCGCTCGCTGGCACTCAGCATCAAACTACTCATTGGACGTGGCTGTCGTAGATGTACCCAACACTTCTCCCGCTGTGGTGCTGATTGTACTGTGGATATGCCTCCACTGTACTTTCAGGCTACCTACAACTTGATCCTCGATCCGCTCATCAACCTTTCGCAGGTACTCTCTAGCCACTTCTCCAGTTGATAGCCGATGGATGTTCAACTGTATCCTCCTTGTCGTCCTGCATTTTAACACGTTGGACAACCGGGCGCGAATCTTGGATACCACCAGATAATGATCCGAGTCAACGTTTGGTCCTCTAAAAGACCTCACGTCTGTAACGTCTGAAAAGTGTCGACCATCAATCAGAACATGGTCGATCCGGGAGCAGGCCTCTCCATTTGAGTGTCTCCAGGTGTGCCTACGTATATTCCGGCGTGCAAAATTTTCTGTCATTGTAGTTCTGCCCAACTGACAGGGTGACTATAGAAAACATAGATTCAAATAATAGAATTATTATTTTGTTACATAAATGTTTCTCTATTGTAAATCTGAGGGGGTGCATCTTGCCTCAACGGTGCTTATTATCCTAGGTACCCCTATACACTGTTCTGAAAGCAGCTGTCGATCGCGTAGACGACAACATATTTTCAGCTGAACTGATACAAAAATGGCCTTCCAGCTGGCCTTGAGGTACGCTGCCCATCAAAGCATACAGTCCCATATCACTTTAAGGCAAATTTTTGTTTATGCCGCTGATGTATTGTGTTAGAAGTTGTTCAAATTTTCATATGCCTTGATGACACTTGAATGTTGAATGTTCTGGAAAGTTCCGAAAATCTCTTTTGAACTGAATTTATTTCTAAAGCCAACGAGTTCCGAGAATCCGTTTTGTCTTTTTAGTACGTTTTATCATAGAATTCAGCTCCGTTGTATGGTGTCCATTAAACATCACTCTAACCCCTCACATCTATAACCTGTGTCATTACTGTTACTACCTTTTATTATTGGCCCCTATAACAGAAGACGAGGCAAGCATCTCGTTTCGCCAGCAGTCGGTGACGAGGCGAGCAAAAGCAGGGTAGCGAAAAAAATTCAAGACAAAATTCCCTGATTTTCCTTGACATATATTACTCTTTTCCCTAATATTTCTCAGCATTCAGCACAAGAAAGTGCAACGTGAATGAACGCAACTCTGGAATCCCAGTGTCCAGCGAAAAAAAAATGGATTGGATATGAAACCGAACAGTAGAGGTCCCGCATTAGCCTTTAATGCTGGAAAAATTCGTTTTAGCGCCAAAAAGTCGTATAAATGAAAAATCGCGTCTCTCTTAAGAAAAGTTCTCTGGTTGTTATTTAATTTTCCCTGGCATTCCCAGATTTTCCTGATCGTAAAAAGAATTCGCTGACATTCCCTGATTTTCCCGGTTTTTCAAGGTTCTCACACGCTATACGCATAACAGTCCTATGTTAAAGTTCTACGTTTTCTTGTTTTTTTTTTGCGAAAATGGGTTCATTTTGGCATGCTATTCAAGAATAGCCATTAAAATCGAGGTTGTAGGAATCAAACCTTACCTTTTTGATGGCTATTCTTGAAAAGCATGACAAAGGGGATTCATTATCGCAAAAAATGAGAAAACACTCAAATTTTACATAGGACTATTATGCGAATAGCGACAGTGCAGGAATGATCTGTATTGTACACCCAGAAAAAATAACTATTGAGTTCCATAAGAACCCCTTATGATTTTGCTCCACAAGGATCCCTTATAGAAGTCATAAGTTTGTTTTATGAATTGGAGGGGAAATTTTATTCTCGATCACAAACGATATTTATAAGTCATACTTATAAAATTAATTGGTCGTATGTATGCATGTTATAAGAACGGACATATCAAAATCTTAGCCTTCCAATATGAATTTTATAATGGCTACCATGAAATTTATTATACCCTATGTAAACATGGTTTGTTGAAAAAAAAACAACTTCTTAATTCTAGTTTTCAATGATTCTTTACTCGCAAATATATAATTAAGAGTACAAGTTAATGTAAGATTACGTCAAGTGATACTTCAAGGTTTAGAAATTCGGGAAACAAATTCGCCTTTGATTCTTCTTGCTGAAAGTCGTCAGTGTTGTCCTCTTCAACGATCACAAGAATTAATAGTTGCTAGAATAAACATAGATGACATGATGTAATAGTAGAATTTGTAAAGAGGTACTTACAGTTTTTTGCTCCAATTTTCAACCCAGTTTCTGCCTAATTATTTATCCACTGTAATGCTGGTCTGCCATTTTGCAGATTTTATAAGATATGCATATAGAATTTTCACAATGTTAACGTTTATGAAAATCATAAGTTACGTATGCACACGACGTTTATATGAAAATCTTAAAACATGAAATTATGAAATTTATAAGCTTGATATGTAATGCATAAGTGTTTAATGAAATCAACATTATACATGTTCATAAGTTGTAACTTATGAAATTCTTAAGTGTTTTTCTCTCAGTGTAAAATTAAACCTTTTTTGTTGCGGACAGTGATATCACATATACAGATTTATCTGCATTTATACAGATTTTTTGCGTATTTTTCATACAGATATCTGCATATACAGATTACAGATTTTCTGAAAATAATACAGATTTATACAGATTTTTTTGGTTTTCATGGGGTCGTAAATTAAACTTCTTTATATAGTTGAAAAATATAAATTAACTCTAATGCGGTGGAGCGTGTCAGAGGTTTTATTATATTCATATGCTACGCATAAACGTGTGCATGAATGAATTCGCGGAAAAAAATGTTAAACAAGCTATATTGAATTTTTTTTCGAGAAGGATATGTCCAGTACATTGCAGATTTTATTTTTCAGATTTTTTCAAATTTTACCAAGGTGATAAGATTTTTTAGCTCTAAAATACAGATGAAAATGTGGCATCACTGGTTGCGGGTAGAAAAGTATGATTTTCTATTATGATCATAGTACATCGTAATGGACTCTACATATTACCATAACATGGACTATTTTAGTACGAATAACTCCTTCAAAGACACTTATTTTCTTAACCTTCATTGCATCCTAAAAAAACTTACGTTGTTTTTTTATGCTGGTGTGTGGTTTTCCACACATACAACATTTGAATTTGTTTTGGACAAGAAACAACTTAATTTTGCCCCAAACTTATTTTTTTCATTGAGTGCATACATACCTGAAGCAATAGGTACCAAATAATCCTGTTTCGAAAATCGAATGAGGTATGTATGTGTGCGGAAGTATGTGTATGTGAATATTTTCATTCTTACAACCATCATATCTCGATTTTCTCAGCATCAGCTGAACCGATTCGATTGTTCTTAGTCGCGTTTGAAAGAGCTAAAAGTCTAGTTATTTGACGAAAAATATCGTTTTGATCCGAAGGTTCATTCAGAAATGACGTAACGAAATGTAGTCAGCTTATATAGGAACTGATAAACTAACCTATTTTTTCTTTCAGCGGTTTGACTGATTTGAGTCCTTTTGGTGCTAGATGCGTTTGTTAGAATTTGGAGGGTAGATTTTTATTCAAAGATATACTTAAAATTAAATGATAATTTCCAAAGGTACGTTGAAAACAAAAAACAAAACTTGTGGAAACGTCTAGTACATTGCAATATTTTGGAGGTAAACAATTTAAGAATATTATGCGTAGTGTACAAAAACAATCTTGAAAAATACATTTGGATTATCTCAGCAATGGATGTATAGATTTGATTTTCTTGGCTGCAATTGGAAGGGCTTGAAGGCCATTAAGTCATCATCGGACATTTGTTTGATCCGATGGTTCATGCAAAAGTTACAAAACAAAACGTGTTTACATGATATGAGACCAATTAAACATGCTATGATAGCAATTGAACAAAAAAAATCCTAACATCGGTTTGACCAAATGGAGCAAATGTTCGTAAGAATATTCTGACATTCCGATTCGTTCATTATACACAGACTTCGCAGTCAAATGTTTAGTGTAAAGGACAATTGCAGGGTTAGCGCTACGATCCTACTAACACTAACAGTTTCTCCCGAGCCGAGGTTCGAACCCACGACGACTGGCTTGTTAGACCATCTCGGGAGATCCATTCTAAATTTATTTCAATATACCTAAAAGTGCGAGTATACTTGTCTTGCAGTAGACATAAAACTGTGTAAATGTTGAACACTGCTCAACCAGGCTGTGCAAACACTAAATAGGTACTTTTAGCATTAGCGTATTCGTAACCCATATGTGTGAAAATTCTCACACTGGGATGAAACAAATAAACACATACTTTTACACATGTCCCACGTAGCCTTTTGATTGATTTGATTTTGATGCGAATTACAAGAATGCACCTTTATACATTTCTAAAATCAGTCAAACCGATGAAAAAAATCAATTAGTTAATCAGTTCCATGTAAATTGATCACCTTTTGTTACGTCATTTTTGAATGAACCTTCGGATCAAAACGATATTTTCCATCAACTAACTAGACTTTTAGCTCTTTAAAACGCGACTAAGAACAATCGAATCGGTTCAGCCGTTGCTGAGAAAATCGAGATACATTGGTCGTAAGAATGAAAATAAACACACATACACATACTTCCGCACACATACACACCTTATTCGATTTTTGAAACAGGATTAATTGGTACCCATTTGGGCTTCAGGTATGAAAGCACTCAATGAAAAAAATAAGTTTGGGGCAAAATTAAGTTGTTTCTTGTCCAAAATAAATTCGAATGTTGTATGTGTGGAAATCCACACACCAGGGTAAACAACGTAAGTTTATAAATATCTCATCAACCAAAAATATTTTTCCCTTGGAGAAAATGTATTTTATGTAAGATTGATGGTTTAGGAATTGTCAAGAAATTTCATCAAAATCGATCGAGAAGTTTCCGAAAAAAAATCAAAACAAAATTCATTTGTGTGGTTTTCCACACAAGGGTTCAATGAAGGTTAAAAAGATCTCGGATATATCGGATATATCTGCTACAGCGTTATTGTCCGTCCTGTACAATCAAATGTCCCTTGTAGGCCATGAACATTCACCTTAACCCATTCTCTGCGGAGAAAACTCGAACTAATCCATTCAATCCCACATTTTTTGTTAATCTTAAACAAAATTGTGTACAATCTGTGTTTCGAATAAAACCATTCCGAATAATTAGCATGGTTCAATAATTCTTGTATTCATTTTCTTTCAACGAACCGCAAACATTTATGTTGGTTCTTTTAAACGTTTATTCCAACTAACTATTTATCAGATATTAATAGTATTTAATGCGTCGTTACGCCAGCAAAGGCAATGCTGGTAGAATCAAATCAATTATCTGCGGCAAAATCATATTTGAAAATAAACGGTTAACGACCCCCACGAATGCCAAATGCTTCGCTCATTCAAAATATATTCGACAGGTTGACGCATTTCCCTCGCCAGGAACAATTCAGAGTAACTCAATTTGCGTACGCTGCTACCGTCACCTTTTATGCCGCAGATTATTGCCGATCAGCATCAGTAGTACACCAGTCTCGCAGGTGTAATCGTGTGTATATTGATGAAATTCAATAATATGCCCTGCGGGGATTATTCTGTACCGAAAAAGAGAACGAAGAAAATAGTATTGAACGTGAATGGCTGTAAAAGTGCACACAAAATTTTCAATTCAACCCAACGCACCAGTGGATTTGGTCGAAATCGGTATGCAAGCATCATACGCTTACGATATGCATCGTACTCGTTATCGTCTACCTCTGGATTGTCTGTCGGTGTAACACCCAACCCTTGGTTATTATCACGCTGCGATGCTCTGTAAGGGAGAATAAAATACTATCGTACTGTTTTGTTGCGGTACAGAACAACACTGTGGGGACAAAGCAAGCCAAAGCATTTGTGTTTGCCACACAATTTAATTATTTTTTCATGTGTAGGACAATACTAATATGAAATACTTGAACTTGTTTTCTGTTTTATTTATACTTATAAATATAACATTGAAGCTTACTCTCTTTGGCTTACTGTCGCACAAAAATCGTCATACTGCTAAAAAGTATATGTGAAAAATTACTTGTTAATCGGATCAACGATACCACTGCCATCAGCTCCTAGCCCTTGACCTTCCTTCCAGCCTAATTTTTGCAGCATTTGGAATCCCACGTTATCTTCCTTGAGCTTGTACTCTTTGTAATCACTTAAATTGGGCTGCCGATTGTTCTTTTGTGCGTCGTATTTTTCCATGAATTTGCGCAACTCTTCAGGCGGCAAAAAATCACCAATATGATGCTTTCCTTCCGACTTCTTCGTGAGCTCGTTAGCCCAAAGTTGTGTGGCTTCCATTTCTTGCGAACGAAGTTTATGCTCCCAGGTCCCTCCAGTCGTGTCCTCGTCCGAATCGTACTCATACTTGAACTTTCCACTTGCAGCCAAACGGTCAATTTCTTGCCGTTTCCGCAGCATGTCCTGGTAGAGCAAATTAATTTTGTAATGATCTTCCGCCTTCCGCCAGTCTTCTTCCGAGAGATTGGTTGTACCGAAATTCTGACGAACGTAAGCTAACAAAGCCGGGTCACTGCGACCCAAAGTGCTCAATTTAGCTGGTTGATAATGTGATGACGAAGGACCAGATGCTTGTGAGGGTGTAGCACAATTAGGCGTTGAGTTTGAAACGGCTTGTATAGCAACCTGATCACCCCAGCGGCTTTTGCGACGTTTAGCATTTGACTCATTGTCGTTTACGGTGGAACCTGCCTGATTTGGCTCATCGAATGTTTCTGGCTTAGTTTTATTTCCTGCGAACTCCGAATCCGTTGAGCTATATTCTCCACGAGAATTAGTTGAAACTATTTTCGCTTGTTCTAGTTTTATTTTTTTATAATCTTCGAAAGTTGGTTGGCCGTCAGAAAGCTTTCGAAATTTACACATGAAGCTTTCATATTCATCCCGCATCAAAAACGACTCCAAACTCGCAGAACCAGAACGCTCATACAATTTTGTTATCTCGTTTATCCATAATAGAACAGCATTCATTTTGTCTGCATTTAGAATATGATCCTGTTCGGTATCTAATTGTTCGCTACCGCCGTTACTCATCAATTGATTGCTAGCGAATCGTTCATGTAACTGAATCTTACTAGACATATCCTCGTACAATAAACGAATTCTAAAATGCTCCTCTGCTTGCTTCCAACTTTCAGGACTAACATCCACAGTACCGAAACATTGAAAAACAAATTGCAACAAACCTGGATTTAATCGAGAGTTTGGATGCTGCTGAGGTGGAACGCTACCATAAGAGCTAGAAGGTAGTTCAGAATTGGCTGTAGTGCTGTTATGCGACCCATCCGCTGATCCTTTATCATCCCCTGCAAAATCTGGGCCATCCGCACTTTCCATCTGATCACCCCAGCGTGATTTTTTTCTATGTTTCTGTCGAGCAATTTTTCCACCACCACCACTTGAATTACCCGCCTTTTCACTATGCGAGTCCTGTTTACCCTCTGAGGACTCACCAAAATCATCATCCGTATCGGTTGACGTATCTTCTCGCACGTTACCAGCGTTCATAGTTTTCCGTTTCAAGTTTTTCAAATTACGTTTACGAGCTTCTCGTACAAATTCCGTGTCGGAATCGGTTTCTGTCGTAGATTTATCATCATAAAAATGCTTCTCGTCACCATAGTAATTAGGCTGCATTTGAATCGGCTCATCATTTGCCGCTTGCTCTTCTAGAACTAGAGCTTGAGCGTCATCGTCAATGTTGGTGTCGTCCAGAACGTCCTCTGGATCATACTTGGAGTCATCTGTCGGGGCAGTTACGGCAGCTGACGGTTCCGTACAACGGAATGGTTGCGGTGGTGGTGGTAAAGCGTGCTCAATTCCAGCAGTCTTGAATAACCTTGCTACAATCATATGTCGATAATTTCTGTAAGCCTCTGACTGTCTGTCAAACAAGAACCTAAACAATGAGAAGAAGGCAGAATAAAGCATGAAAGTAAAAATAAAAGCCCTTCAGCTATAGACGCGCAGATTGTAACAGATAGTTTTTAAACACGCTGACCATACGACTTCAATGCGACCGCCTCGTTCTATTGTATTCGGTGGAAAATTAACGGTGGTATTCCCTGCAGAGCAAATATTCTCATTTCCTACAAACTAAAAAAAAAATTTGAACTAAATAAAAATAAGGGGGCAATATCCTGCCGACGCAATTAACAACAAAGAATGTTTAATTATGCAATTTTGAATGCTATTCATGCAATACATTAAAATAGATAGCAGTAAAAACAGAACTCCAAGAAGTGTTTCCATAAGTATCGAATGATCTAAAAGGTTACGTCAGCCCAGAGTTTCAAAATGCCCTCATGCTTGTATTTATTCAGCACTATCGATCAGTACACTAATAGAAAGTGTTTGTTGTCTTTACAAAATTTTGCACTTCAAAAATTTTGGAAAAGCCGATCCCTGAGCAAATTGGTAGTCCTATCTTACCGCAAAACAAATGCCAACCGAATTAAAACAATTGAACCAGTCGTCGCAATTGACTTAAGCCGTTTCTATGGTCCTTCGGAGATGAAGCACCAGTAACGTCACCGGTACATATTCTGCTGTCTTCCATATGTGCTCGCAGTGTATGTTGGTAGTATATGTAGGGATGTAGAAGTACATAATATATATAAAAAATTACCAAAGCGATGGATGCAATTCATTTTTACGTGAACTTAATTTTTCTTCATAAACATCACCGATATCGGCAACCAATTCTACTAACTCTTCAACTGTCGTTGGTAATTTATCATTCTCTGAAAATACTATACAAAAATTATAACTAAAAGAACATAGACCAATGCCATATTAGCAACGGTGATAGAACGAAATGACCGAATGAAACAGAGAGTTTCTAGTGAAACACAAAAAAAAAATCCATTCCGTCACGATTCTATCACAACCAAGATTGTTGCCTACTAACCTTTACAATTGGCGCCCACTTCAGGAACCTGTTCTAATGTTGGCTGTTGTATTTGAACCTGTGGCTGTAGAGAACTCATATCTCGTGGCATTTCTTGTGCTTCTTCAGTTCGTACGGGTGCCTCAGTTACGATTTCAGGGATAGGGGGTGGCAGCGGGGCAGGTTGCAATAGTGCCATCATTGGCGGAGGATGCGACATGTTGTAGTAAGAAGCATATACTAATTCCGCAGGAACAGTTGGCATTGTGGGTGGAGCAGGTGGTGCAGGTGGTGGAGGTGGTGGAAGAATTGGAATTTGCACTGGTTCTTCAGTTTTCATCTTTTTCTCGCTGAAAACATATGCAAGAGGTTATAAATGCATTGATATGATTCAGCAAAATACTCTTTGAATACCTATTGGAAGGCTCATCCTCTGCCGCTCGTTTATTTTGATCCTCGTTAGTTTTAGCAAACTTTTCACTTAACTTTTTAAAGTTCTCCAAGAACGATCCATCATTGTTAAATGGAATTTTCAATGCATTCGACTTATCCGTCTCATTCTCATCAACACTAGAGCATATATGGAAGTTCCAAGGTTATTACATAAGGTTCAATAAAGTTACAGACTTGCTATTTAATAATTATTCATGTTTTTGTTTACCTTGCATTATTTTTACTGGCCTCAGCAACTATCTGCTTAGCCATTTGCAGTGTACGTTGTTTTTCCAAAATTTGTTGCCTTTTCTGTGCGATGAGCTGTTCTTGTTGAGACATCTGCGCTATCCGATCCGTTCGGGTAAAGTTGACGCGAGGCATTTTGCTAAGAGTAGCTTTCAAGCGTATTAACACAAATGGTGCCTACTTGTAAAACACTTATTCGCAAGCGGTATTCTACAAGTTTACTAATTACTGTATCACTTTTTTTGGCAAAATTTGTACCACCCATAAAACGAAGTTTTAAAAAATCTATTGACGTCGTCGAGACACAAATAGTGATGTCCGATTACTTCTCGATTAATCGAGTTAATCGATTATTTGCGAAAATATTCGATTAATTTTTAATCGATTAACCGACTTTTCGATTATTGAATAATCGAATAGTTGACCCCGATTATTGTTCGATGATAGTTCAACTTTGTCCAAAAATGGGGAAATTGGTGATGCCAGCGGTGAAGAAAACACAAGAGATTTCGAAACCTCTGTTCTCACTTATTTTATATTATCCATTTAGTTGAAAATTGTAGTTGTCGACTGGCGACAATTGAATTTACCCGCATGCCGCACATTATACCTTACGTCGCAAATAGTGCGCTGTATAGCACATCTGATGTGCTATACAGCGCATTACTTCCCACGTAAGGATATTTAAAGTCGCGATTTCGATTTAGTGCTGCGACGTTAATATTTCATTCAAAATTATAAAAATGCGCGCACGAACGAAAACTAAACTTCTTTTTTTGCGTGTTCACAAACAAAACTCTTGGCGTCACAACTACGAAGTTAAAAAAGATTTTAAGGGCTATTCGCACTTACGCGAACTCACATAAGCCATTGTTAAAATATGTGTGAGTGCCAGAGCTAAAATATTTCCTTCCCTCTTTTTCGAATGCAAGAACCAAACGAATTCGCGTTGACGGTGTTGCTGATATTTTGTTTGTTTTTGCATGCGAAAATGAAATAAAATATTTTTGCTTTTTTCATCACGCAGATGTACAACAGGAAGCAGGTCAGGCTAACAAAGTATGCCAATTACCTCTGGCAGATTTTGAGAGCTGAACACTGAACACATCTAAAACGATTTCTTGAATTGGTGAGTAAGACGAAAAATGCTGCTTTTCTTTGTATGAACATATGTCACATTTAATATAATTTTAGTTAATATGATGCAAAAAATTACTAGGCAGTGTAGAGTAAAGACTGTGCTATAAAGAGATACGCAAAGAGAAAAGCAGTAAATATGGCAACCTTTGCTAATATTTTATTTTAAACAATTCTGGCAACCACATTTATTTTCGCATACGCACTAGAAAGTGTAATGAAATTTCGAAACTTTGTAAGGATATATTACTGAGTTTCAGTGCTTGTTCATACAATTATAATGATTTCCAATGCATCACTCATAACATGAGCATGACGAACACATTTTTCGTTGAAACCATAATTGCACGTGATTCACAGAATTTAAACTGATCGCAACACACATTCTGTACGAAAAGTAACACGCATGAGTTTGTTTACTTTGCACACTTGGAGCCTCGATTTGACGGTTCACTTGGAGTTTTCGACCTCACTCTTTGCGTATCTGTTCATAACACCGTCTGTAGTGTAGAGAGGAGCAACCTGAACCAGTCAACATCGAACCAAGTAATGACCTGTGGGCTGCCCACGGTACTCTTGCTAGAGAAACATCAAGATACAAAAACATCAACCAAATGATTGGGTTACCCGGGGAGTTACGGCAGTATTTGCATGGCGATTTGGCACCAAGAAATTCTGACCCAATTATTGTATGGAACCGAATTCAAGGACAGATTTTAACGCTTTATAAAATACCGATGAAATGCCAGTTCTAGGAACATCCGTGCCTTCAGAAGTCTATTCAGCAGAGCCGGTCAAACGATTACAAAGCTGCTAAATCGGCTCCCAAGACCCCAACTAGAAATGTTCCTAATCTAACAGTCGATAGGAGAGGATGCATGGTTCTACTGACGGCACCTACTCACGTCACAGGGTGTCTAGGGACATTCATTGTCATTCGAATGTTTAGCATTTTTGAAATAAATGTTTCTTTTCTCGCTTTTCAAACGTTAACAAGTAAATTTATATGGTGGTTCCTATTTATTGATTGGTTTGCCTAATGTTTAGGATATAGGATTCGAACACTTAAATCTAGTGTAAAGTTTTTCGTACAGCAAAATCACTTGCAAACGAATGCACAATTGCAAAACTGAAGAATTAAATGAATCGGAAAAATACTTTCTCGAAGATTCATAGAGAATTAAGCTCATTGAAATAATAAATATATTAAATAATGTGATTTCAAACCGAATAGCCAAAAAGTGTCTTGAAGAAAGTTTTAATATGTTTTAAAATTGTACAATATTTTTTGCTGCAATTTGCTGAATTTGCAGTAGAGATTCGATCATAGGCTTGTTCGATGAATCAACTTCGTACATCGAAATCAAGAGGTAGGCCACGGAATATTTCTAGAGCTGCCAGATTTGTCAGTAAAATCTAGAGATCAAGTTTATTGGTAACTGACTGTTGGGCAGCACTAACATTTTATTTTTGAACGTGGGGCTCACGCAATCAAATAATCGATTATCTCGATTAATCGAATATCTCGTGTCAGCTAATCGAGTCCGAGTAGCGGGAGCGAGCAAAATAATCGATTAACAATTAATCGATTAGTTGAAAAAATCGGACATCACTAGACACAAATCATGCACGAGGGGCGAGCCAACAAGAAATTCGGGCGAAATGTCATATTATACACTGTTTAAAATAGGCAGCAAATTTCATACCATGGGTCATTTGTATTCTACGTAAAACAAAACCAACTAAACTCACAGTGCAATGGCATCGCGCCATGTTTCAAGGGCGAACGTATGTGTAAACGAGATAGCATATCACCGCCACTTTTTATACACCTCTATCTGACAGCTGACAGCGGGCACAAATGAGTTTGGGCCCAGGACATGAGTTCATTGTCATTCACTGTTACTCGGTATAGAGATGCCAATGGCTCGAAAAAAAAAACCAAGACTTGACGTTTGTTTTCAGTACAATGTGCACTCTCAATGAAAGTGTTAGCCTTTTAAATAAAATTTGGATGCTGTGATGAATTTATGATTGATAGACACAATTTTGACGGCAGCATTCCCCTGGTTATACCATTAATAGCGAAAATGATTTCAATTGACATCGAGAGAAACAATGTTATATTGTCGCTGCAGCACTACTCTGCAATTCGCTGGTGAGTCCAGCGACGCGAAGACTATTAGCGATGTCATTATTCTACAACCATGGTACGTCACTCATGTTGTGTTGCCTTGGTTATGGAAGAGGTGCTTCTCAAAAATGCTGCAGATATTTAATTTGTCTTCAATGTTTTGAGAGTATGATAAACTTCACGCACAGTACAATGCAGTTTAAATGTTCTATTTGTAAATCCACAATTAAAGGAATAAGCACAGACAGACGTCCAAGCAAGAACAGAATTGATCAAATCTGTGTAAATTTTCAAAGAAAATTGCGTTATAAATCACTTCTATACTAGTGCCGCCTGGTGACCTTATCGCTACAACACATTTTTTTCGCTGGTGTATGAGTCTGGCGTCACTGGTAGCGCTATTTGGTTACGGATTGATACTTCAAAAATCTTTACACAAGTTTGGAACTCAGCTTGGACGTCTGTCTGCGAAATAAGTTTATCGAACAATAAGGGAACATCGTATATTACATAACGTGATCAGGGGGTGTCCTGTGAAGTGTTACACCGCCTGAGGCCAAAGTGCAAAGTTGCGTTATGTAGAGGTGGGGGTATTGAAAATTGTGGAATTCCGTGTTACGTAATATTTAAAGGTTCCCTTTATTTTGACGTTTACGTTTATCTGCGATTTCATTTCAAGTTCTTTATGCAGCTTTTTTTTTCAGTGTGCACCCTGTGGAAGTAACAGAAACTTCAACATATAGTCGAAAGTTTGTAATCTGGCAGCTCTGCTCCCCTTGTTGTATATTATTCGTTACATTTCTGATGGCGGTTAATTATTGTCAACGAATAATTTAATGTGATTTTTAGCTTTGTTGGGGTTTTTTGCTATTTACTGATCAACTATTTGTATAAAGAACGATGGATTCGAAAGTTTCGTATCATCACATTGATTTAAATGCTTCGGGGTCAGAAGAATTAAAGTTGGAACAGCATAAGTTACACAAATCGGAGCTAATTTTAAAATTACTGAAACAACCTGATGTTCCACTTTCTGTCGAGAACAGAGCTTTACTTAGTATTTATCAGTGTGAAGGATCTCTACCAATGGGTAATTCATTATTACTAAATAAAATATATAATCACCGATTAATGTATTTTCACAGGATTGGATAACATACGAAACGTAGATCTAAATTATCACGACAGGGTAAACCTAAATCGACTTATAGAAACGAAAATTCTTGAATTCACACAACCGGTGGTAGAAAAGTTTCTTAAACTTACGGAGAATAATCTTAACACCCTTGGGAATGCTGCATACCAAGACTATCAGGAAGTGCTAGAGTTGGATGCCGAAAAAAGATTACTAACTGAAAAATTACTGAAACTTAAAAACCGCAAAATACATTTCATGAATCTTTGCGCTGAAATGCGGACTGGTCCCTATCAAAGAAATAATGTGGAGACAAAAAATGTCGAAAGTAAAGCTTTGCAAATAAAAGCTGAGTACGTAATCTATACAATAAGATTCTTAGCATAAGCTCATTGATGTATTTTTGTTTTAGGACAATTCAACGAGTTATGGTCCATGAAATAGTTACTAGCACTGCACACGCAGAAAAAGCTGTGAAAGAAGTGGAAGCTAATATTGATACTTTGCTAGGTTTAAAGTAACATAGGCAATGTACATTTTCTTTTTATTTGAAAAAATGCACATTAGTCAGTGATAAGCGTCACTAGAGCTGTTCCTCGCAGAATCCAATAATCTGAAGATTTCTTCGTTTCCAAAAGAATCGATAGAACAAAGTTGGTAGAGTGCCCAGTTGTGGATAGCACTCCAGCTCGTACACTCGTCTTGTATAACGGCGCTTCATATCGGTTTCTAACATCCAGCAGCACACATGGCTTCAACCAAACTACTGGAAGCCGGGATACAAGTTCTCCTAGACGCGCGTCACACAAACCTCCCTCTTTCAGATCCCAGCGGCCAGCTTCCACGAATAATCCGTGCACCAATATCCCATGATCCGGTACCTTGAGATCCTCGAAAAATGAATTACTCTGTGAAAAAGAAGATGTGTTAGATTGTGGTGTATGTATTTAATACTAAGTAAGTAAATATATTTAAATGATTACAGGTTGTTGTCGGTATTTCATCACGATTTTTTATGATAATAAGTACGAGCAGTTTCTAACACAGTCTTCCTTATAGAAGACTAGTGTTGGTTTGATTTGAAATGATCTGTATCTGGATCGGTTCAATACAAATTTAAATTTGATAATCTTCAAATTTGCGCTGCTTTCGCAACATTCATACTTATTAGTATATTTTTGCGGTGAAAAACATTTGCTTACAGTAATAGCAATCAAATACTCACTTTTTGTCCTCTAGTCCTCCGCTCGTAGACAACCTGCTGATTCAGAGTACAACCCATGATTTCAAAATCGAACCGCAAGGTGTCAATGGGTATGTCGTTTTGTCGCGAATAGGTTTGCAGTGTACCAGTTAAGAAGGATTGAGGAAAGAAAAGCCCGCAAATCCAAGATGAAATCGGCAAGCCATCATCAATCCACGATTGCACATAGTCAATCCGTTGTTGCAGATCAAACATCCAACTTCCTAATGACTTTGTAGACAAAAACCCTTTGTTATGCCACAATTGTGGAACTTGATTGTTAGTGAAAGCGCGATATATTGTCTCCAAACTTTCCGACATAACAACGAAGCCTTGAATGGCTTTCTCCAAATCGTTCAAATTATTATGAATCACTTGCAACAGTCTATCGAAACGTTCTATTTCCTGCAATAATACAGTTGTCAAAGAAGGAATGCGGTTCTTGCTGTCGCGTTTCATCAAATCCGGATACGGATTGTCACTGTTTATATTCCGAGCGACTGCTGATCTAATGCTTTGAATTTTATCCAGACACAGTTTGTCCATTGCTGCCAAAGCTGTTTCACCCAAAGCTTCGCCACCACTGAGACTATCCAATAACGTATTCACAAAGAACATAGTTTCGTTTCTATTAAAGATTATATTGGCATTTTCATGCATTCCAAACATTTCTGGTGGGTCGTGTATCGATAGAGCGTTAGCATATGCTTTGTACTCGTCCAATTTTCGACCTTTTGGGCAATGATATAATCCACTATCGCTATACTGATAATCTTCGGATAGTATTCTGTCGGATGAAAATATTTTCAAAATCGATCTTAGACATCGTTGATCCCAGCTATCCGTTACCCTTCCGCCGTAGGTGATTTCCCCATTAATGTACTCTAAAGCATCCCACGGGATGGGAGCCTTCATTTCTCGCTCACAATAGATATCAAGAGTTCGCAATGCACATTCGCGGTCGCTTTCATTGAACTCGTAAGTTATATTCCAACCGAGTGGGCCGAATTTTCTTCGCTCTAAAATTATTCCGTGAAACATACAGAGTCCAAAAACCATGCTTCTCCATTGCTGCCCTAGCACATGCATTTCGAATTCACTCCTATCTAACTCGTCTAACGAACGAACTAAATTAGCACGCAAACCTTTCGGTGGTTCATTTGTAACTTTGACTGAGTTTTGAAGCACACTAGTGGGAAATGTCTTTACAGGCATCGAAGACAAATACAAACGAAATCCATCGTGGACTGTCTGCAAACCCATAGCAATGTTGGTGACTATTTTCTCCATAGACTCCATCCACGAAGTAGCAAGATGACAATTTTGAAGAAACACCCAATGGCCATGTTTTGCTCCATTTTCAATTAAAGTTTCTGCAGCGGGACCCTGGCCCTGGCCTAAAGAAATTGAGAACAGTTTCTCAGCAAATTCTTTCTCTTGTGCAAATTTGATCAAGGCAGTCATTGGATCGGATCCGGGAGATAGCACAAAAACAAGAGGAGTTGTAGGCGAAATGTCTTCGTACAGTGAAGGTAAACTGGTATTTTTCGGCGGCTCTGTATATTGGTTGCCTAACTTGAACCGAATTAGTTCGGTGATTGCGATAACAAGGCTTTCGTCTTTCAACGCAGCAATAAGCATCAATTTCTCCGCACCAGTAAGTAACGCGTTCCAATCTTTAGTTGAAGCTGCTGGCTTTGGTTTCGGGGACACGTTTTCTTTGAAATCTTGGATGCCAATTTCTATTGACTCGTGCAAGCAGTTCGATAATCCAGAGAAGTGTTTGAAATTTTCTTCAAGATATCTACAGCTAAACCATTGATTTTCTGACACAAAATTGGGTTTTTCTGCAACAGAAAAATTTTGATTGGGAGACCCTCTCAAAATAAAATGTAGCTGCTGGTCTGTGAACTCGTTATCCTCTTTGCTTATTGCGGCGGTCAATAAAAATCCATAAATCGTTTTATGTTTCTCCAGCAAACCGCGACTAATATTCGCGAAGACAGTAAATGTAATATCATTGAGTAGGTTTGTCAATCGATCCGAAAGCTCCATTTTCACATGGGGTCTTGCGATTACAGAGCAGTACACCTGTGAAAAATATCGCAGGCTAAACTGATACATTGGGTCAATTTCAGCCAGAGATGACACGACAAAGTACAGTACGGCTCCCCGTGACGCTAGGATGCGGTATTTTTCTCGAGTTGCGGCGATAGTTTTCTCGGTTTTTTCCGTCTCAACGAGTCGATCGGCTATGACGGCCGAGGTTTCCTTCGACTCGTTCAGGGCATCCACTAGTTCTTCGTCATCTAGGATGTTTCCTTTTGAACTGTACAGCAGTCTCAATACTTTATCTTCCAAGAGCAGCAGTTGCTGCTTGTCGGCATTAATTCTAACGATGAGATCGCTGCGCTGTTTCTCCATTTCCGGGAGTTCAATTTTAATAATATCACTGAAATTATAAGAGAATGGTTACTATGGGGTTTTAACTAATTTTCTGAGGTTGTGTCAGGTATATTCATTCACAAAAAGTTAATAATAAATATAATTCAAATTTTGCCAAAATTTGAAAAAATAATATCATCAATATACACTGATGATGACTCTATGTCGCAAGACTTATAATTCTTTCTTCTGAATATCATCATTATTAGAAAGGAAACGAATTCAATTCAATTTTCTCATCACTTAGAAGTCCAGCCTTGTTGTTTCTCCTCAGAGAATCACTGTAGAAGAACATCTTTCACTGCGAAAACAACTGGTGAGTATCTGAAGATTTTGCAAAAAATTATCGCGGTGGCATCTGAAATATCTCTCCAGAGTTAATAAAATGGAGTGGGCTTTCTCGTACGAAAGGACATTACGCTCAATAACTACGCACCAGAGCTCACTGCAGTGATTTTACTGTGTTGCAACTTCGAGATTTTGCCTACAAAAATACCGCAAATTTGCCCGCTCTCGCTCTGCAACGACGAACTTCGGAAATAAAGCTTGGCTCGAGCTTAAAATGCTATGAAGTCTGCAACATGCACATCGAAACTTCTCTCTCTTTAAAACACAAGGTTGTAATAATCAAGTGGATTTATATTGGGTTCCTGGACACTGGAGTCGATGGAAACGAAAAAGCCGATGAACTTGCAAGACTTGGATCGTCTCATCCGTTCATAAGACCAGGACTCTTCATTAACATATCCGCTTCTGCATTCTGTAATGGAGCTCAATTTTAAGAGATTTTGAAGGTGGAGTCCAACTGCACAAACACTTCCCTTGGTAGACAGTCGAAGCAGTTTATCACATCTAATGTTTGTATGACTCGCATAATACTGGAGGTTCTTAATTAAAGATCTAGCACACATACAGGTTCAATAACAGGACAGTCCGAGCCGTTTTTACTCGAAGGTTATAAATAAACTTCAAGATGATACATGTCGCCTATGTGGCATGAAAAAAGAAGACTCGAAACATCTGTTCGACAGCTTTACAAAAAATAAAAGTTCTTCGATAAAGGGCTATGAGAACCCTCAGAAATCTGGAGAACAACTCCTAGTACGGTCCTGACTTAGCAAAATTAAAAAGTGGAATATGTCACAAATGATCAAAAAATTGGTCGCAGTGGCGAAAATACCCAAACGGAAAAAGTCCATGAGGTGGTGTGCTAAAGCTGACAAATTTTACGATGCGCTTCGGAGGTGCTGTCAGGTCAATATGAATAAAGAAGGGTTCTGACAGCAGTTAGGTTGGCTCCAGGTTAAAACTAGGTTTGCTCTGAGAATTAAGAAATTCGATATGTGTGTCTCTTAAGCATATATAGAATAAGGGTAGCATCTAGGTAGGAAAGTAGATTACGTTGGTTGCTTTACATCTCGAAACTCGAACATCTCGAAAATATTCACTCTGCTCTTTCCACATATTGACTAACAAGCCTTAAGACCATAAATTACGCTTATCTGTATGGAAATATGACATTAAAACTTACGCGAGTAGTTGATCTTCCAAACCGCCACGGGAAACCAGGAAATTCACCAAGCTAACCTGAATGCAGATTTCAGGCAAAAAATGAGGATTGGCTAGCTTAGTTGTCATGTACAATCTAAAGTTACTGTCGTAATCTACATCCACATCACCCAGCTTTATCATAAGTCTCCCGTTTTGTATGAATACACGCTTTAGCAAAACCGACTCCAAAACAGGATCCAATGTTTCCTGTATATCTTCAATAAGCATCGGGAGGCCTTGTCTAATACTAAAAACAAATAAAAAATAGATTTCGTTTAATTATTATAAAAATTAAACAGATCGTAGAATACCAAATTTCCAGTATACGCATCATGTTAGTGTCTGTAAGTTTTATAATCCTAAGCTCGTTAGCCGCTTCCATGTTGCGCACCCAGCGATTCGCTTGTTCTTGAGGATCGATCATCAAAGGCCATCTACCGCCCTGCGTCGCAATGATTCCGTTCTCTACCGAGATCTCATCCCTCGGCAAACCGAACATGTTCCACTGCCTGATCTGATACGAATCGCCTAAAATTTTTATCAGATCGAAGCTATCACTGCTCGGTATATTCAAGCTTCTGCATTCTTCTACCCAATTCATAGAAATTTCGTGTCGGTAATTTATTGGAAAAGCTCCCAAATAAGCAACGTAAGCGGAAGCCACCAGAACATCTCCGGGCACCGCAAACTGTTCAGCCGTTAGTTCTTGTACCGTATCTCGCCAACGAATTTCTTCGTCCGCCAGAGCTGAGGTTAGGCGACCTGCTCGATTGAGGCGGGTAGTAGTCAAGTCGTTGTGATCCTGAAGCACTTTCATTTCGCGCTTTTTCTCGTCTAAATTGGCCATCAGCATTAGAATTTTCGCTTCGATTTCGGCAAGCTCGTTCTGTTTAGACTTCAAAAGTTGCATCACCTGACTCAGTTCCTCTTCAGCTGCTTTTTGTTTTTGTATTTTCGGCTCAACCACCTTGTAGACTTTGGCGAACCTTTCCACTGCTATCACCCACTGGCACATCGACTTGGCCACTTTGGACACTTTTTCAATAATCTGTGAAGGAAGAAACAATTTCGGATAAAAATACTGCTTTCAAAGATGATCAGTAATGCTTACTGGAGGTTGAAAATCTTTATGTTCTATGTATGTTTTAAGTTTCTTAAGTATTGTCTCGGGAATATGTTCTTTGTCGTACTCTTCAAGTCGTTTCAAGAAGTTCACATCCGCCATAACAACTTTTGCACTGTTCCAGTCAGTTCTGTTGATGAAACATAAAAAACATTACAACTAATCTAGCCACTGCAATGTAAAACTCACTTAGCACCAAGTAGTATCAGCACTGCCTCCATAACAAACTGAACAAGTTTGGGAGGTTTTTGGAACACACGCAGCTCATTGATGTCATTCTTGTTCAGTGCCTTCAGGGCATCCTGAGCGGCTTTTAATGTAGGCATAACAATTTCCAAATCTCTAGCAGCCTCGTCGGCTATTTCCTGTGTTTCTGCGGCTTTAATTTTGGCCTCCGCTTCGTCTTTCGCCACACTCCGTTTGACTCCTTCTGCAATTGTATTATCCTTATCCAATTTTGCTAGAAGATCTTTCATGTTTCTGGATTTCTCCTCTAGAATTGGGACAAATTGTTTGAGCTCCTCTCCCATTTCTGCCACCACTTGATTTGTTTCAAGAATTTTACTCAACCCATTGGCAATTCTGTCCTTCTTTTGAATTATTATTTCAACGCGTTTGTGAACCAACACACGGTATTGATTCAACAATTGTAGATAGCTGCTTGGGGTGGTGTAGTAGTATCGGCGCATTTCTCGGTAGAACTTTTCCGACATGTTCTCCACACTCTCGTGCATCATGACGCAAACCTGTGCGAGGTGTCTACCTTGAACATCGCTTTCTGCGACATCTTTGAGGTAACCCACAGCTACAGTGAGCAAGGCTTCGGCAGGCCATTTCACGAACCAATCAATTGTACAGCAGTTTACCAGAGATGGAAACATTCGGCAGCGACGCCTAAATGTGTCCCCAATGGGACTCATGCAAATAATTACATGCAAATTCGCTCGAACACGCTTGGTGAAGAATTCAAATATTCCGTCTCTCGAAGTGTTTGGAAATCCACTTTCAATACAGGGTTGCCTAGTATTTAATATTATCTTTTCGTATTCATCACCTTCAAACAAATTTGGTACTTCTCCAGAGTTCAGAATATTGTTTATATCTTCCATAAATTCCTCCCTCACTATCTGTGTATCGGTTATAAGAAACACAACAGGTTTACTCAACACGCCTGCAATCCAATAAATTTTTCGCAAATCTTCATGAAAGCAAACATGATCATATCCTCGACGAAGCGCAATCTGATTACATTGATAGCCATTCATGTGCGCAGCTAGCCTTGATAAGCTTTGTTTGCCCATACCGGAAACACCGACCAGAAGGCCATTTCCCCGCTCCGATCTTAATAATCGAGCAAGTCTGACAATGTGTTCAATTGCATCAAGAAAGAAAACCAAATTCATCTCCTTTCCTCCCGTCGAATTGTAGTCCTCCAGATAGTCAATGAGAATGTTTTTCAACTTTTTCGAATCTTTAATTTCCTCATAAATTCGGTCTTCTGACGGTTGTCCGAAAATCATGAAATCACCAAAAAGAACACTCTCACCCGGGTGAACGACAGTGGTCTCGAAATATTTTTCACAACAATCTTGCAACAGCTGTGTGAAATATGACTTATCCTGTTCGCTCACCAAACGATCGTAAAAGATCCGCATAGACTCATGATAAAACAGACGAAGTAGCTGTACCGGATTCACATAGGAGGACGGGTCGGCTTGAAGGACACCTTGTACACATTTCGAAAGATCCCGCAAATTGAACACGTAATGAGACTTCTTCGGGGTGGGCAGTAATTCCTCGGAAATTCTTTCGTAAACCGCAACTGCAGCTTCTATAATTGATTCTGCTAGAGGCTGCAAAACCTTGCTGAAATCAAGCAAGAATCCAGTTAGAATTGCTTTGAAAATCGTCTTCATTGTATCGCTATTAGGTGTGGGCAAAGAGAATAGGGCAAAATGGCGAATAAATCGTGGCGTCAGAGTATTGCGACCTCCTCCCGGAGGCGCACATGCTGCACCCAAAGTAACGTCCACAATACTTTTCCAGTACATTTTATCTCGGTCGTAGAGGCCGTGGAAGTCCAAAAGCTGCCGAAGTAATTCAATCGGTGGTTGGCTTCCGTAGACATCCAGTTTGGGCATGTTTACGTCATCGATGAGAATTATAATTTTTTTGTTAATTGGAGCACCCAAAAGTGTTTTTTTACGTCGCTCAAGTCTTGATTCGATAATTTCCTGTGTACGGGCACTTTCCGTTTGGGCCGAGAAATTCACAAAGATAGGCATCACATTTTCCTTCATCAGTCTGTTTAGAATATCTCGAGCTAACACTGATTTCCCTACACCTGTGTCGCCGGTGAAAAGAACAGGATGCTGGCTTCGGAAAAGCATTTCGGCTACGAAACCATACTTTGTAGTATCAAGGGTTGGTACCAGCAGATCGAAATATGCAATATTGGGGTTATAGTCAAACTGAGCATGAATCGCAATCCAGTTCTCCCAAACTTTTGCTGATGTGTTGACTCTGTAGTCCCAGAGGGATCCGTCGGGCAGTCTAGAATGATTTTAATTATATTTTGAACTTAAAGTAAAAACTTCAATTAAATACTTACAATGCTGATTCATCTTTATCGAATAAACTTCGAAGGAACTTCTCAAATCCAATCTTTGATTCGTCCAGTAGATTACCGGCAAACGACCACAGCGTACACCAAGTAAATAGTTTAAATATGTAATTTTTAGCATCACCTCGTTCCATAAGATTTATGTTCTGAGTTTGTTTCAACAGCAAAAGAAACAGCTGGGTCATCAGAGTAAGTTTACTTATGTTCACTTGATAAATGCTCCACCGACATTTCCTATTGATGTATTTCACCATTTCATCGTAATACCGCTGGAAAAGTAACATAATGTGCTCCTTCAAATCCAAATCCAAATGATGCTCTTCAACAGTTTCCAGCCATGAAACAATCAAAGGAGACCAGCCCAGGTGAAGGGGATCCAAATATACCATGCCACATCGAGAAACGGTTGCCGGAGATGCCTGGGCTAGATCTTGAACTTCGAATACCATATGCACCCAGCTCGTAAGTTTTATACGCTCAGAGTTGGCCAGACATAGCATTTTATTGTCATCCAACACCGTGTTGAGATTCTCTATCCACACCGCATCTACCGGCCCGTCACAAACCACCCATTGATGTTCTTCCTCTGTGAAATTAAATAATTATAACAATACAACAAACTCAACGGTTATAATTCATTGCTGACCTAAAACGTTAACCGCCGAGCGAATTGCGAGTCCGAGTAAACCATCCTTCCATTCCATTGTGGCCAGATTGACGAAACCGTACAATTCATCCATCGTGATAGCTTTTGGGTTCAAAGTTTGTATATTAACCGGTTTGTAGTAAGGACCATCTACCATATCACTGTACAATTTTCGTAGTGCACAAGCAAGTGTATGCAATGTACTAGTTTTACCACTACCGGTAGGTCCGACCAACATGACACCCCAGCGAACTACCATCGTTTCATACAACTGAAGGGCTTTAAGAACAAGTTCTGGAACAGGCTGTAGATTATTCTGCTGCATGCACGCCTCAATGGCCGCTTGAAGATTGCCTCTTTCAGCCTGCGGTAAATCAATACCTGGAAACAAATCTCCCAGAATCCCATTGAAGAGGATAGCATCATTCGTCAGAAATTTGGGAAGATTTGAGTCCCTCAAAGCACAAATCAGCGTAATATCTTCCGACTGATCGGGCGACGCGCGTTTCAAGGCTCCAGCCATCACGAGAACACTTTTCACCGCTCGCATCCCGAAATCGTAATGATCTTGTTGACTTAGTTGCTCACTGCACAGTTTGTACATCTGAACCATCTTCTTCGCCAGCACCTTCGATGCTTCAAATCCCTCGGAGTATAAAATTACCTCAGCAATCAACGCATAGTCCGGTACCATCATAGATATGGGGCGAAATAATGCTTTCAAGTTATCCGGCAGCTCTGTTCTTCCCGCGTATCCAGGATTCATAGTGATAAAAGCCGCACATGATGGTTTTAGTTTGATTTCTCTCCCTTCAAAGATAAAACGTTTCATTTTCATAGCTTTCGCGTTCCTAATTGTGATCAACTGCTGCGCGATTACAGACAACACTTCAATGTCAATTCTATTGAACTCATCGAAACAACACCACGCCCCTGATTGAGCCAATCCGGTGAAGAATCTACCCATCATCTTGTAATCCAACCCATCTGAACAATTGAACACCACACATTGGATTGCAAGTGCCTTGGCAAGATCTTTGGTAGTTTCGGTTTTACCAGTACCCGCTGGACCTGCAGGAGCTCCACCAAGATCCATTTGCAAAGCTCCCATCAGACATAAATAGCAACGATCAGTGAGCGGAGTAATTACAAGAACTCCTCCCGCCCCTAGATATTCATAAAAATAAGGAAGATTTGCCGACGCCATTTTGGTTTCAACAGTGTCGTTCTCATCAACCCAGTAGTATCGAAGCATTTTCAGCCACTCGAAATCCGATCTATAAAAAAACATTTTTAACTAAATTGAATTTGAGATTTTAATAATAATCTCACGATTTTGTAATCTGTTTATCAACGAGCTGACAAATTGAGTCCTTGGCGTGAACATCTATGGTGATAAGGGCACACAACACCTTACGAACAAGCTTCGAGATGTTCGTTCGAGCAATCGATGCTAAAATAGCTAAATTTTTCGTCAAGGTTTCTTTGAAAGCCGCCATCTTCATTCCAACATTCCCTTTGCCGTCTAAAATGGAGTGTACATTGGCGCACCATTGCTGCTGAGAAACGGTTAGCACCACTTGACTGGGATGTTCCTGCATCCAAAACGAGCGATCCTTTGCTGGATAGCATCGATAGCCTAGCCGCATATAGCGTTTAACAGATAGAAACATGGATTCTTCCACTTTGGACAACCAGTCTTCTACGGCTCCCCGTGCTTTCAGACCTACACCGAATGTTAATCTTTCACCTTCCGGCGAGATCATCGCTATAATGTCGTTAGTCATCACAGTTTCACCTGTTTCTGTTTTCTTCTTGCAAAATTCAATGGCAGCAATCGCATCGAAACACTTCCGCAAATGCGGCTGTACCGCATGGGGATTTTTAGTCTGCGCTAAGATCTCCAGTAGCTCATCGTTTGAAAGAAAATAGAATCTTGGGAATGCCATTCGTTTCACTTCCAAGTATGCCTCCAAGCACCGTGTTACTTTCTCCAGTAAAACGTTGTTGATCTGAAGCTGTTCAAGCACTCCTTCAGATGTCATAGCACTCAACGCCATAGGCGTCTTACGCGTACGCCGCAAAAGATCTTTCCAACTCTTGTCAACTTGCAAAAACATCTGGGCTTCATGAGGAAGTTGACGCTGTATGTCTGGCGCTGTAAATATAGCTTCCAAATAAATCCACGATTGCTGACAAGTCATCCATTCGTCTAGGGTACGTGAGAATAAATCCAGCTGTCTAGCCCACTCATCCACCTTAGCTTTGATAGGTCCCACGTGCCTCGATGCGGCTATAGTGCTAATATTAATGCTCGATTCGTCCAGTATCGCTTGAATCTCATCCACACCAGCTAATATAAAAACATCTCGTGCATCCCTATGAGATACAATGGTCAATTCCAGCTCTTTCCAAGCATTTTCCACTTTACTGAGCAGAGTTTCTAAACCTGCTTCGGCACTAGCCATGTTAGCCACCTCCATTAGCTCGTTTGCATTTTCCTCCTCGAACGCATTTGCATCTTCGAATGTGTGTAAGAATATATCTTCCTCACCGGATACTTTCCGGTCTAGAATTTGCTCTATTTTTATCCAATGTCGATTTTTCAACGCAGGATTTCTCAGATATGACAACACTGGAATCTTCTCTTTGAATTCGTCTGCTTCAAGTTTCAACTTTGGTATAATTTCATTTTTGGGCAAATTCTTATCAAGCATAGCACAATTTTTCAGGACTTTGGTATTCAATGCTTCCACTTCTTCTACATTCAGCTCGAAAAACTTAATCTCGTTCCAAAGTTCCACACTATCCTTCCATTGCTGCACACTATCCCAAAGAGTTTGACGTAATTTAACCTCATTAATCACTAGAGCAAGTTTATCAAATCGGGAAACTTCGAGACGAAACTCTTTCTGATATTTCTTGTACTCTTGAGCTTTCCGTTGGCACGAAGTGAGACGCTCCGAAAGGTCGATCAAACAATCGCGCACCTGCATCGGATCGGAATTGACGTCCAGTAGCCATTCCTGAAGAACCTGTTCGCTGATGTCCTCAACTTCAGAAAAGATCTTCGCTATATCCGTCTGCAGGCACAGATTAAACTTGTCAATCAATTCTTGTTTCTGATCGCGCTTCATAGTCATGATATCCTTTATTTGAACTACCAGCTCTTCCATGTCTGAAAAAAAAGTTTTTCTTTAGTAATATACGCAATGTCGATCCGAATTCTTTTTACCCAAATACTTATCCTTGTCCTCATCTCTAAATGGTATACAGTATATTTTCATTATTTTCAAAGCTTCGTACGCATAGTTTAGCTCTTTTTCCAAATTTTCTACATGTTCGTGGCATATCTCGAGAAAATTGAAATAATAGATGTAATGGTTCGTTTCTTCGGGAGTTATCAAAAGTTTTGTTGAAATCTCTTCACCCTTTTGTTCAACAAAATTAATTTTCTCCATTGCCAATCTAAAATACAGTTCGTGTGAATAATCTCAGCAAGATATGAAATTACAAATGCATACTTTGGCAGAGTTTCGTCCAGCACAGTCAACAGTTCCTGGCAGACTGGAATGATCTCCTCGCGGAAAGTGGCTTGTTTGATTTGCAGTAAACCCAACTTTTGAGATTCCTGTATGTTCTCAAGGTCTGCCATTTCTGCGTTATACCGTTCGCAGAAAAGCGTCAACTTTGCCAGATCAGTCTCATCCCTTATTTGGTTTTGGTCCATTGACAATGCCTGCAGGTAATTGTCTCGGATTTTGTTGAATTGTAGTATGTATACGTCCACAGCATCATATGCCGCGTTCATGTATAGATTGACAGATTGTCTAAACAAACAATCCGTTAGTTTCAGTGGGGATGTATACAGTTTTACTTACATATTTTCGATTAACTCAGTGTCACTGTCTATGATGAAATCAAAACTGGGAGTAGCTCCACATAAACGATCCTCTTGACGGCCCATGATGATCGGTCTGGTAAAGTATGATTGAGCCCATGAAATACGAATGTTTTAAACACAGCAGATAAAAATATAATTGAAACATGATTAATCTGTGAGATTCAAAATAATCCCATTGCATATGAGGCTAGAATTCTGGATGTAACAAGAATACGATTCGACTATTCTCTTTTCCAGATTGTATGATTCTGTCGGGAATAATTGCCATTACTTATTATGGTGCTGCTCGAAAAAATAAACGATCAATGTAAAAATCAAAACGAGTGTAAAACCTTTTTACCAATTTTTCGATGAAAATTTCAGTTTTCTTACAAATACCTAAAATATTTTTTTTTTATTTTTTTCAAAAATTGAATCGCCTTCAACTTGGTCGTTGCCGCTCTAAAGCCTTTTAATCATTCCTGTGAATTTTGGTGCTCCTAGACATTTCAGCACGCGTCGAAAACTTCGAACACTCACGTAGACCGTGCGCTTCCTTTCACTGTTAAATTGGTGGAGACGTTAGGTTAACCATTCGACAGCGTTCTAGGGAATGAGTTTAGGAGCTAATTTGGATCTAGAGCTAAACAAAGATAGAGTTAAACGTTGTTCTACAATGTTGTAATCCCGTAAATTTTGCGTAAGTTTCTAGGGGACCATCCATTAATGATGTCACGCGTTTAGGGGGGGGGGGCGGAGGTTTCAATTATTGTGACATTTTGTGACATATGGGGGAGGGGGGGTTATCTTGAGTGTGACATCGCATTTAAACTAAAAACAAATAAATAAAAAAGTCACACGCCTAACCACAGAGTTCAACTCAGAACTATTTATGATATTTGCATCATTCATTTATAGTTTTTTTTTATTCTCGCTTATTTTCCGTCGGTCTTGTTCCGCCACTTTTGTTGTGCCAATCACCAACGCCCAGGGAGGCGGCTCCACTCAGGACCCTAACTCACGACCCGTTGATTAACGGACTGGCGCCAACGCCAACTTCTTCATGCGATGGAAGGCGTGATCCCAGAGATTTTTCGCCTCAGAAAATCTCCCGGTGTCGGCTAGAATTGAATCTAGACTAGTTGGGTTGGTTGTGAGTGGATCACGCCACCCCACAACAATTGACACCTATGTCGGCGTTGGGATACGAACCCAGGCGTCGAGCGTGGTTGGCGGAGACGTTACCAACCACGCTAGGCCCCTTCAACGGTCCCTTTTCAGCTTAGGATTTGCTTTAGATAAAATAAATGACTTTTTTTTCACGTTAAAAATCATAATGTTCGTTAATTCTGTTTTACCGTGCATGTTCGTTTATGAATGACAGCGCAATTTCATTAATTTTCAGTGTCTGTGAATCCAATCAATACAAAAATTGTGACAAAACGTAAATAAAAATGCTTGGCTTTTGTAACATGTGGAGAAGATTTGGATTGCGAATTGATTGAAGAAGAGGAACTAAATATTGATGGTCTTTCAAAAATCAGCAATGATGCTGCAGTTACAGTCTCGGCTTTCTATGTCGTCGATATGCGTCTCCATCAACAGCATCCTTTTCTAGTTATCTTTTATAATCTTCTTTTCCTTTTAGTTTCAGTTTTTCTTTCAGCAAAATCGTTCTCATTGAGAAAAAATGCATTCCTAACAAATTTCTTGATTTTCCATCAATTATTTCCAGGGGGTGGGGGGGTTTTAAAAACGTTACGTAATTAAGGAGGGGGTCAAGAAAGTTGTGATAGCTTGTGACAAGGGGGAGGGGGGAGTTAATTTTTTCCAAATTTTGCGTGACATCAATCAATGGATCGTCCCTAGAAGAATTTTTTTTTCTATCATTCAAAATAGCCGATTTAGAGCTATTTTACTAAATCACAAAAAGAAAACTGTAGGTGTAGCTACAATGCTCAAACTGCAAAAAAAGATTGTAGCTTTTTAACCATTCCTGTAAATTTTGCCCCTGGTCATTTCAAAAACGCGTCAAAAGCTCCAACTTACCCCAACGCAACTTTTGCGCCTCCTTCACTGTTGAATCGATGGAGACGCCAAATAACCATTGTACAGCGTTCTAGGGAACAAGTTTAGTAGGGAAATTTCAATCTAGAGCTCAATAGCAAAACTCTAGAGAAAAATTTTCTTCTACAAGGTTGTTACATATGATGAGGCGGTTGTTTTTATGTCACACAAATTAGGGAGACCAAAATTTTCTACGAAATCAGATATATACTTTCGTATCTTTGTTAATAGAATTGAAGATTCCTGCTAGTGCTGGCAAGTCCTCCTAGAGCATTGTCCATATCTTGTGCCCGTAGAGGACTACTGGTCTTATGAGCGTCTTATACATGGTGCACTTGGTACGGGGGCGAAGTTTGCCAGAACTCAACATCTTGTGGAGTTTGTAGTAGTTACGAGTTCCAGCTACAATACATCTGCAGTTGTTGTCTGGCATTACCAATGTTCCAAGGTACACAAATTCGTCAACCACCTCAAGCTCATCTCCGTCGACCAACGTAACGATCAGCGTAGCTATCGCGCTCGGCTCCCCTGCTAGCAGATCAATGTCTTAATAAATAAAATTAATATAAAGTATCACAGATCTAAGCCTATTTGCGAATCGTCTATTGAAAACGAAGAGCTTTTCAAAGTCGTAAACGTCCGTAAATTTGCTGAGATTGGTTCATTTTGACCATAAAAAGTCCGATGAAAGATTGGCTGCAACAACGTTGTGTTCCGAAGAGTCCTTTTTGGTACGCGAATGTTCAGCTTTTCAGGCAGTTCGGAGGCATCAACCTCACCGTACAACATTTTCGCCACGAACAGCGCTTGTTGAAGTTTTGTTCCAATATGTCAAGGGCCACTAGCCTAATTTGTCAGGATATGGTGGCAAATTATCAGGATTTTTCCAAGGCAGATGTTTCAGTGCCAAACGAATGAACCGTTTTTGAACACGTTCAATTCTAAGACTTCGCGGGATCTGATGCGGTTCTCAAACGATTGACGCATTTTCTAAAATTGGACGGACGAGAGCACATCCTTCGCAATCTTGGAAAAAACCTAACTGTTGCATTGCTTTGGAAATGATCGACGCTCGGTGTTAGTCAAAACTCATTTTGACATTCAATATAACTCCCAAATCGGACACTTCAGTGATTCTGGGAAGGATTTTCCCCCAAAATTATAATCAAACAGAATTGGATGTGATGCGCGGTAAACGAAATGACCTGACATTTATCAACACTAATGGTTAACGAGTCTTGTAAAAGCTGACAATCCTCTTCCGTGGGCACTTCAATGTAGAGTGTCACATCGTCAGCATATACTAACTTAATTTCATTTTTCAAAATCATAGCTGAATCGTTGAAAAACAAAATGAACAATAACGGGCTAAGGTTACTACCTTGAGGCACTATTGATTTGTTTGAAAACGGTCTTGATACAAAACCGTCAATGTTAACGCAAAGTTCACGCTCCGTTAAGTAAGATTCCAGCCAAGACGTGAATTGCGAAGAGACACCTTACGATACGAGACAGTTTATGCAGAAGTATCTTGTGGGCAATTTTATCAAACGCCGTCTTTAAGTCCGTATAGGTTACATCGACTTGAACTTTCTTTTCCAGGCTTGTAATGCATTCAGATGTGAAATTTACCAGATTAGTTAATACTGATCGACCTGGCATGAAGCCATGTTGGTCGAAAGATATATATCATTTCGTCGCAGGTCGCAATATTGAACAGGGGTCAGGAAAGTGTCATATGCAATACATATAACTTCCATGAACAAATAGAACTGTAACCAAAATCACGTACTCCACGGTAAGACTCGAGCACTTCAATTCCAGAAAACGCAAAACAAGCAATTAAGCGCTACATAAGCACCGATCGTCTTTACCTCGTCGGGCCAACGAAAAACAAACGCGCTGATCAATGCGCTAATAATCGAACAAGCATACTGATACCTCCACCGACAAAAGCATTGTCACACCAATGTGGCATCTCTTCCCAGCTCATTAATTGAATCAGCTTATGCAACAAATAATCAATGCAATGCAACAAGAATCATCGTTTATGAATCCCCATCATTTTGATAAAGTACACTTTTTCGATACAGTCTCAGTCGAGTTAGCACTGCGATCCAATCCTCAATCAGGTGCGGATATCGCGAAGTAAAAGAACTGTCCTTTAGGTTTATGCGATCATTCTCGGCTCTTCGGAATAAGCAGATTGGGATATCGCACTCCACCATAAATTCTGCCAAAGAACCTATGAATGTACAGCATAACGTTTGTCACCGTGTCGAAGTCCCTTGCGTGTTTCAAACGGGCTTCATACCGCACCCGAAATCTCCACACAGCACTGTAAATCATCCATCGTGGCCTTAATCAGTCTTGTAAGTTTCGCAGAAAAGCCATTTTCGTCCATAACTTTCCATAGCTCTACACGGTCACGGACACTTTTAGAGGATCTGCCGCAGCGTAAACATTTGGACCGTTGTCAATCGCCAATTCTTAAAACCGACTTAATAACTTCCCACAAACCTTCGTGGTAGCGGCGTGAGACGGCGAAAGATGAAGTGGGAGAGCACTTTGTAGACTGCGTTGAGGTAGTTCTCACATTCCAACTTGTCGCCCTTCCTTCACTTCTCCGGTAGTTGTTCTGTATCCCCGATCCTAACTATCAGCTGATCCAGATAAAAAGCCAACCTATCTCGGCCTAGCTTGACAAGCTCCGTTGCGATGTCATCCTTTCCAGCTGATTTGTTGTTTTTGAGCTGCTCGATAGCATCTTTAGCTTCACCTATCGTAAGGGGCGCTATGCCTCCCTCATCCGCTGTGCTGAAGAAGTCGTTCCTCCTACAGTCTTAGTCCTTCGCTTCTGCGTCATTGAGATGTTCATTGTAGTACTGCCTCCACCTGTCGATCAACTCACGTGCATCCGTCAAAATTCCTCTATCTTTATCCCGACACATTTCAGCTCGTGGCACAAAGTCTGCGGAGTTTTGTTTCTGGCAGAATTCACGTGTTTCTTAAGAACAATACAACTGCTCCATTTGCTCACACTCCAGCTCTTCCAGGTGGCGGAAAAGATGGGTTCGTTTCTGTTTGTATCGACTCAGGTTATGCTGGGTCCTTTGCTGCAGCATCAATAGCAGCGCTGCATTCCTCTCATCTAGGATTGTTTGACACTCCTCATCGAACCAGCCGTTGCGTCAATTTCTCTCGACGAATCAATTAGCATCTTCCGCTGCGTTGTTAATGGCTGCTTTTTCAGTACTCCAGCAGTTGCCCATGCTCAGTAGCGACTTCGGGGAATCCAGATCATACCGTTGCGGACGACGGTAGCGGATGTTGGTGCCAACCGAAAATCTGTCGCATTTGACCATCAGGAGATAGTGATCAGACTCGACGTTTTCGCCGATAGGTTCGGACGTCGGTAATATCCGAGAAGTGCCTTCCGTCAATCGAAACGTGATCGATTTGTGTTTCAGTCTGTTGTCCTGATCTCCAGGTATACCGATATGGGAGGCTATGCCAAATGTACTACGCATCAAAGGCGGCGAAGTCAATGAGTCGAAGGCCTTTTTCGTTTGTGAGCCGGTGTGTGCTGAACATTCCATTAACCGGTCTGAATTCCTCCTCCTGGTCAACCTGAGCGTTGAGATCTCCGATAACGATTTTGACGTCATGTTTTGCGCAGCCATTTACGCGCAATCATAGTAAAAGGCAGAGGCTTATACAAATAGGTCTTTATTGATTGAAGACTAAAGTGGAAGTGATGAAAAAATTAAAGCTCCAACTACACACTTAAAATTTTTTGCCGGGTCTCGGTAATTTATTGCCGAGAACGGCACCACTGAGTGCTCGGTTAAAAAAATAATGACAGCTGTCACATTTTTTCGTGAATCTCGGTTCACCTAACTGATATTTCGGCTCGTTAATATTTAGTGCCGAAACTTCAGTTAGGTTGAACCGAGATTTTCGAAAAAATGTGACAGCTGTCATTTTTTTTCTAACCGAGCACTCAGTGGTGCCGTTCTCGGCAAAAATTACCGAGACCCGGCAAAAAAATTTAAGTGTGTATGTTTATAACAAGTGTTGCTACAGCGATCATTGGGTTGCTACACTGCCGGTACCCGCATAACTGTCCCATACTGATTTTGGTCACTTTTGAGTTATCATCGGGAATCGACTTAACGGTTATCATATTTTCTGGCAAAAAATTAAAATTGATACATTTGTATGGAAAAACATGGAAAAAATACCAAGTTGTTTTTGTCCCATATTGAAAGTACCTGCATTACAGTCCCACTGCATAGTGGTGCAACCTGCGAACATATGATTTTGTTCCAGATTACTGTACATCGGATTATTTTAGGCATATAGAAGTATGTCATTTAATTAACTAGACTAATGTTGTTTTTCTGTAGTACAATATACGTTGCCAATGATACTGCCGGTTGCTGGTTGAATTTATATGTGATGGGACAAAATATGCGAGTACTTTCGAAATGTACCCGCATATTTTGTCCCATTTTGCCTTTATTTCAAGTTATATAACGTAAAACCAACTCCATCCATGTTTTTTTGTTCTCAACGATAAACTTGTGCTGCCATGAAACTGTTATGGTCGTTGGTTCTGGATGTAATTGCAGGAAATCCGAAAATTCACGGATAATATTAAATCGCCGTTTTCTCAACATGTTGTTTTTCATTATGGGACAGTTATCCGGGTACCGGCAGTACAGCAGTCGGTTGCTATCTAACACCCCCGCTCAACCGAATAATCCTATCTTCGATCGTAGTGCTTCGAAAGGTCCTCTTGATAATCCTTTGGTGAAGATATCAGCGACTTGCTCGGTTGTTGGTACGTGAAGAACTTTGAAAGATCCGTCCTGTATCTTTTCACGGAGGAAGTTATAGCGGATGTCCACGTGCTTCATTCGCTTGTGATCACGGGGTTCCTCAGCGATGCGAATGCAGGATTGATTATCCTCATACAATGGTACCGGATGGTCCACCTGTACCCCAAGCTCTTTTAAAAGATTTCTCAGCCAAATTACTTCACAGAAAGCTTGGCTAAGCGAAACGTACTCAGCCTCTGTTGAAAACAATGCTACAGTGTTTTGCTTCCTGGTCATCCACGAAACGGTTCCACCATACACTTGAAATATGTTGCCTGATATAGATCGGCGGTCTTCCACGTTGTTGCCCCAGTCAGCGTTAGCGTAACCAAGCAAAGGTGTAATTCCATCACGTTTCCGGAATACCAAACTGTAGTTGATGGTGCCCTTCAAATACCGGAGGATTCTGTTTTAGATGGCTCCAGTGAATATCCGTCGGTGCAAATTGAAATCTGCTGAAGAAGTTTACAGCTGCGCTGATGTCTGGCCTCGACGATAATGCTAGATACGTCAGGCAGCCGATCAGCTCTCGATAAGGTTGTTCTGTAATTGCTCCGTTGCTTCGCTCCAATTTCAGATTTGGATCCAATGGAGTTGAACTCCTCGTTCCAGCTTCGTGGGGTTTGCTTCAACCCATACAGTGACTTCTTGAGGCGGCAGACAAGATTTGGGTTACTCCGTTCAAATCCCTCAGGTTGTCGCATGTAGATTTCTTCCTTCAATATGCCATTCAGGAAAGCGGTCTTCACATCCATCTGATGGACATGAAACTTCTCTTTATTTGCGACAGCCAATAGCCACTTGCAGTCCACAAGGTTCTTCCCTGCTGGTTTCGGAACAAGCTCCCAGGTTTCATTTTTGTGCAGCGACTCCAGCTCACTGCCAATCGCATCTTTCCAGTGGGGCCAGTCGCTCCTCTTCCTTAGTCCATTGATTGTGGATGGAAGATTTTCCACGAATGCCTCTGCGTTCAATGCATACGCCATCACTTTGTCATTTGTCATCTCATTGGAACCTACAAAACATTCAGCGGCAGAAGTGGCTCCAAATCCAGTAATAAATTCAAAAAACTAACCGGGGACTCTGCGCTCCCGTTCTTGAAGTCCTGCTGCCGGTTCCAGGCAAGGTTCTGTTGGACATTCAGCCACCAAACGGATTTCCTCTTCCTCATTTTCCGGTTCCAACATTACCGGTTCAATAGGGTTCACGATCAACTGCACACTCCTTTGTTCGTCAAATACAACATCGCGTGATGTGAACAGCATTTTCCTCTTGGCATTCCAAACTCGATAGCCATTTGTTGTATACCCGATCATCACATTCTTCTCGAACTTCGGGTCTAGTTTGCTACGTTTCACATTCGGAATCCACGTATAGGCGATCGATCCAAAAACTCGTAATTTGTCGATGTTTGGCTTTCTACCATACCCAGGGCCGGATTTACGATTGTGGGGGCCCGAATCCCAGTTATAGTGGGGGCCCCAAAATAAAACAAAACTGTTTTTTATCGTACGAGTTAAAAGCATTTATTTGCTATTGAAAAATTACCAAAAATTTGTTAGAATTTTTTCTTAAGCCCTATTTAGAGTTCCAAACGAAGTGAAAATCTCATACAACATGTTCATTGTTTCACGCTCGTGAAAAATGCAACCTGCAAAAATTTCACTTCGCTTGGAACTGTAAACAAATTCGATCCAGCGAAATCTATGGTTGTGGATCTCATCTTTTTCACTTGGGTTTATTTCTTTCACGCATGCAAGCGCTAGTGAGTTTCTATTCTGCCAGTTGCAGCCAATTTTCACTTCGCTCGGAGTGTAAACTCATGAGTTTCGCTTCACTTAAACTATAAACTGCAGGGTGGTGAAATACCTGCGTGTTCCACAAACGGGTTTTCACGACAGATTCCACAAGCGAAAATTTACGCTTTTTCACTTGTCAAATTCGAACTGTAAACTATGCTTTACGAGTTTTTTTGCAGAAAACTTATTAATTAAATAATCAACATTAAACATCTTCAGTATACTCGTACTCGAAACTTAATAATGATAAGTTTGACTGCCTTTCATTCTTCACAGTCGCATGCAACCTATTTTAATAAGTTTCATCTTCAAATTTTTTTCTTGATACCTGAAAAAAAAACTACCGCAATTTGAAAAAAATACGATCCACAGGCAAAAATTTGCACACAATTTGAGAAAGACTGCGCAAAATACTCTAGGCGTTTAATGCGCGCTGGTTCGATTCGAATGGTGTGTTAATGTGTGTCGTTCCAAGAGAATCCAAAGTGAACTCTTATGGATGTAGTTGTGATATTGGCGCTCGCGAAAAAATAACACTGAAGGAAAGTGTCAAATTGAAATGGTCTGTTCAAATTTTCTTACTGTAAATCGAACTTTTGATTAAATCTCATTTTAAAAGAGAAAATATCTTTTTGTCGATTTGTGAGGGCCCTAAAAATGTGGGGGCCCGGGGCCCGGGCCCCCTGGGCCCCCCCATAAATCCGGCTCTGACCATACCACATCTCAAACGGAGTCTTCTTTTCACCAAGGGCTGATGTAGGACTTCGATTTAACAAATATGCAGCTGTAACCACCGCCTCACCCCACAAAATCTTGGGGAGACTAGCATCTTTCAACATTGTCCGGAACTTTTCCAGAAGTGTCCGGTTCATTCTCTCTGCGACTCCGTTCTGCTGTGGACTGTATGGTACAGTTGTTTCCATTTGTATTCCTTTAGTGCGGCAAAATTTCCGGAACGATTTGCTCGTGTACTCCCCGCCATTGTCGCATCTGAGCCTGGCGATTTTCGTTCCGAAGAATGCAGTGACCTGCGCACGGTACTGGTTGAACTTTTTTCCTCGACTTCATCTTTTGACTCCAGGAGGTAGACTAACGTGAAGTGGCTATAGTCATCAATAAAAGTGACATAATAACGCTTCCTATCCCACGTTGCTGGCGTGAATGGCCCGCACACATCGGAATGAACCAATTCCAATGGCCGGGATGAACGTTTCTCTTTTATCTCGTCGAACGGTTGCCTTGTTTGCTTACCAGCCAGGCACACCTCGCTGATGCACCTATCAGGCCAATCATGGATCTTCGCTGTTGTGTTTACCATTCCGTGTTTCCAGAGGTTTCTCATGTTCGCCTCTCCCAAATGACCAAATCGTCGATGCCACAACTCGAAACTGTCCTGCTTTGACATCATAGCGCTCACTTCTACTGACCGCTCCGCATTTCGGAGACTGATGTCCAGTGGATACAATTGACCCTTCCTTTGGCCAACGCATATCACTCGATTATCCTTCTCGATGGACACCTTCCCTTTGGCAATTTTTAGCGTCATTCCGTCGTCTTCTAGCCGACGGACCTAAAATAAATTACACTGCAGATCAGGTACATACAGCACTTCCTTGATGACGGATGGATGCTTCTTCCCATTGATTAGCATGTTCACCCGGACCGTTCCAGCTAACTTGGTCTCGAGCATCTGGCCCGATTTTGCTACCGCAATGTGAACCGTTCTGTCAGAGGATGCAGTTCTGCGAAAAAAGATTTTTCCTTCATCATGTGGTCTGTTGCGCCCGAATCCAAGAACCAGTCATTTCGTTGTCCAGTCATTGCAGCAGCTGTAGAAAAAGCACTGTCACCGTCGCTCGTAACAACAACGAAGGCCATCTCGTTTTCGGTCGTCAAATTTGCAATGGATTTTTGCCTTCGGTTGAACTTCCCAACAGCCTTCTGGTTTCTTTTCCGGCTGTTACCATCTTTTTCCGGACAATCCACACGCTCGTGGCCGTACCTAAAGCAGCCATAACACTTTATATTGGAATTCTTAACCGCAAAAGTTGACTCGCTAGAATTTTTCTTCTCCGCTGCTCGATGGGTTTTGGTGCGCACGTTTTATTTGTTCGTCCAGCAGCCGTTTTTCAACGTACTCCAGCGTCAACTGGTTAGGCTGAATCGTTTCCAGTGCCGTAATTAGTGCTTCGTAAGACTTGGGAAGTGCCAGCAGCAGCTGACATACGACGTCCTCCTCGTCCATTTTTACTTTAGCAGCTCTGAGCTGTCGTAGAACCTTTTCGAACTGCAACAGAAAGTTCTGCACATACTCCAACTGGTCTTCCGCAATTCGATGGATGAGCAAGTTCTTGCACTTCCGGTCTCTGGCCATGCGCTCCTCGAGTTTCTGCTTTTTTTTTCGTTTTGACGTCCATAGAGCCATTCGGCAATTCCCTCGCATACTCCTCATCCTCGATAGCTTTCACCAGGCAGTCGAGCAACCCTTTGTCCTCCATCAGACCCTCAATCCGGAACTTCCAATTTCCGAAGTTGTTTCCATTGAACAGCCAAAGTTTTTCTTCACTCAGTTCAAAATTGACTAGAACTTCAAACTTCTTTTGAGCTGGGCCTATAACCTAATAAAAGGCAGAGACTTATACAAATAGGTCTTTATTGATTGAAGACTAAAGTGGAAGTGATGAAAAAAGTTAAAGCTCCAACTATATTTATAACAAGTGTTGCTACAGCGATCATTGGGTTGCTACAGCAGTCGGTTGCTATCTAACAAATCATTGCCAAGCATACACCAACGAGTTGTGTCTGTGTTTCAACTAGCAGTCTATTGTGATCGTATGACTCGTGGAGATGTGAGATAGGAACTTGTGAGGACCGGAGCTAAATTCGACGCTGCTTCCAGCTTGTCAACTCACCATTTAAATTTTTCATTTTGAGTTAATTATAAATCTTTCAATAAATTAATTGTTTCCAGAAAGCACCAGTTCGCTTCGAATTGTTGTATGTCGATGATTGGAAAATAAACTTCTAAATCGCTGAATCAGAGCGAGAATCCGATAAATATTTCAAACTAGTTGAACGCTCCCGGCGATGCTCGGGATCAAAGGTTTTAAATTTAAGAATCATTTTTTATAATTCATTACTGCTTTAGCACAACTTGCGTAAAAAAATATTTTACATCTTATACGTTCATCATCACTTTAAATACTTCAATATTTTGAGAACAGAACACACATAAACTGGAAGTCGCCATATCGGATTTCCAAACGACGTATGGAGTTCCACTTTCGGAATTATTGAAATGGTTGGCCAAATACCACGTTATAGGTTATTTTTCTGAAGCCGGAAGCCGCCGTTTTGGAAAATGTTGTGTGGAGTCATCCCAGTTTCGAATATACCTATACTGGGTGATATTCGGGCTATTTGACAATCGTTTATAGTAAAACCTCTTTTTAGGAAATTAAAGTATGTAAGAAGAATTGAGCATGACCATTCATGCTTATTTCTCCTCTATAATGAAATCTAAAGAGATGCTTGTGATTTTTTTCAAAACAAATATGTTTGTTGGTGTCCAAGGAACACGTCTGAGAAGAAGTGAAGGTTTTCTGATAACTAACAATTGTGCTTTAATCCACAAAACTATGTAGAAAATAAAAAATGACTTTCAATGCTTAAGTCGCCTCTTGATCTATGTTCAAACCAATGAAATGGGACCTTTTCTCCAGCTAAAAAAAAAAGGTAAAAAAGTAAATCGAATCCCGTAATGTGTTACTACCTTCACAAATCTACGAATACATCAGAAATGTAATTTTTTTTAATGCTCGACTCGCACTGATTCAAAACATGGATTTTTCTGCAAAAAAATATTTGGAAATGTTGAAGAAACAATCTAAATAAATCAAAATTCGAAACGATGACATGTGATTTTTCTTTCAATAAAATGTTCATTGAAAGAAAAATCACATGTCATCGTTTCGAATTTTGATTTAGATACGATTTGAGCTTAAATGCTTAAAAAGTCAAAGTTTTGCATGTATTATATGTTTAAAAAAAATCAAAGAAAGAATTTTAAGGTGTTTTTTTGTATGCAGAAAATCATCTTCAAAAATGCTTCGAACATACGTAGTTTTTGGAGTAATATGTCAACTTTTAGCAATAAGATACGTGTTATTTTTTCTCAAATGTCTTTCCTGAACATTAACTAACATTTTATTGGAAAACAATCACATATCATAGCTTTGAATTTTGATTTGCAGACAAATTGAGACCTAAATATTCATGATTTTGCACGTTTTACTTAGTTTTGTAAATAATATCTACATTTTCAGTAATCAGATACCTATCATTTCTTCTCAAATGTCATTCCTGAACATGAACGAATATTTCATTGCAAAAAAATCACATGTCATCGCTTTGAATTATGATTTAGAGACAAATTAAGCCTAAAAATCTTGTGTGTTTTACAGCAATTGTACGCATATTTTACGTTATTTTTTTTTTAATTTAAACAATTTATAACATACAAACAGGAATAAATGATTGGTTCTTTCGCTAAAATGACACTTTCTTGAAAAACCTAAATTAATCCACCTAGCGGTCAGACTCAGCCTTTCTCATTCAAACTTATTATTTGTAAAAATAGATTTACATGAATGCTTAAATCCAATCAAGGGGTATATTCACTCTTTGGGTTCTAAAATATTGATGTTGTAATTAAAGTATGAAATATGAAATTTGACGTAATGTTAGTACTTAAGAAATAGCGAAATAAAAGCAATGACTCTTAATTTCGAACAATTTAATCACGAGCGATGCCGGGAACGTTCAGATGGTACGATACCACATTTAAATCATGTTGAGGCCATATATATTGATCGAAGCAGGTAAAGTGTTGAATAGTCTTTGAATTTCTTTTCTTTCTAAAACTTTTAAACAGTATATCAAATTGTTATGAAGTTTGTTATTTGTAAGTTTGAGAGATGACTCATTTGTATGACACTAGTTATGTTCAAATAAGTCGTGTAATACTTGAGATAATAGACTTTCGTTGTTTCACAAATTAAAACATAACGCTTGCTTAAGTTTGATTACAATCAAATGAAAAGGTAACGTATGGGGCAGCCAAACTTTGAAACCACGTGTTCGCTCATAATTCATCAGTTAACCCTTAACTAGCCCGTTCATCTGATACCAATATTGTTCAAACCGGTTGTGTAGTTTCTAAGATAATGAAGTTTCGTGATTTTCACATTTCGATACATTACAGACGAAGTTACAGACCGATTACTGCAAAATTCAATAGGGTGTTATGAGGTAGGTAGACCTTTTATTTGATACTAATTCTGTGGAAATCGGGTCAACCATCTCTGAGAAATATGAGTGAGTCCAAGTAAGTTGTCTTGGAATATGTTTCTTTTCATAGCTGGATTTCACATTTTTAAACATAACAGGCAAAGTAATAATCCGTTTGTAAAAAAAAATCATTAGGGTCTTATGGGGCAACAAGACCTTTCATATGACACTAATTTTACAAAAATCGGGCCAGCCATCTCTGAGAAACATGAGTGAGATTAAATAGTCTCCAGAACACGTTTCTTTCCATAACTTCTGAACCACATGTTCAATCTTCATAAAATTCAAAAGTTAAGGGTTTTTTAGGTAGCCCGTTCATTTGAAACTAATTTTAATCAAATCAGATGTGTGGTTTCTGAGATATTGATGTTTCGTGATTTTTACACTTTGATACATAACCTCTAAACTAGAAATCAGATTACAATAAAATTCAATAGGGTCTTATAGGGCAACTAGACCTTTCATTTGCAATTAATTTCATTGAAATCTGTTCGGTCAGACCATCTCTGAGAATAGTGAGTGCGAAAAAAGGTGCACATACACACGTACACACTCACACACAAACATATACACCTATACATGCTTATATGCAGAAAATGCTCGATTCGTCTAACTGAGTCGAGTAGTATATGACATTCGGCCATTTTGATCACTTTTCTACCTTTTTAATTAGCCAGTGATCGTTAGGAGGAAGTCAATATGTTTACTTTCATTATGTGCTTTCACATTTTCATGAACAACGGACAAAGTTACAATCCGATTGCAATGAAATTCAATAGCAGCCTATGGGGCAACTAGACCTTTCATTTGACACTAATTTTGTGAAAATCGGTTCAGCCATCTCTGAGAAAAATGAGTGAGTTTAAACAACCTCAGGATAACTTTTCTTTACATAACTTTTGAACCATATGTTCAATCATTACGAAATTCAAAAGTTAAGGGTTCTGGAGACAGCCCGATCATTTGAAACTAATTTTATTAAAATCGGTTGTGTGGTTTCTGAGATATTGATGTTTCGTGATTTTTACATTTTGATACATAACCTTTAAACTAAAAATCCGATTACAATGAAATTCAATAGCAACCTATGGCGCAATTATGACCTTTCATTTGCAATTAATTTTATGAAAATCGGTCCAGCCATCTCTAAGAAAAGTTAGTGAGAAAAAAAAGTTGCACATACATACACACACACACACATACACACATACATACAGAAAATGCTCAGTTCGTCGAAAGGGGTCGAGTGGTATATGACATTCGGCCATTGGGACCACTTTTATATTATACCAATAGGAGAAAGGCAAAACCTAAATTAATCCACCTAGCGGGTCTGACCCAGCCTTTCTCATTCAAACTTTTATTGGTTTAAATAGATTTACAAGAACGCTTCAATCTAATAATTGTATATTCACTCTTTAGGTTCTGAAATATTGATGTTGTAATCTTATACATATAAATATGCAGTCCGGTCTGTCTGTCTGTCTGATCCATATAGACTCGAAAACTACAGAACCGATCGACGTGAAAATTTTTATGTAGGGATTTTTGATGCCGATAAAGGTTCCTATGATAGTTTGAGACCCCTTCCTCTTCTAGAAGGGAGGGGTTCCATACAAATGAAACATAAATTTCTGCACAACTCAAGAACAAACCAAGCAAATGTAACCGAATTTGGCATGTGGATGTTTTAAGGGGTAATAAAAATGTTCATAATAATTGGACGCCCCTCTATTTTCTGGAAGGGAGGGGTTTCATACAAATGAAACACAAATTTCTGCACATCTCAAGAACTAATCAACTAAATGGAACCAAATTTGGCAGGTAAATGTTTTTAGTAGTAAAAATATGTCCATAATATTTTGACACCCCTTTTTTTTGAAAAACAAGGGGTGCCATACAAATGAAACACAAATTTCTGCACATCTCGAGAACTAACCGAGTAAATGGAACCAAATTTGGCATGTGAATGTTTTTAGGGGGAACAAATTTGTTCCATAATTGACCTCAGGCAACATTTTGGATTGTAAGATGGCAACTGCCGGTTACTGTAAAAAGCCAAAAATGGCCGATTTCCACCCAATATAATAATATCCGGATCTAGAATGATACACAGGAGCTAAAATCGATCGAAATTGTCTTCAAATGCCATTATGAAATTCAAAATGGCGGCTTCCGGTTTCGGAAAAACAGCGGCAAACGACCAATACCACCCAATATGGGTATTTCCGAAAAGCCACAAATCGACTTCAGACGACATTTTGAATTGTAGGATGGCAACTTCCGGTTTCTGGAAAACGGCCAGAAATGGACGATTCCCATTAAATATGAGTATCTCCGGAATCAGAAAGGTGGACAGAAGCTAAAAATTGATCACAGACACAATCTTGAATTTTAACATGGTGACTTCCGGTGTCTGGCAAATAGCCGGAAATGACCAAATACCATTCAATATGAATGTTTTCGGAACCAAAATTACGCCCAGATGACAGAAATTGATTTCACAGGCAAAAATGTAAGGAGGATCCTGGTACGGTATAAAAATTCCTGGCTTATGCGCCAGACGACGAAGTCATCTGCCACGAACTACGGATAACATTTGCCCAGCTAGCAGTTTCTACCCTACTCACAGGATCCACCCCCAGGTTGCCAATTCCCAAACGCCCCTATGTCGCTGTAAATTCAAATCAATATATCCCAAATTTATACTGTAGTTTCTCTGGCCAATTGTAAATTATAAATATCTAGGTTGAAGTGTGGATCGAAAAACCATTTATTGAAAGTTTAGACAATTAGCGCATCTCCGCTATCCGAAAAATAAGTTAAACCATATTCCAAAATAGTTTGGTCATGCCCTGTCCACCGTGACGCCAGGTCTAAATTAATAGCTTCCCTTCAGGCCGGAGGTAGACGGCCAGCTGTTCCTGTTCGTGATGTCTTGGCGAGCCGTGACATACCCTACATGACCCTTATATACATTTTCCTAAAATCCATCCATGCCCCAGTCTAGTCCCGTTCCCCTCCGTCTACACCCAACAAAACGACAAGAACACGTTTGAACCTTAAGCAGTGGTTTTGGAATCAACAACTGCACCCCACACGAATTCACCAGGACCTGAGAACCCGAGGCCTTCAGTGATATCTTGGCTCAGCGGCACATACCATAGGCCACTTGAACACCAGCGAACAACAACAACGAACCATAACCAGCAACTAGCCCCCGCACAATACCTTCAGGACCCGAGAATTACAAGCCCCTCTTCCAGCTCATGACATCGTGGCTCAGCAGAACAAATCCATACATGCTGCATATTCATGGCCATTCGAAGAGCATCAGACGACCATCAAACTACAAAACAGTGATTGAAAAATACATCCTAGTTTTAAGATAGATTTAATTTCAGCTCGTAGTCGGCAGCGAGGATAAAAAATTTGCTTTAAGATTTTAAGTCTTCAGATATAATTGGCGCCGTTAAACATTAAATTGTATTTGTGCCGTGTAAAATAAATGATGGATCGACAGCAATCTCCGGTTCGAACGTCGAAGAGTTACAGAGCCTCGAATCCAGACGCATAACGTCACGTGACTCCGCAGCGCTCGCTCGTAGAATTTTCACGGAGACTTCTATCAACTGGGCACTAAGCTCTTTTGAGCCTATGAAGTCACCAGGACCGGATGGCATTCTACCAATCTTTCTACAAAAATCGGACGGAGTCGTTATGTCCGAACTCATCAGCCTCTTTCGAGCCAGCTTTACTATGGGACATATCCCGGTCAACTGGCGGAACGTTAAGGTGGTGTTTATACCAAAGCCGGGCAAAAAAGACAAAACATTGCCCAAAGCTTTCAGACCTATAAGCCTGACGTCAACTCTTCTCAAGTTGATGGAGAAAATTACGGACAACTACATCCGCAGTGAGTTTCTGAAGGAGTTACCCTTACACAAGCATCAATATGCTTATCAACAGGGTAAATCTACTGAAACCGCTTTGCATTGCCTAGTGACGAAGATCGAGAAGTCCTTGAAATATAAAGAGACAGCGGTCTGCGCTTTTCTTGATATTGAGGGAGCTTTCGATAACACGTCCTTTGCATTAATTTACACGGCTGGATCCAAGCAATGCTTTCGAGCAGGAAGATCACAGCTGCATTGGGGGATACGTCTGTCACAGTAGGGGCAGTGAAAGGGTGTCCTCAAGGAGGAGTTCTCTCTCCACTGCTATGGACACTGGTGGTAGACGTTCTCCTAACCAAGCTATCACAGCTGGGCTTCGAAGTCATTGGATATGCTGATGATATAGTCCTTATTGTTCGGGGAAAATGTGATGCAACTCTATCTAGTCGTATGCAAACGGCACTTAACACCACCTCTCAGTGGTGCTCAGAAAAAGGGCTGAACATTAACCCCGCTAAAACGGTCATTATACCATTTACCAAGCGAAGAATGCACACAATCATTCCTCCGCTACTGAATGGGGTAAGACTATGTTTCAGCAATGAGACCAAATATCTTGGAATCATTCTGGATAAGAAGCTGAACTGGACTGCTCACCTAGACTACGCTATCAAGAAGGCAACTTCAGCTATCTGGGCTTGCAGTACACTGTTTGGCAAGACCTGGGGGCTAAAACCACAATTAGCGCTCTGGTCTTACATCACCATTGCTCGGCCACGTATAACCTACGCAGCCCTCGCATGGTGGCCTAAAGTAAATGAAAAGACAGCTCAGGCGAAACTTACCAAAGTCCAACGATTGGCCTGTCTCTCAGTTACCAGTGCCCTGCGCACAACACCGACAGCAGCCTTGGAGGCCTTGCTTTGCTTACTTTCTCTACATCTCCATGTGAAGAAGGAAGCAGAGCTTGGCGCACTAAGGCTGCAAAGAAATACAACGATGCTCGAAGGTGACCTAACGGGTCACCTAAGCATCCTAAAGGATTTTAAGCTGACACCTTTAGTAACAACAGTCTCGGACTGGACGGAAGCGAAGCCAAACATTGACGTTCCATATATAGTGATCGACACAGATCGCTCCATATGGAACAATGGAGGGCCGAGTCTTCCGTCGGGCACAATCCGCTTCTACACTGATGGCTCAAAAATCGGACCCCAGACTGGTTCAGGGATCTACGGACCAGGTATAAAGGCCACTATCTCAATGGGTAAGTGGCCAACCGTCTTTCAGGCGGAGGTATACGCAATATATATCTGTGCTATAACATGTCTACATCGCAAATATAGACATGCGAAAATCGGAATCTTTTCGGACGGTCAGGCGGCACTAAAGGCATTAAAGTCTGCTACATGTGTCTCCAGACTAGTCTGGGAGTGCATCGCAACACTCAGGGAACTCTCCCGCCTCAACAAAGTTATGCTACTTTGGGTACCCGGTCACTGCGGAATCGAGGGAAATGAACATGCCGACAGCCTCGCAAGACAAGGATCTGCTCAGCAATTCATTGGACCGAAACCGTTTTTGGGTACTTCCACATCCGCCATTAAAGGCGAACTAAGTACATGGGAAAAGCTAAAGATAGCATCTCAATGGCAACATGCGCAGGGTTGCAGACAAGCTAAACAGTTTATCTACCCTAACCCTACGGTTACCAAACGGCTACTTAGTTTAACTCGTAGTGAACTACGCATCATCACGGGACTTCTCACTGGACACTGTCCTGCTCTTTATCATTTAAAGAAAATCGGCAAAGTCCTAACCGACTATTGTCGCTTTTGCAACGCTGAACCTGAGAGCTCAGCGCATTTGCTTTGCTTTTGCGGGGCTCTTGCTTCATCGAGGTTTAACTTCTTTGGAAGTTACCTCTCAACTCCATACCAGGTATGGAGCACCAATCCCAAAACGGTCACAGGTTTCATCAACCATGTTGTTCCGGATTGGGGCACAGGCTTACAACCAACTAGCTCAACTCCATCAATGAGTTCGAGCATCTTGTAATCTGTGTAAAGTAATCGGGACCAGCCACAAAAGACAAACATTCCTGTCGCAGTGGCGCTTTCTACGCAATGCCCTTCAGGCATACAAAAAAAAATGATATGAGAAAAAAAAATATTCCAAAATTCATTGGTTTAAAAAAAAAATTAAAAACAAGTACAATTTCCTACCGCTCTCTCCTCTTTTCCTCTGTCTCTAAGCCCAGAAATAATGTGTGTGACGTCACTTTCTTCTTTCCCTCTGTCTTGTGAGTCGACCTAATTCATCCGTAACGTTTCTTCCCCTACTAATTTACAATGTTTGTCCCTACTATCTCGGTGGTGTATTCGTGCGGGGGTTCGTGTTTGGTTCGTTCGTACTTACAGGTTGTCAGCCGTCGTCGATATCTGTGGGTGGGGGTCGATTCGGGAGATGTTCTGTCGGCTATCGTTTTCGCTGCGGATGGCTCGTGGCTGTGAGCAATCTTCCAGATCGCCGAGGGAGAAACTACCCGAAGGAATGTTCTCGGGTTGCAACGTTGGCATAAGCCAACGCTCGTGTGATCGCCGACAGGGGGGATGTGAGTGACCGCTGTGCAATGCTTGTGGGGGTGGTCGCCGGGAAATAATTCCGTATTAAATCTCGGGTCGTTGGGTGAAGTGACGCACCGTTCAACGGTCAAGCAACCATTGCTTTCCCAGTCAGGTGGTGGATGGTGATCGGCTGGTTAATAGCTGTAGCGAGGTATCGTACGGGGGCCTTCCCGATTTACGGGCACGTGAGTCGGGGCGAGTTTCTCCGGCGTTGGGAAATCTTTCCCTTTCAGACCTTCTCGCGGGTGAAGCAATCACGTGTAGCGGGTGATGCTCGCGAGCCGAGACTTCTATTATTTTGCAGCCAACGCTCTCCGAATGTACCTATAGTGGTACGCAACCACGAGGCGATAGATACACTCAGGGAAATCGCCTGATACCTCCTCGCTACGAGGTTTTGTTACCTTCTAATTTTACAGCTTTCTGTCGGGCTATATTTTGCTGCAGAACATAGCACGTGCGGTCCCAACGGATGGGCCCTATGCGGCCACTGTGGAAAAATTTCACCAATTAGAACCCCGAATAATCCACCTTTTCTCACCGTCATTTACCTGCTTTTTTTCTGCGTGCAACTATTTCTATTTTTCCGACTCACTTTCCTAATTTTCTAGTTTTCTTACTGAAACTTCAAACAAACAACTATACTATAACATTTTACTTGTTTTATATATTATATTTACTTTGCATTTACGAATGCCTGAATCGCGACTCACGATTTTTATCTCTCACGTCGATTCGAATAACTTTAACTCCAACGAATGGATTCTGGAAAATAAATGCTTACTCAACATATCAATTGTGTTTCAACTATCACTCTAACGTTACTTTTCTTTGAATGATTTTTTTTCACCACTAGTATTTATCTGTCTTTTAACAACTTTTCAGCTCGGCGGTCTTAAAAGGAAAGATCGACTGGATCTATCCGACTGGACAAGAAGCCGTTTTTAGTACAACTTGTTTCTGATATTCGCTAAGGGTATCCGGTTTATTTCTTGATGGTTAGCCTCAATAAAATTATCTTGCAAACAATCTCATTGTTTTTCTTTGGTCGCAGCGGTTTTCCCTCTTCCTATTAACCCACAAACTTCAAATGATTAGCACATCTCATATTTAAGATTCGAGCACTTGCAATGATCCCCAAATTGCCTATCTTTTGGGCGAATATATTTGAATGATTACGTTTATATATGAAATGGGATGTAATCCCGTTTCAAAATGACGACTTTCGGTTTCTAAAAAACAGCCCAAAGTGACCAAATACCATCCAATACGAGAATCTCCGGAGCCAGAATGTTGCAAGAAGCTAAAAATTGACCTCGGACACCATTATCAATTGTAGGATGGCAACTTCTGATTTCTGGAAAACAGCCAAAGATGGCCGATTCCCGTCTAACATGAGTATCTCCGGATCTAGAATGATACACAGCAGCTGAAATCGACCAAAGACCCCATTTTGGATTCTAGATTAACGACTTCCGGTTCCTGGGAAACAGCCGGAAATGATCGAATAACACCCAATATGGGTGTTTCTTCAACCAGAATGTCGCTCAGAGGCCAGAAATTATCTTAAATACCATTTTGAAATCCAAGATGCGACTACCGGTTTGTGAAAAACAGCTTAAAATAAACAAATACTATCCAATATGAGTATCTCTGGAACCAGAATGATGCAAGCAGCTAACAATTTACCTCAGGCATCATTTCGAAATGCTAAATGGCAACTTCTAGGAAACAGTCGCAAATGACCGAAAAATACTCAATATGAATATTTCCGTTATCGAGATGATGCATAGAAACCAAACATTGACCCTGGATACCATTTTGAATTTAAAGACGACCACTTTTAGTTTCTGGAAAACAACCGAAATAACTAAATACCTCCCTATATGGGTATTTCCGGTGTTAGATTGATGCCAGAAAATCTGCTGAAATGACCGAATACCACCCAATATGAATATATTCAGAATTAAGGCGATGTACAGAAGCCAAAAGTCGAGGATGTTGTCATTTTGATAAAACCAATCATTTTAAACGATTTGTTATTCGACTTTGATTATATCCTATGACCGATTCATCGTGCATTTGCAGATTTTAAACACATCGCAAGGAATCAATGAATTTGGTAAGTTCGAATTGTACGATACCACATTTAAATTATGTTGAGGCCACATATACTGATCAAAGCAGGTGTAGCTTTCAATAGTCTTTGAATTTCTTTTCTTTCCATAACTTTTGAGCCACATATCAAATTGTTATGAAGTTTGTTATTTGTAAGTTTGAGAGATGACTCGTTCGTATGGCACTAGTTATGTTCAAATAAGTCACGTAATCTTTGAGATAATAGACTTTCGTTGTTTTATTGACAGTTCAATTCATAACGGTAGCTTAAGTTCGATTATAATCAAATGAAATGGGAACGTATAGGGCAGCCAAACTTTGAAACCACGTGTCCAATCATAATTCATGAGTTAACCCTTAACTAGCCCGCTCATCTGATAATAATATTGATCAAATCGGTTTTGTAGTTTCTGAGATAATGAAGTTTCGTGGTTTTCACATCTCGGTACATTACAGACGAAGTTACAGTTCGATTAAAGTAAAATTCAATAGGGTGTTATGTGGCAGCTAGACTTATTATTTGACACTAATTTTGTGGAAATCGGTTCAACCATCTCTGAGAAAAGTGAGTGAGTCCAAGTAGTCTTTGGAATATGTTCCTTTTCATAGCTGGATATCAAATTTTTTAACATAACAGGAAAAGTAACAGTCCGATTGCAAAACAAATTAAAAGGGCCTTATGGGGCAACTAGACCTTTTATTTGACACTAATTTTATGAAAATCGGTTAAGCTATCTCTGAGAAACATGAGTGAGATTAAACAGTCTTCAAAACACGTTTCTTTAAATAACTTTTGAACCACACGTTCAATCTTTATGAAATTCAAAAGTTAAAGGTTTTTCAAGTAGCCCGTTTATTTGAAATCAATTTTGTTCAAATCGGTATTGTAGTTTTCGAGATAATGATGTTTCGTGATTTTTACATTTTGATACATAACCTATAAACTAAAAATCCGATCACAATGAAATTTAATAGGGTCTTATGGGACATCAAGACCTTTCATTTGCAATTAATTTCATGAAAATCGGTCCAGCCATCTCTGAGAAAAGTGAGTGAGAATAAAAATCTGCACATACACACACATATACACACACACACACACACACACACACACACACACACACACACACACACACACACATACACACACACACTCACATACATACAGAAAATGCTTAGCTCGTCGAGCTGAGTCGAGTGATATATGCCATTCGGCCCTTTGGAGCACTTTTATACTTTCGGTTTTTCAAGTGATTGCTATACCTTTCTAGGAGAAAGGCAAAAACTTGCAACTTGAATTCCCAAATTCCGGACCGGAACGAAACGAAGCCAAACATACCAAACAAGACCGGAGTTCGAATCCAACTTTTCAAACACTTCAATGCTATTGTCATGGATTTCTCATCAGTTGCATTCAAATCCTTCATTTCAAATTTAAAATCCCAGAAAGTTGATTACACTAAGGTCGCTTTTTACGCGGTTTCACGTTTCATGAATTCCCAAGACTTTTGGTATACAAACTTAGTTCATTTGAAAAGCAAGGTTGATGAAAATAGTGAAGCTGGTCAAAAATTTTAGGTAATTTCTAGGAGAAAGTAACTCTTAAGTGCTTAACTTAAAAAAGAGACCAAGTCGCTAAAAAATGACCAACTTTGAGCGATGAGCCAAAATAAATACTTACTCGGTGAATAAAATAAAATAAGGGTCACTCTGGAACCGCTTAATGCCTCTTACAGACTCCACCACCATAGAGCAAATTTTGTCCAGGAATGAAACGGTTATATCTCTCGATGGATCAACGTCAATTCCTGTTCGTTTCAGTAACAATTCGATGTTCATAAAAGGTACTATTTCTTTCCCATTCGCTAGATCGTACCTCCTAAACACACCGGACAAACTACGAAACGATTCGCCAAGGATTTGGTGCAATAAATTGATCATCATGTGATCGGCATATCCAAGAAATCTCGCTAGCAGTGCACACAATTTCCGCTTGTTAGCACGTTCCGTAAAGCTCATCATTTCTTTCATTTTCTTTTTGTTAGGACAGTTTATCGCTTCGTCCTGGGGAGAATACCCACGATCTATGAGAGTGCTACAGCAAGCGTCGTCTACAATGAAAACCAATTAGTTGACATGGAAATAATGCAGATCGTGCATACAGTAGACTTACAGAGGACTTCCTTTAATTTTATATTCAGCTGAATGAGCAAATCGCGCACCTGCTCATATGTAACCATCTGGGTTTCAACAAAGTACGGTAAGTGCCAATTCTCCATTATCGAAACGTCGAAAAATCTAAAATAAATCAACTGCATGTACTGTTCCCTCATGTACAGCAAGGACTTCGCTAGTCGGGGCATTGCAAAAAATGAACTAGCAGAAAATGCTTGTCTAGCGGCATTGTACTTCGCCCATTTAATGTTTCGACGCCAGGTGCGGAAGGCTTTAGAGCGACGGTAATGTCGGAAAAAATTGAGCTTGGACAATGTCTTGTATTTCTCATAATCATCAACCCAATCTTTCAAATGACTGAAATGGTTCTCCGCATCGCTCCAATATGTTACGCCGTGCCGGCTGACAGTATAGTATTCGTGTTTGTCGACTTTGCTGAATGGTACTTCTCTACAGAAAAAAAAACCTTGTTACTCACCATAGTGATAAAGCCAATTGAAAAATCTTACATAAAGTTATACGGACCAAAACGCTCACTACTTCGTGGAAAAGCATAGGTTAAAAATATAAAACTATTGTCCCGAAACTTTTTAACCCGATTTTCGATGAGTTCTTCAATATTGATAGGCAGCGTTTGGTGAAGTTTCAGCGTTCGAGCAGCAATTCGTTTCTTTCGGTCGCTGGAATTTCGGTTTCTTTTTTAAACAACAGGAAAATATGTTTGCTGCTTTACTTACTCGATAGTCGATAAAGGTAGCTTAGTAATTGCTTTCGAAAAGTTAAAATTAGGCTTCGGCTTTCTAATTGGTTGTTTTTCCATGGTTTTATCCATTGCAGAAATAGAAGTTTGAACAAATTTGCGCTTGGTTAAAAAAACAAAAGTCGTTGCGATGCCGGTTCTGTCATAGCAACGGAAAGTGGTTTCTTCACAACTATATTCAGGTATAGCAAGCAACAAGTGCGTGTGATGTAGGTACATATATTCTCTATATCTATTTTCTAGGGTTATCTACTTTTTATGTTAATTTCTCCAAATCGGGGGTGTTGAAAACACCGTTTCATATATTTCGACGTCTGATCTTTTATTTTGCCAAACGATACCTGTAACTCCCTGTTATCCTCTTCCTCCCAACTGGTCGCAGGTTGGGACGCTTGTCTAACATGCTAGGTATTGTAGTTTCTCGATTCCCGGCTCAAGAAAGACTGTTAGTGCTAGTAGAATTGTAATGTAAGCTCCACAATTGCTCTGTATACTATGTAACTTGTAACTTATGTCCGATGAATAAAAAGGTGCCTTTAATTTGCGCTGATAGTTAAAGTAAAAACTGTTTAGAAAATCGTTCAATAATTTTTAGTCATCTTTCACATCCAGAATTCAGTTTGACGAACGAAGCTTGAAATCATGTCATTTATATAGAATCTCTTGAACTGCCATTCGTCTATCGAGTTCATCATTTATCGCCCTGTTTTGAGAACAAAATTTAGAATTTGTCAGGTGAACGTGCATCACGTACCGCCCATTATTTCATCGAGGTAAAACAAAGTTGATAACAGAAAAACACGCGCCGTCCTCGAAATCGCTTATATATGAATTATCAGTATTCAGGTTGTAAAATAAATAATTAAATCCCTTTATATACAAATTTTTACAGTGATTAGTTTATTTTCCCGACTAGCAAATTCCACAATTCCACTACCCGCCGACCGGTACTTGATTATGGCAAAACTGATAGCATGCGGCATAATACTGGTCATACAAACAAACTCTTACATATTTTTATTGCAGTAAAAGAATTATGATTTTCATACTTTCATTTTTTCAAGTTGAATGACAAGGATATCATCACAATATTACCAGCAAACCAATGATCAATGTTTCAAATCTCGGCTCTAAGCTTTATTTTCTTTTTTTAAAAGGTAAAGATATTGTCAACCTTTCAAAGACATGCTACAAGTGATACCTGCAACTATCGCAAGCTGTAATGAAAGTTATAAAGTAAGTAATTATTGTAACTACTCCTAACGGGTTATCTGCGCCTCACATGTATTTCTTAGGGTTGTTCGCAAACATAAATAGCTGTACAATCACATATTTGGATGCTGGTTACAGTACTAACAAGCCCTCCTTGCTATAACTGGAACTATTTTTATCAGTAAAATATAGTACGATGTATTTATAGGCAACATGGAGAGCATGCGTGTATACATCTCATCTACGTTTCACTATTTCAGTAACTTGTTCAGGGTTTTTAGGGCTGTGTTGGATTATTATCTTTATTTCTTTGATGACGGTGTCACACTCGTTTATTTTGCGCCGAATTTGATGCTGGGGATGGTGGTGGAACAATTGTTGGTGGAATATTTACTGCATTTACTGACGTGTTCGAGTCTGCGTCACCCGGCGGGCTAGTATTTGCCATCATTTGCTCTTTTTTCCTCTCGGCAGCTTTCTGCATGATATTGCTATCAAGTATTGGTTCGGCCAGCTGGTAAAGAAAATGGTAACATCGAAAATTTTAGTCGAGTTGCTATATTTTCATTACACGGTCAAAAGCAATTTAGAGAGAAGCGGTTGGCATGTGCGCTAATGTTAATTTGTAAGTATATTTTTGAAGTGCAATTGCTGGAATGTATTTTTTACAATACTGATCCTCACTTTAATAAATGCGTTGTTGGCTTTATGGACCGACCTTCGTATCTTTTGATCCCTTCTTCAATTCATCCACATTAACGGTAGCGGAGTCAGCCAACGACAGGTCCGTCGCTTTATCTTGCACCTCCAGAAGCTTTTCATTCTCCTTACTCTTCTGCTCCTTTTGCTTCTCTTTGGCCTCAAGACTTTTGGTGAGAGCTTTCTCGATTTTATCCTCCGCTTCTAGGACTTCTTCTTTGTCTAACAAATCGATCAACTCATCGAGCTGTTTCGTTTTCAACTGAACGTTTTCCTTGCCGATTGTTTCAATAACCTAAAATAATGAATCAACGAAAATCATGCCGTTAGCACAGTGATACGAATGAATGAACACATTTGTGTGGTGGTGTACGGATCGCTACCTTCAGGACGTCTTCCACCTTGATGTGGCCGTCGTGATCATCGTCGATTTTTCCTAGAATTTTGGATATCTGGTCTAACCGCGAGTCGTCTGGGACTTGCTGAATCTGGAATATGTAAAACAGTAAAATTAATCCTCCTAACGGTGAACGATGCGCAAAAAAAATTTTTTTTTTTGCATCATGCATGCTGTTATTTACGGTTTTAAAAGATATTCATTCAAAAACTACTCTCAATTTCGATTTTGGCGAACAAAGAATTATTGAATGTTCAAAACAAGAGTACAAAATTAAATATTGGATATAATCATAAGCAGGAATACGCGTGATTAATAAAAAAAATACACATTTAAGTATGTATAGCAAATCCCTTTTAGGAACTAAACTCTTTCCTTCCCGAGTGAGAGCTTAGAATAAATACCTTTTTGATTGCCGACATTAATTCATCGATTCTAACGAGTTCCTCGTTGGCCAGTGCTGCCGGATCGCTTTCGGTTTTCTGTTCCTCGGCGGCGCTAACTTTCTCCTTTAACTCCTGCTCTTTCTTCTCCAGATCAGCTAACACCGTGTCCATTTTACTGATCATTGAGTTAACCTTCTTGTACAACATTTTGGCAGCCCGTGATTCTTTCACCTTAACTTCTCCTGGAGCAGCAGTGATGACCTGTTGAACATACAAAAATACGTCAGGAGCTATAAAAAAATGAAACTAACATGTACAGTTTTACCTCTTGAAGCTCCTGAACATCTTCTTGGTAATCAGCGATTTCTTCCTTCAAGTCCTTAATTTCTTCCTTCTCAACCAACAACGTTTTCTTGTCCTTACTCAACGTTCCCAATGCATCTCCAATAGCTTCCAGATCTTTGCTGGAGATTTCCTCGGTAGCTGGTGGTGGTTCCGCAACGACTTTCGCACGAACTATTGGTTCATCCAGATGTATGACCGTCTCTTCGGTGATAATCGGTGCTTTGTCCACCAATGTTTCAGCAATTTCCTTCTGTTTCTCTTTTTCTTCTTCCCTTTCTTCTTTGATTTTGCGTTCCTCTTCCTTAATGACTTCGATTTTGGTTTTATTGTCGATCTTGCCTTCACGCTCACCAATTGCAGCCTTTGTAACGGTTGCCACAGAGTCAGGGAGAGAGGAGATAGTCGCCTTCAGTTTGTCGCTAGTCGTTACATTCTCCGGTAACATCAAAGCTCGTGAAAGCAGAAGCAACGAGGGTGGTACTTTTTCGTTAAGGCTCAAATTGATCCATTCACGTAACTGTGATTGAAGCCGTTCTTCGGTTGCACCATAGGCACGCATACCACGCGCACGGCAGGCTGATTGAAGCTCCGATAAGTTTAACGATTCGATTCCTTCTTTTTGAATTGTTCTATCATCAGCAGCCAAACTCCTCAACTTCAGTCGGAGTTGAAACCGAAGCAGATTCGAGGTGCCAATCGGAGACATTTCCAGCACACGACAAAGAGCCTGCAGCTGCGGTCGAGACAAAGAATCTAAGGTTATCTCATCCTCGAACAATTTGGAGTACTTAATGATGTCCTCGTTGGTAACGGTGAAGTTGTCACTGGCACGAACTTTGGCGAAAAATTCGCTGAAATCCTTTGCGGCCTGTGAGCGATGCTCCTTGTTTGTTACAGCCATATCATCCAAAGTTTTCTGCAAAAATTTGGCCATTTCTAGTTTCACTTTCAGGTTTTGTTTGATTTTATCCTCTCGTTCAGTCGCTGTCTGAAATGTCGACGGGAGCATTCCGGGAAACAGTTTGATTGCAAGCGGAAGTAACAATTCCATGAAGGGCACTATTATAAACACCGAAAACGGGAGTAATCGAAACAGATCGGACGTTGTTTGCACCAGCAGTCGATGCTCGCGACGTGTTAAAGTTTTTCCATTAAGTACCCGCCAGAGCAGTTTCCGGCTAATGTTGATATCGATGAATAATAACCGAAAGCCATGGTAGTAATGTACCATTTCAGCCCATATCCGCTGTTTGAGCGTTTTCTTCGCCGGTGCCGTAGGAACAACCTGGTTTTGGCTCGACGAAGTAGCAGCAGCACTCACTGTTTCGCTACCAGAACTCGCCACAGTGGACGCAGCGACAGTAGCCTCATTAGTTTGCTCCTGTTCTTTTTTAGATTGTTTGATTGTTTGTACTGTAGCCTCCACCTTGGACGAGGGCTGATCGAAGTGCACCACACTTGTTGAAATACATCGAAAACCACCTTCATTATTAAAGCTATAACCTAATGCATCTAGTAACGTTGTATTGGTTGGTGAAACACTCAATACAGTTATATTCCTGCTGCTTGCAGGAAGAGCACTATAACTAAGCTGGTACAATCCCGACCTTTTCGTTCGATAGCTGACAAATCGGTTCCGCACAGCTGCTGTGGGAGAAACAAAAAGCCAAATTAGACCTATTCTATTGAATTTTTCATAATATACATCAAAGTTGAAGATCATGAATCAATTGTAGTTAGTATTATAATACGATTACCAAAACTTCCAGGTGCGGCAAAATGCCCAAGAACAATGAATGCTTTCATTCTGAGATAGTCACTGCGAACTACTGAGAGTCACTTTCGGACTTATTCGTTCCACAGGAAAGTATTTTTAAAGACAACGAATCACAGACTCTGAGGCGACACTGCTTCAGCTGATTGACTGCCAACTGAAAAAAGCTCACACCAATCGAGTACGTGTTCAACTGAGTTTACTAACATCATGTCAGACGAATTCGCGTGCTGATGCTAAACAGCTGCCGGCAGAGAAATGTAGAGCAAGACTGTCACAGATGTATCAACTAAGAAAAAACCTGTTTGAACCTACGTTTAAACTACCCAATGGTGTCATCTGGGTTTTCTCAACAAGGACATAACGAAAAAAATCGAAACACTCTGGAATTCGACTATTTTTCAGTTTTTCAAGCCCATCGACACATGAACAATGTATCAAAAAGATGTATATAATGGTTGTTGAATCATTTATTAACAGGAAACTCGGTTAATTAAATTGTTTTTTTTTCATGAGTTTCGCTTCATAGTCGGATCACACGGATCTTTACCGGAACAGAAGGGTTGGCGTAATAAAGGGTCATTATTATATCTTTATTCTGAAGCAACTTTATCTTTCACTGTTCATGCATTGCGTTTTGAATAAATTTGCACAAGATTACGACAGGTACTCGTTATCAGTTGTACTCATGAATCTCATATGATGATAGCAAAAAAATCATTCGGAATACAAGAACTCGACTTGAATGACATTACTACAATACTAATCACGACATGTAAGCACTGAAGGTAAAACAGTGACAGTACGCGGATCGTATGATTTCTTCTGTGTTTTTCGCTGATCTAGCACTGACTGTAAAGACCACTTTCACACATTCATAAAAAGGGAAAAAAAAATCTTGAAATACAACCAGAATACTCAGCAACTATAAACATGATATTACCTAGGCAAGTTCCGTCAACGTCACAAGAGACCTTAACCTTCTTAGGCATCAGTTTTTTTCAAATGTAAAAATCAACTAATCAACCATTTTACAACGAGAAGCGTTTGTTAGATTAGCTTTGCCAATACTTATTACGTAAACAAATGAAATCAGTTGCCGAAAATGTTCTAGAAACTTGAACCCTATTACTCACCATCGACGTAACGATAATGCCGGCTAACTGCCAGTACCGTTCTGGGGGCTTTGAAAAATGCACTCATTTCGAATATACTGTTTCCGTGAGTTCACCGTCTTTGTTTCATGTAAGCGGACTGTTCAGTGCCTCGTTATTCCGACAAAAAGGACAGAACACTACTTATATATCTACTGTGCACCAAAGTAAAAAAACACCCAATTTGTGTAACAATAATCAGGACAGGATGTTTTAAACTAGATATTAGATGATTAATCCTGTAGGTCCAAAGGTTGACTTTTTCTTCGGTTCAGAGGATAAACGAGAGGAATTTTCCATTTCCTTTGGTTAGACTATGAAATGCCAATCACGCTTAGTATAAGTTGTACAATAATGATGATGATGACATGATAGGAAGAAAAACTGCAATTTGTCAGTGTCGTCCCACTGTTAAAGCCACATTCGTGAACACCTTATACACGCTCATTTCTGTTGATTTAAAAAAGGTTATATTTTTTACAACAAGTAACCAGAAAGTGAAAAATATCTTTTCTACCCGACAGGACGTGATACCAGAAGCCCGAAATTACCAGCAAAGTTCTGTCAGCGGGACAGCCCTCACCGATAAGGCAATGTACGAGACAGTTGCGATCAACTGATTTAAATTTGTTTACACCTTTACTGTCGCTCTTCGCATGTCCGTCCCATAGCAAAAAACATCAAGTAGAAAAATTCAATTGAATTGAGGTGTGCTATATATGATGAAGATACCGAAGATTTTATGAGATTTACTGATAAACCCGAAGGTGAAAGGTTTCCAATGAAAACGATCCTTCTGGAAAATATGGCGTGGCAGCAATTCAACAACCGGAGTTTGTAAGGGAATGCTCCACTTCAGAAAAAGAAATGCTTGATTCCGACGGATCTTTTTGACGTAGAACTACGTTTTACTTTAGCATACCACACAGGGATGCAAACTGAAAAACTGGGACGAAATTTGTCCCTTTTCAAATGCTTATAGGTCGGTTGGTTTTCAACCGATTTTCTTCATTCTTGCAGCAATCGATTGGAAAATTATACACGCATCTGCCCAAATGCAGAAAAATGTTGTTTGACTCTAAGAACTATTGCACTATTGAAAATTGTCAAGCCTTGTTGAAATAAAAATAATGTCCTCTGATTGGTCGCTTGCTTGCTGTGTGTGTATGATATGGTATGATATGGTGTGATGTGTGTACACACTTAGATTTTATTGCCGAGAGCTCAACAGCTGATAAACTCAGCGAAATGTTCTGCAAGTTCTCGGCAGAATTTTTAAGAACTTGGGAAGTTCGCCGAGATAAATTAAGTGTGTATGATATGGTATAATGTGTGTATGTGTGTATGATATGGTATAATGTGTGTATGGTATGATGATATGGTATGATGTGTGTGTGTGTATAATATGATATAATGTGTGTGTGTGTCTCTATGGTATGATGTGTATGTGTTTGTATGATATGGTATGATGTGTGTGTGTCTATGATATGGTATGATTTGTGTGTTTGTGCTGTGTTTGGTTTTTAACTCGGCACGTTCTGCTAACTGCTGAATCCGGTTCACTAAATTCACAATCCTTCATTAGTAGACATTATAACTCATTACCCAAGTAAAAATATTGGTTTTATCAAAGTTTTATAGCGCTCAATACAACCAAAAAAGCGCTATAAAACTTTGATAAAACCAGTTGTGTTACTAGGGTAATAAAACACTCAATGCATTTGTTAATAGTGTACGTAGTTCTTCGTCATTTATGCGGTCGTGTCTTGGATACAACCTCCTACTTTTTCTTAATCCAGAAGAGGAAGCGAACCAAAAAAGAAATGTGCAAAGCAATGATCGCAAAGAAACGGCGTCTGGCTCACAAATTGATCATCGCAAAATGTGGTTGTCGGCAAAGCCGGTTAAACCAATTTTATCAGACTGCAAACGATCCGAAAAAGAGCTTTTGCTGCAAACCGAAAAAGAGTTTTAGCCTTTAATGGAACCGACGTACATGTATGTCGGGACTTGTTACGGGAGTCACTTCACGGTGAAGTGACAACCGTAATAGGCACGGTGAAAGTGATTCCCATTTGATTTGCACGCGTCTTTTTTCACCGTGAGATTTTTCCACTTCGTTCTCACCATGAGGTAACAACCGTAATAAGCCCCGTCGTGAGCTTTTCTTGAATACAATGGGCTTTGAAAATAACTGTGGGTTGGTTGCAAATATTGTTCTGCAAAATAATATCAATATTGATTATTATTTTTTTGTAGAAACATTTTATATCGATCCGTCGAGAGTGATTTTGAAGGAAACCCAAAACCGCTCAAGCGTGGGAAATACGAACGGAGCAAACAGAAGTAAGAAGCAGTGAAATCTCATATCCTAACGTACAAACGTACATTTTGTCATTTTGTATGTCAATTCGTTTACGAATTTGCGATTTTGCATGCCCGTGCGACTCACCAAGTAACATATTTGGATAATTTCTAAAAACTATTTCCAGTCTCTCAAAAATTTGGGAAACCACAATTAAAAACTATACGTTGTATAAAACGTGGTAGCTATCAGACAATCAAATGCTTTTCACTTTACCGGTAGTTGATTTCTACGTGAAACTCACATGAAATGCATATGTCTGCTGAATAAGATTCACAAGATAAATCATATCAACAGTTCATGATGAACTCAAATGACAATCACGTAAAATTTACGTGAAAATGACAGTGGAAAATATTCCCATAACTTTTCCGGTAATTATAACGTGAAAAATATTTTGAGTGTACTGCAGCTACCCAAAATTAGGTTATATGTACACTCAAAATATTTTTCACGTTATTGTTATGTGAAATTTCCTGTACTTATTCATTTTCTGTTATTTTGCATGATTTATGTGACAAACATAACATCTACATGAAAATCACATGCATACTATGTTTTATCACGTAGCATCTACGTCAACTTGGCAACGTCAAACAGAATGAAGTATCGCGTGAACTCTCCGTACGAAAATACACAGAAATCAAAATGGCGAAGCTGATGTCTGATGTTATCTTTGAAGATGGAAGGAATTCCTCGATGACTTCCCAAAAAGTGAGCTTTAGAAAAACCATAAGAATCCGGCATCGAGATTTCGCACAGATTCAGTTCAAATTGCGAGGAAATTCCTGAACATAAACAGTTGCAGCTAACAGTGATTATCGCCAGCGAATGTCTCAATATCATTTTGTATGTCGTTTAATTCATTTACGAATTGGCGATTTTGCATGCCCGTGCGGCTTATCAAGCAACATACAGGTATACCTCGATTTTACGCACATTCTCGTGCGTAAAATCGAAGCGAGATGTTCAATATTTTCAATAACCCAAAAATTATTTCCGTAATCGGAAATTTGCAAACAAATATGTAATGGAACATCCAATTATTACGTAACGCCCAAAGAGGGGGTTGGAAAGTTTGACAACCCATATTAAAAATGTCAAGATCCGAAAAATAGTTACATAGCTGGAAGGGGGTCGAAGAAGATAATTATTTTCGTTACGTAATTATTAGACGTTCTCTAATGGGCCCTTTACGGCAAGGAAATCACACAGTTTGTTTCTTATATGACTAAGCCGCGTGCCTAATAGAATAGAAAATATTTTCAGAGCCAACACGGTTTGTTTTATAGATAAACTGTCCTCGGCAAAGTTGTAGATACTAATTACGTCCTTCAGAAAAAATAAACTCTGTAGAAAAATTAATTTTTTTTTGATTACCTACTATTTTTATATTAATATCTTCATGGTTAGTTATGATTGTTTCACCAGCAATATGTAGTTTTCGTAGAAAAAAATTGTTTTTTAACGTGTGTTTTTTTAATTAAATAGATTTAAATTTATGTTATTATTATATGTTTGTGTTGTTTTTTAATTATTTTGGTGTAAATTTTTTTGGTGTGATCTATTCTGAAAATAAGTCAAAAATTGTGCCAAAGACATTATACAAAATGATATGTTTAGCCCATAAGAACATATTTGCAAAATTTCAGCTAGATGAAAAATGACAGTTGAAAAACCGTATCAAAATTGGGACGTTTTTTATTTAAATACTCTTAGTTTTTATCTCCCAGTTGGTCTCGAGGTACGACACTGGCTTAACAAGCTTGTCGTTCGGTATTTTTCAACTCAAATTATCAAATTATTTTTTTTCGCGGTCCCATACACATCAGGAACGTATTCCTCGCGTAAAAAAACCTGACATATTTTTGAACATATTTTGGGTGATTTTAGACCTCCGTGGATGAACTTTCATATAAATTCTCGAAAAATCATATAGACCGTGGACATCTTCCTTCTTCTCTCCTAAGTTTTCACGTGATATATGGATAGCCCCTTATTTGTGAACGATGCCTAATTAATATAACCCTGTAATATGCACAATTCAAACATAAAACATTGGAATTAACAATGGGTTTGAAAAAAGTGTGCATAAAATCGAGGTAAAATGTACGTAAAATCGAAGTACGTAAAATCGAGGGTGCGTATAATCGAGGGTTTGTATAATCAAGGTATGCCTGTATTTGGATAATTTTTTGAAAATATTCCTAAGTCTCTCAAGAATTTGGGAAACCACAATTGAAAATTATACGTTGTATAAAACGTAAAACCTATCAGACAATCAAATGCTTTTCACTTTACCGATAGTTAAATTTTACGTGAAACTCACATGAAATGCATATGTCTACTGAATAAGAATCACAGGAAAAATCATCTCACCAGTTCATGATGAACTCAAATGACAATCACGTAAAATCTACATGAAAATGACAGTGGAAAATATTCACATAACTTTTCCGGTAATTATAACGTGAAAAATATTTTGAGTGTAGTAAAAACCACCCAAAATTAAGTTCAAACTACCCAAATCAAGCATTAACAATTCCTGCTGCGAAAATTGGAAATTTCGTTTTTTGACGTTGGACTAACGTCTATATCGAAGTTTGGCACCTGAATTTGAAAATCTAGTAATTCAACCGGGGAAAACCAGGGAAAAGTGGTCAGGTTTTGAGCGCTTATATATCAGTCATTTCTTTTCAGAATTTCGAGGTTTTGGCATCAACCGATCAGAAATTCTTTTACGGTTGAATTTATGTAACAAAAATAACCTATTGTTCGAGATACACTATTGAAAAATTGATAAATCACATCGATTGTCTAAATCATACCGAGCAACCAATCACCACCTCTCTTCACAAGCACAGTCGACACTAACGGATACAACCGATCTGACTTTGTAAACAGTCTCACAGCTTTCAACCAATAACGAGCTCGCTTTCGGTAGCTGCAACAGGTGTTTCAACACCGTTTTAAAATGCTTCTTTTATCATTACCACTGAACAGATTCTAAACACCAATGGCTTGATTGATAGGGGAAATATTGCGCAAGATTGTCATATAATAATTTAAATATGTTTTCGATACTAAACTAGTTAAAAGTTGTGTTAAAAGTCGTGCACATTCAACCAATCACAAGCTCGCTTCTTGTTTGCTCGCGGATGGATTTTTGCTTTGGGCTATAAAATAGCCTGTGTCGTCTCATAGCAGTCATCAGTTAACAAGTGAAAGGCCACCAGGCCGGTCTTGTATAATCAGCAGCGGTGGCTGATTCCAGCGGCCAAACTGAGCTGCAGCAGAACCAGAGCGGTGGTATCAGGCAGCAGCGGCGGAGGTAGTGGGAAGCTGCATTTCTTCATTCAGTTCGGTGCTCCTTCGATCTGAGTTGGACCCCACCAGCGGTAATCCAATTCAGATATCGTTGGGTGAAAACGTTGGGTGTGTGTGCAGTGTGCACATATAGCGTATGTGCATCTGTATTGCTATGACATTTGCGATGATAGGGATGGTGCTGTTGCGTGTGTATGGCTAGCTATAGCGTGTGTAAGACACTAGCATGTGTAGCATATTATGGCTATTGCGTGTATATCTTCAGCGTGTGTACGGATAGTTATGGCTTGTGTGTGGATAGCTGCTGCGTGTGTAATGATTAGTTATAGCGTATGTATGGATAGTAATAGCACATGGTTGGATAGCTTATGCGTGTGTATAGATAGTTGTATCGGATGTATGGAAAGGAATAGCGTGTGTATGGATAGCTATAGCTACAGCGTGTGTATGAATAGTTTTAACGCGTGTTTAGATAGTTATAGCATGTGTGTGAATAACTATAGCGGGTGTTATCGAAGATTATTATTGTCATTGAAAATATTAAAACGTCTTAACGAACACAGTTGTGAATTTGATTTTACAGCAGCGATTTTAACTTCTTCAGCCAGTCTTTATTCATCGAGGAAAAATTGCTACCTATGAATGATCAACACTTATTTACTAGAAATTTGATTTAGATCAAAACGGGTTCTTTTGAGTATCATAAGTTATTGGTAAAAAGAGTTGCAAGTTTTCTCAATGAGCATTCATTAAATTTTCGTTTTTGTTTCTCGGTGCGCGGTTTTGATTTTGTTTCTCGCACACAGAGAAAGAAACAAACTTGTCGCTATCGTGAAAAATAACAAAACAATTAGAAATGCTCTAAATCACAACTGAAGAAGTTAAGATATTTTCCTGTCACTCGCCCAAACCTTGATAACAACTACCGAAAAACGTGTGATTGAGCTCTTGCTATATTGAGTTATTGAACCAAACGTTTTTTTTTTTTTTTTCAAATACATGAAGTTATATGCTGGGCTGGAACTAACCTAGCATGAGTTTTATCGATTAAATGTCAAAAAATTTTCAAATTTAAAATTTTCGGTTGAATCGTTCTGGGCTCCAATTTCAAATAGTTTCGTAAAGTTTGCTTTTTGCTTAGATGGGAAAATTTTACCAATTCGCTCAATTAAATGATTGTCTTAATAGTGCAGCTACGAACAAAGGTTTGATTCGAATATGTATGAAATGACAGCGATTAAATAAAAGATATCCATTCTTTTAGTATATATTATTATTTATAACGTTTTAACGTCTCAGCATCCAGAAATGCACTGTTAGATAAAATTGCAGCAAATACTAGAGTTTTTTTTTTTTTTATTCTCGCTTATTTTCCGTCGATCTAGTTCCGCCACTGTTGTGGCCAATCACCGACGCCCAGGGAGGCGACTCCACACCCAGGACCCTAACTCACGACCCGTTTATTAACGATGGAAGGCGTGATCCCAGAGATTTTTCGCCTCAGAGAATCTAGACCAGTTGGGTTGGTTGTGAGTGAATCACGCCACCTCACAACCATCGACATCTATGTCGGCGGTGGGATTCGAACCCAGGCGTCGAGCGTGGTTGGCGGAGACGTTACCAACCACACTAGGCCCCCGCTCATAAATACTAGAGTTGCAATTCTCTCTATTATTTGTTTTAATGGAATATAAGAATACCGTAGTCCAACGTCATGCGGTCGTGTCTTGAATACCACCCTCCTACTTTTTCGAATAAAAATCAATATATTAAATATTTAAAACATTGTTTATTAAAGAGTCAACGATACGATTAACATAAAAAAAACTTTTCATCGTCCTTTTTATTGAATAATAGGTATTTAATCGAAAGCATCGAAAATACAATACGCAACATTCAGTAGCGAAAATTTCAAATTCATGTTTAGATTTTAAATCCTAAGAATTTACTAGCGGTTTTTAATTAGGTGGTACCACCTCCCTGACACGTTCGTAGCCTGCACACTTGCATGTCAGGGAATGAAATGGCATGTTACAATACTGCGCTTCACACTGCTATGAACAGCGGTGTCGGCAGATTAGGCAACACTGAACAGGAGTGAAGAGCACATCAGCTGTCTTCCCTTCGCGGCCATTGTTGTTTGGGGCTCATCATCGAGGGGTTCGTCATAATGGGGGTACTGTCAAACTATAGGTAATAGGATTACGGTGTCAGGGAGGTGGGTGGTACATAAACTAATTCGACAAGCTCCTCGAATCGCTTACTAATAGCGAATTTCTTTATTCCACTGTGTGCGGGCAAAACTGCCGAGGAATAATAAAACGTCATCGCTATTTAAGACGCAAGTAAGAAAGAGATGCCAGATAATTGTTTACGAACTTAGCAGGTGCGGTGGTGGGTTGAAGCTGACAAATTTTACAGTGCGCTTCGGGCAGCACGGCAGGTCATAACTGGGTCAAAATCGAGCGAATAAAGAAGGGTTTTGACAGCAATTAGTGCGCTTCCAGGTCAAAACGAGGTGAGCTGGTGGAATAAAGGAATTCGCTATAAGATTATTCACGGTAACTTTGTTCGATGAAATGCGGATTTTCCACAAACCAATGCAAACAAAATCCAAAAGTTTCGAAAGCAAAACGGGAACTTTCATTTGAAACACAACGAAAACTTTCAAAAATACATCAAATGCGGTCGAAAAATTTCCACACTCTAACACAATCGAGTTGTATATGAGAAAGTATTTCCCAGTCTTGAACTTCTCTCCAAGGCAAACAATGTGCGGTTCGGCAATGGCAAACTTTTTAGCATATGACAACGCAGTTAAATAATCTGGACACGTATCGTCAACCTGTTAAAAACGAAAATTATTAGAAAATTTTGAAGATAGATAAACGAAAGTGAGTACCGTATAACGGGGTAACATTGATCTTTTTTTTCATGTTTTTGTGAGTATTTATAAATTTAACAACTTAAATTACAGGTTTCATATTTTTAAAACCAATACTGGCATCTTTAGAACTTGAGAAGTTAGTTATTAAAGCCCTTCGAAAATCTTGAATATTAAAAACATTTTTTTTCGTCTTTGTTTCAATTTACCTTATTTGATCAGTTTCAATTGCGAATAGTTTTGAAACCTTTTGAACTAAAAATGTTAGATAATGCTTTGAAAACATGTTCAGAGACGCTTCAAGTATATACCTCTTTCGGTGCTTCAGGGCTTATTTTGTTTTTTTCTCAACTGAGGAAACTCGCTCAAAATGTTTGCAGCCAATTCATGTTTTTCGTGCGAAGTTGGATATCTTTGTTCACAAAAGATTTGTTTTTCGTGAAAGTGCTTCGTTAACATGCGTACCATTTTGGGAAGACCCATTCTATCGGGAATATTATTATCATTCTGTAGTTGCAATGTTTTATGGAAGCTTCCGTCCTTTGCCAACATGGATTTAATACCCTGAAAAAAAATAGAGACTGGTGGACTATTTTTCAAAATATTCATATTTCGTCTAGGTAAACAAACTTTTGACAATCAAGATAAATAAATATTGTTGTTTTCGAAAAGTGCTGGCGCCTATAGTATCAATCATACCTAGAGAGCTGAATTAATGTCCGGATATTCAATTTTCGATAATATGCGAGTTTTTGAATAACTATGGTTTTCATAAAATTGTTCAAACCAACTCGGTTTTCATGTACATGAATTTTGAACAATTTAATACGGTTTTTTAAATAACGTATATTTTAAGGCGAATATTTAACTGATGCGATATATTTTGCACGAGTTTCTGAAATACGCGGTTTTTGTTCATAAGTTTTTTAATTACCACGGTTTTCACAAAATTGTTCGAATCAACGCGAATTCATGTACACAAATTTCGGATCATAGTTTTTTTAACGTGTTTTTTTTTTTGTTTTTTATTGACGCGTTTTTTTGCACGAGTTTCCGAAATAGGCGGTTTTTAACGAGTTTTTGAAGTATTGAAAAAAAAAGATAAGATTAATGTGGTATTAAAATATATAAGCAATAACCAACTTACCTCACTATTTGCACCTGAGATAGTGTTTTCTTTATTAGCCTCAAAAGCCAGTTGGTTATGTCGCATTCTGTGAATTGTGCTCAAAATTATCTTTCGCGGACCTTTTTCGGATATACCCATTTCAACGATATCATCGTCGTCGAGTTCCAATAAGGATACATCAGTAATCAGATTGGCTGAAATAGATATCTTAATATTAGACAATACGTTATATATCTATTGACACATCTGCCAAATATAAGTATACCTACTAGGAAAAAATCGATTTTTCAGAACATAATTTTTCTGGTTTTGTTTTGGGTCCAAACAACTGTACAAAATCAGTTGCGCCAATGCTGTAGATTTTTTGATCAGAATATTTTATAACTAGGCTGACCAATTTTCCTCGAAGGGAAAATGGGACAAATGGGTTCAACAAACGGGACACAGCTCGAAAAAAATAACCTAAAAAAACCTAAAAAATTGCTGTAGTTGTACACAGTTATACAATAATTTAATTATGTTTACATCAATTTTACATTAAATATCATTATCCAGAACAATAAAAAACATTAGTTATTGGCATTTTTACCATAAAAAAGGGGGTTTTATGTAGCTTAACAGCAATTTTTTGGCATTTTTCCCGCATAAGTCACTGACAGTGTTTTTCACGGTAAATTATTGTCGGTAATAGATTCAACAACAAAAAACGTTGTTTATACATGGTAATGACAAAAATAGTAAAAATACCATTATTTTTTTTAATTACAAAGAAAAAAATTGTCCATTCCCTGTTCTCACCACAAAATACATCGTACTTTTTTCAGGATGGGATGACTGGTTTTTCAAAATTCTTACTAACTAAAACATGCTAGTGGCTACTCATTGCTTTGATGAACCTGCCTCATTCTGTACAATACATAGCGTTTGTTGAAATTTTAGAGTGTGATTTTTGCTGCTGCTTCAACTAGTTTCAACTAACCATCACGTTTTTTCGTCAGCCTTTATACTGTTCGCGATAATGTCTTCTCCAGTGGCACGGTATTACCAGGAAGACACAACATATATTCAGTAATATTAACAAATTCCTGGAAGCATAGAAACTTATTTTCCATTTTGGAAAATTTCAAAGCAAAGCTTTATTTGATAAGTTTTTAAGAAGTTTCAATGAACTCTAGGATTTTGACTCGAATATATCACAATGCATCTTTGTAACAAAATTATAGATCGTATTCTAAATTACTGTACAGCTCAGAGAAGAAGGGAAGGATATCAAGAAGATCAAGCGTTACGAAATTCCATTTTAAATAGTAGATTTTCTTGATAGATATAGGGCTTCCAAAAAAGTTTTATTCGTGATATTTGAATAATCAGAGTTTGATTCTACTGCAGGCTGATGACGTTGAGGTAGTCCTCTATCTGGCGATCCACCAATAACATCATCCAACTGAGGTACATGAAATGTTGTTAATTCCAAATTTTTGAAACGCGTACACAAAATTCTGTATTCGGAGCACTTGAACAGCTGTTTCTTGGTTTTTCTAGTGTTTAAACTGTGCAATTCCCCAAAATGCATTTCAAGCTCGTAGATCGCACGAAGGGATATGATAGCGCGGTTACCACAATAATTTTATAATTTCAATTATGTTAATAATAAATATTTCGGGCTATGACCTCTTAATTTGCGAAATGGTTCCTCATCGGCTGCTGCAGACACTTCCTTCATTCTTTCAGATTTCTATTCCATACAAAAAAACACTTTTTTCGAAACAACGACACAGCACGTTTTCCAAAACATCGACAGCTTTTAATACTACTCAAAAATGAGTGGAGTAGAAAATGTCAACAATCTAAGTGAGTGTTGCTCATTTCGGTGAACAAAACAAACTCAACTTTTGACATTTTGACAGACAATACTTAACTTAGTCAAAGTTGTCAAATTTAGAGTAAAACTGAAGGAGCTTGTATCATCATTATCATTAAATACTGATTCGGTTCAAAGATGTATTATGTACCCCAGTGCTGAGTCGATGAAAATTTCCAGCTCGAAAAGATCCTCGACTCGATTGGGAATCGAACCCGATATCACAACCGTGTGGGAGAGCTAGTCGACCGACATCGCTAACCACAGAGCCACGGGGACCACTTTGTAACCCACCCGTACCTACTAATAATAAAAATCTACAGATCTACCAATAAGGTAATTCACGGGTGAAGTTTTACGGTTTGTGTGTTTTATTTCATCTTCATCTCAAGAAAATCATTTGCTAACATCTTTTCTACAACAACTTTTTTTCGCTTTTCCAACAACTTGTTCAAACTCTGGTAAAGTGCATGCTGGCTCACCGTTTCGCATGGCTTTTTCTACAGCTGCCTGAGAAGAATCCGCAGCCATGAGAGTATGACCGGATCCATAGAATTTTATAGTAAGTTCCTTTACTTTAGTTTCTTTTGCGTTCAACAAAAGAGTTAAATAAAGAAACAAATTCTAACTTTTGTTCAGGCTGGAACAATTGTCCAGCCAGAACGTCACTTTTTCCAACCCATTGTCGCAGCACCAGTTAACAACTTTATCAAAGTAGCTCGTAATGTCACCTGCTGAACGACCAGGAGTTGATTCGTCCCATTAACAGGCAATAACAGGAAACGCTGTTGAATAATTGCGGATTGGCGCGAATGTTTCGTCATATGCCAATAAGCGCTGAGTGAAGACTATGGACTTGAGACCTTCTAAGCGAGGTAGCTGGATTACCTGTAATTTGAAAATAAATGAAAGCCAATCAAATTATTGCAATCCAAATTAATCACCTGCTGGAGGTCAACTGCAAATACAATCTCTTCTGAGCAAATTTTCTCCATAGTCTTTGTACGCTGATCTGGAAAGGGATGCCAACCGCAAAACTCCACATGTGATTTGCATATCGAACATACTGTAATAAAATTCTCTTCGACGGTGTGTCCGGATGTATTCTGGTGTAATGTGGCCGCAACACATGCCTCGCATTGCCGTTGCCCAATTTCATCGTTGAAATGTTCATACTCATACTCGACATTACACGTGAGTAGAATAAATAATTCACCTTTAAGTTAGGAAGAGTCGAGTCTTGATACTTGTTATTTATGGAAACTCCAGTCAAATCGGATGGCAGATAATGCCGATTCGGAGCGTGGGCTCGATGGTAATGCAACACACTTGGGTTGTACGTTAGGATATGAGATTTCACTGCTTCTTACTTCTGTTTGCTCCGTTCGTATTTCCCACGCTTGAGCGGTTTTGGGTTTCCTTCAAAATCACTCTCGACGGATCGATATAAAATGTTTCTACAAAAAAATAATAATCAATATTGATATTATTTTGCAGAACAATATTTGCAACCAACCCACAGTTATTTTCAAAGCCCATTGTATTCAAGAAAAGCTCACGACGGGGCTTATTACGGTTGTTACCTCATGGTGAGAACGAAGTGGAAAAATCTCACGGTGAAAAAAGACGCGTGCAAATCAAATGGGAATCACTTTCACCGTGCCTATTACGGTTGTCACTTCACCGTGAAGTGACTCCCGTAACAAGTCCCGACATACATGTACGTCGGTTCCATTAAAGGCTAAAACTCTTTTTCGGTTTGCAGCAAAAGCTCTTTTTCGGATCGTTTGCAGTCTGATAAAATTGGTTTAACCGGCTTTGCCGACAACCACATTTTGCGATGATCAATTTGTGAGCCAGACGCCGTTTCTTTGCGATCATTGCTTTGCACATTTCTTTTTTGGTTCGCTTCCTCTTCTGGATTAAGAAAAAGTAGGAGGTTGTATCCAAGACACGACCGCATAAATGACGAAGAACTACGTACACTATTAACAAATGCATTGAGTGTTTTATTACCCTAGTAACACAACTGGTTTTATCAAAGTTTTATAGCGCTTTTTTGGTTGTATTGAGCGCTATAAAACTTTGATAAAACCAGTTGTGTTACTAGGGTAATAAAACACTCAATGCATTTGTTAATAGTGTACGTAGTTCTTCGTCATTTATGCGGTCGTGTCTTGGATACAACCTCCTACTTTTTCTTAATCCAGAAGAGGAAGCGAACCAAAAAAGAAATGTGCAAAGCAATGATCGCAAAGAAACGGCGTCTGGCTCACAAATTGATCATCGCAAAATGTGGTTGTCGGCAAAGCCGGTTAAACCAATTTTATCAGACTGCAAACGATCCGAAAAAGAGCTTTTGCTGCAAACCGAAAAAGAGTTTTAGCCTTTAATGGAACCGACGTACATGTATGTCGGGACTTGTTACGGGAGTCACTTCACGGTGAAGTGACAACCGTAATAGGCACGGTGAAAGTGATTCCCATTTGATTTGCACGCGTCTTTTTTCACCGTGAGATTTTTCCACTTCGTTCTCACCATGAGGTAACAACCGTAATAAGCCCCGTCGTGAGCTTTTCTTGAATACAATGGGCTTTGAAAATAACTGTGGGTTGGTTGCAAATATTGTTCTGCAAAATAATATCAATATTGATTATTATTTTTTTGTAGAAACATTTTATATCGATCCGTCGAGAGTGATTTTGAAGGAAACCCAAAACCGCTCAAGCGTGGGAAATACGAACGGAGCAAACAGAAGTAAGAAGCAGTGAAATCTCATATCCTAACGTACAACCCAAGTGTGTTGCATTACCATCGAGCCCACGCTCCGAATCGGCATTATCTGCCATCCGATTTGACTGGAGTTTCCATAAATAACAAGTATCAAGACTCGACTCTTCCTAACTTAAAGGTGAATTATTTATTCTACTCACGTGTAATGTCGAGTATGAGTATGAACATTTCAACGATGAAATTGGGCAACGGCAATGCGAGGCATGTGTTGCGGCCACATTACACCAGAATACATCCGGACACACCGTCGAAGAGAATTTTATTACAGTATGTTCGATATGCAAATCACATGTGGAGTTTTGCGGTTGGCATCCCTTTCCAGATCAGCGTACAAAGACTATGGAGAAAATTTGCTCAGAAGAGATTGTATTTGCAGTTGACCTCCAGCAGGTGATTAATTTGGATTGCAATAATTTGATTGGCTTTCATTTATTTTCAAATTACAGGTAATCCAGCTACCTCGCTTAGAAGGTCTCAAGTCCATAGTCTTCACTCAGCGCTTATTGGCATATGACGAAACATTCGCGCCAATCCGCAATTATTCAACAGCGTTTCCTGTTATTGCCTGTTAATGGGACGAATCAACTCCTGGTCGTTCAGCAGGTGACATTACGAGCTACTTTGATAAAGTTGTTAACTGGTGCTGCGACAATGGGTTGGAAAAAGTGACGTTCTGGCTGGACAATTGTTCCAGCCTGAACAAAAGTTAGAATTTGTTTCTTTATTTAACTCTTTTGTTGAACGCAAAAGAAACTAAAGTAAAGGAACTTACTATAAAATTCTATGGATCCGGTCATACTCTCATGGCTGCGGATTCTTCTCAGGCAGCTGTAGAAAAAGCCATGCGAAACGGTGAGCCAGCATGCACTTTACCAGAGTTTGAACAAGTTGTTGGAAAAGCGAAAAAAAGTTGTTGTAGAAAAGATGTTAGCAAATGATTTTCTTGAGATGAAGATGAAATAAAACACACAAACCGTAAAACTTCACCCGTGAATTACCTTATTGGTAGATCTGTAGATTTTTATTATTAGTAGGTACGGGTGGGTTACAAAGTGGTCCCCGTGGCTCTGTGGTTAGCGATGTCGGTCGACTAGCTCTCCCACACGGTTGTGATATCGGGTTCGATTCCCAATCGAGTCGAGGATCTTTTCGAGCTGGAAATTTTCATCGACTCAGCACTGGGGTACATAATACATCTTTGAACCGAATCAGTATTTAATGATAATGATGATACAAGCTCCTTCAGTTTTACTCTAAATTTGACAACTTTGACTAAGTTAAGTATTGTCTGTCAAAATGTCAAAAGTTGAGTTTGTTTTGTTCACCGAAATGAGCAACACTCACTTAGATTGTTGACATTTTCTACTCCACTCATTTTTGAGTAGTATTAAAAGCTGTCGATGTTTTGGAAAACGTGCTGTGTCGTTGTTTCGAAAAAAGTGTTTTTTTGTATGGAATAGAAATCTGAAAGAATGAAGGAAGTGTCTGCAGCAGCCGATGAGGAACCATTTCGCAAATTAAGAGGTCATAGCCCGAAATATTTATTATTAACATAATTGAAATTATAAAATTATTGTGGTAACCGCGCTATCATATCCCTTCGTGCGATCTACGAGCTTGAAATGCATTTTGGGGAATTGCACAGTTTAAACACTAGAAAAACCAAGAAACAGCTGTTCAAGTGCTCCGAATACAGAATTTTGTGTACGCGTTTCAAAAATTTGGAATTAACAACATTTCATGTACCTCAGTTGGATGATGTTATTGGTGGATCGCCAGATAGAGGACTACCTCAACGTCATCAGCCTGCAGTAGAATCAAACTCTGATTATTCAAATATCACGAATAAAACTTTTTTGGAAGCCCTATATCTATCAAGAAAATCTACTATTTAAAATGGAATTTCGTAACGCTTGATCTTCTTGATATCCTTCCCTTCTTCTCTGAGCTGTACAGTAATTTAGAATACGATCTATAATTTTGTTACAAAGATGCATTGTGATATATTCGAGTCAAAATCCTAGAGTTCATTGAAACTTCTTAAAAACTTATCAAATAAAGCTTTGCTTTGAAATTTTCCAAAATGGAAAATAAGTTTCTATGCTTCCAGGAATATGTTAATATTACTGAATATATGTTGTGTCTTCCTGGTAATACCGTGCCACTGGAGAAGACATTATCGCGAACAGTATAAAGGCTGACAAAAAAAACGTGATGGTTAGTTGAAACTAGTTGAAGCAGCAGCAAAAATCACACTCTAAAATTTCAACAAACGCTATGTATTGTACAGAATGAGGCAGGTTCATCAAAGCAATGAGTAGCCACTAGCATGTTTTAGTTAGTAAGAATTTTGAAAAACCAGTCATCCCATCCTGAAAAAAGTACGATGTATTTTGTGGTGAGAACAGGGAATGGACAATTTTTTTCTTTGTAATTAAAAAAAATAATGGTATTTTTACTATTTTTGTCATTACCATGTATAAACAACGTTTTTTGTTGTTGAATCTATTACCGACAATAATTTACCGTGAAAAACACTGTCAGTGACTTATGCGGGAAAAATGCCAAAAAATTGCTGTTAAGCTACATAAAACCCCCTTTTTTATGGTAAAAATGCCAATAACTAATGTTTTTTATTGTTCTGGATAATGATATTGAATGTAAAATTGATGTAAACATAATTAAATTATTGTATAACTGTGTACAACTACAGCAATTTTTTAGGTTTTTTTAGGTTATTTTTTTCGAGCTGTGTCCCGTTTGTTGAACCCATTTGTCCCATTTTCCCTTCGAGGAAAATTGGTCAGCCTAGTTATAAAATATTCTGATCAAAAAATCTACAGCATTGGCGCAACTGATTTTGTACAGTTGTTTGGACCCAAAACAAAACCAGAAAAATTATGTTCTGAAAAATCGATTTTTTCCTAGTAGGTATACTTATATTTGGCAGATGTGTCAATAGATATATAACGTATTGTCTAATATTAAGATATCTATTTCAGCCAATCTGATTACTGATGTATCCTTATTGGAACTCGACGACGATGATATCGTTGAAATGGGTATATCCGAAAAAGGTCCGCGAAAGATAATTTTGAGCACAATTCACAGAATGCGACATAACCAACTGGCTTTTGAGGCTAATAAAGAAAACACTATCTCAGGTGCAAATAGTGAGGTAAGTTGGTTATTGCTTATATATTTTAATACCACATTAATCTTATCTTTTTTTTTCAATACTTCAAAAACTCGTTAAAAACCGCCTATTTCGGAAACTCGTGCAAAAAAACGCGTCAATAAAAAACAAAAAAAAAACACGTTAAAAAAACTATGATCCGAAATTTGTGTACATGAATTCGCGTTGATTCGAACAATTTTGTGAAAACCGTGGTAATTAAAAAACTTATGAACAAAAACCGCGTATTTCAGAAACTCGTGCAAAATATATCGCATCAGTTAAATATTCGCCTTAAAATATACGTTATTTAAAAAACCGTATTAAATTGTTCAAAATTCATGTACATGAAAACCGAGTTGGTTTGAACAATTTTATGAAAACCATAGTTATTCAAAAACTCGCATATTATCGAAAATTGAATATCCGGACATTAATTCAGCTCTCTAGGTATGATTGATACTATAGGCGCCAGCACTTTTCGAAAACAACAATATTTATTTATCTTGATTGTCAAAAGTTTGTTTACCTAGACGAAATATGAATATTTTGAAAAATAGTCCACCAGTCTCTATTTTTTTTCAGGGTATTAAATCCATGTTGGCAAAGGACGGAAGCTTCCATAAAACATTGCAACTACAGAATGATAATAATATTCCCGATAGAATGGGTCTTCCCAAAATGGTACGCATGTTAACGAAGCACTTTCACGAAAAACAAATCTTTTGTGAACAAAGATATCCAACTTCGCACGAAAAACATGAATTGGCTGCAAACATTTTGAGCGAGTTTCCTCAGTTGAGAAAAAAACAAAATAAGCCCTGAAGCACCGAAAGAGGTATATACTTGAAGCGTCTCTGAACATGTTTTCAAAGCATTATCTAACATTTTTAGTTCAAAAGGTTTCAAAACTATTCGCAATTGAAACTGATCAAATAAGGTAAATTGAAACAAAGACGAAAAAAAATGTTTTTAATATTCAAGATTTTCGAAGGGCTTTAATAACTAACTTCTCAAGTTCTAAAGATGCCAGTATTGGTTTTAAAAATATGAAACCTGTAATTTAAGTTGTTAAATTTATAAATACTCACAAAAACATGAAAAAAAAGATCAATGTTACCCCGTTATACGGTACTCACTTTCGTTTATCTATCTTCAAAATTTTCTAATAATTTTCGTTTTTAACAGGTTGACGATACGTGTCCAGATTATTTAACTGCGTTGTCATATGCTAAAAAGTTTGCCATTGCCGAACCGCACATTGTTTGCCTTGGAGAGAAGTTCAAGACTGGGAAATACTTTCTCATATACAACTCGATTGTGTTAGAGTGTGGAAATTTTTCGACCGCATTTGATGTATTTTTGAAAGTTTTCGTTGTGTTTCAAATGAAAGTTCCCGTTTTGCTTTCGAAACTTTTGGATTTTGTTTGCATTGGTTTGTGGAAAATCCGCATTTCATCGAACAAAGTTACCGTGAATAATCTTATAGCGAATTCCTTTATTCCACCAGCTCACCTCGTTTTGACCTGGAAGCGCACTAATTGCTGTCAAAACCCTTCTTTATTCGCTCGATTTTGACCCAGTTATGACCTGCCGTGCTGCCCGAAGCGCACTGTAAAATTTGTCAGCTTCAACCCACCACCGCACCTGCTAAGTTCGTAAACAATTATCTGGCATCTCTTTCTTACTTGCGTCTTAAATAGCGATGACGTTTTATTATTCCTCGGCAGTTTTGCCCGCACACAGTGGAATAAAGAAATTCGCTATTAGTAAGCGATTCGAGGAGCTTGTCGAATTAGTTTATGTACCACCCACCTCCCTGACACCGTAATCCTATTACCTATAGTTTGACAGTACCCCCATTATGACGAACCCCTCGATGATGAGCCCCAAACAACAATGGCCGCGAAGGGAAGACAGCTGATGTGCTCTTCACTCCTGTTCAGTGTTGCCTAATCTGCCGACACCGCTGTTCATAGCAGTGTGAAGCGCAGTATTGTAACATGCCATTTCATTCCCTGACATGCAAGTGTGCAGGCTACGAACGTGTCAGGGAGGTGGTACCACCTAATTAAAAACCGCTAGTAAATTCTTAGGATTTAAAATCTAAACATGAATTTGAAATTTTCGCTACTGAATGTTGCGTATTGTATTTTCGATGCTTTCGATTAAATACCTATTATTCAATAAAAAGGACGATGAAAAGTTTTTTTTATGTTAATCGTATCGTTGACTCTTTAATAAACAATGTTTTAAATATTTAATATATTGATTTTTATTCGAAAAAGTAGGAGGGTGGTATTCAAGACACGACCGCATGACGTTGGACTACGGTATTCTTATATTCCATTAAAACAAATAATAGAGAGAATTGCAACTCTAGTATTTATGAGCGGGGGCCTAGTGTGGTTGGTAACGTCTCCGCCAACCACGCTCGACGCCTGGGTTCGAATCCCACCGCCGACATAGATGTCGATGGTTGTGAGGTGGCGTGATTCACTCACAACCAACCCAACTGGTCTAGATTCTCTGAGGCGAAAAATCTCTGGGATCACGCCTTCCATCGTTAATAAACGGGTCGTGAGTTAGGGTCCTGGGTGTGGAGTCGCCTCCCTGGGCGTCGGTGATTGGCCACAACAGTGGCGGAACTAGATCGACGGAAAATAAGCGAGAATAAAAAAAAAAAAAAACTCTAGTATTTGCTGCAATTTTATCTAACAGTGCATTTCTGGATGCTGAGACGTTAAAACGTTATAAATAATAATATATACTAAAAGAATGGATATCTTTTATTTAATCGCTGTCATTTCATACATATTCGAATCAAACCTTTGTTCGTAGCTGCACTATTAAGACAATCATTTAATTGAGCGAATTGGTAAAATTTTCCCATCTAAGCAAAAAGCAAACTTTACGAAACTATTTGAAATTGGAGCCCAGAACGATTCAACCGAAAATTTTAAATTTGAAAATTTTTTGACATTTAATCGATAAAACTCATGCTAGGTTAGTTCCAGCCCAGCATATAACTTCATGTATTTGAAAAAAAAAAAAAAAACGTTTGGTTCAATAACTCAATATAGCAAGAGCTCAATCACACGTTTTTCGGTAGTTGTTATCAAGGTTTGGGCGAGTGACAGGAAAATATCTTAACTTCTTCAGTTGTGATTTAGAGCATTTCTAATTGTTTTGTTATTTTTCACGATAGCGACAAGTTTGTTTCTTTCTCTGTGTGCGAGAAACAAAATCAAAACCGCGCACCGAGAAACAAAAACGAAAATTTAATGAATGCTCATTGAGAAAACTTGCAACTCTTTTTACCAATAACTTATGATACTCAAAAGAACCCGTTTTGATCTAAATCAAATTTCTAGTAAATAAGTGTTGATCATTCATAGGTAGCAATTTTTCCTCGATGAATAAAGACTGGCTGAAGAAGTTAAAATCGCTGCTGTAAAATCAAATTCACAACTGTGTTCGTTAAGACGTTTTAATATTTTCAATGACAATAATAATCTTCGATAACACCCGCTATAGTTATTCACACACATGCTATAACTATCTAAACACGCGTTAAAACTATTCATACACACGCTGTAGCTATAGCTATCCATACACACGCTATTCCTTTCCATACATCCGATACAACTATCTATACACACGCATAAGCTATCCAACCATGTGCTATTACTATCCATACATACGCTATAACTAATCATTACACACGCAGCAGCTATCCACACACAAGCCATAACTATCCGTACACACGCTGAAGATATACACGCAATAGCCATAATATGCTACACATGCTAGTGTCTTACACACGCTATAGCTAGCCATACACACGCAACAGCACCATCCCTATCATCGCAAATGTCATAGCAATACAGATGCACATACGCTATATGTGCACACTGCACACACACCCAACGTTTTCACCCAACGATATCTGAATTGGATTACCGCTGGTGGGGTCCAACTCAGATCGAAGGAGCACCGAACTGAATGAAGAAATGCAGCTTCCCACTACCTCCGCCGCTGCTGCCTGATACCACCGCTCTGGTTCTGCTGCAGCTCAGTTTGGCCGCTGGAATCAGCCACCGCTGCTGATTATACAAGACCGGCCTGGTGGCCTTTCACTTGTTAACTGATGACTGCTATGAGACGACACAGGCTATTTTATAGCCCAAAGCAAAAATCCATCCGCGAGCAAACAAGAAGCGAGCTTGTGATTGGTTGAATGTGCACGACTTTTAACACAACTTTTAACTAGTTTAGTATCGAAAACATATTTAAATTATTATATGACAATCTTGCGCAATATTTCCCCTATCAATCAAGCCATTGGTGTTTAGAATCTGTTCAGTGGTAATGATAAAAGAAGCATTTTAAAACGGTGTTGAAACACCTGTTGCAGCTACCGAAAGCGAGCTCGTTATTGGTTGAAAGCTGTGAGACTGTTTACAAAGTCAGATCGGTTGTATCCGTTAGTGTCGACTGTGCTTGTGAAGAGAGGTGGTGATTGGTTGCTCGGTATGATTTAGACAATCGATGTGATTTATCAATTTTTCAATAGTGTATCTCGAACAATAGGTTATTTTTGTTACATAAATTCAACCGTAAAAGAATTTCTGATCGGTTGATGCCAAAACCTCGAAATTCTGAAAAGAAATGACTGATATATAAGCGCTCAAAACCTGACCACTTTTCCCTGGTTTTCCCCGGTTGAATTACTAGATTTTCAAATTCAGGTGCCAAACTTCGATATAGACGTTAGTCCAACGTCAAAAAACGAAATTTCCAATTTTCGCAGCAGGAATTGTTAATGCTTGATTTGGGTAGTTTGAACTTAATTTTGGGTGGTTTTTACTACACTCAAAATATTTTTCACGTTATAATTACCGGAAAAGTTATGTGAATATTTTCCACTGTCATTTTCATGTAGATTTTACGTGATTGTCATTTGAGTTCATCATGAACTGGTGAGATGATTTTTCCTGTGATTCTTATTCAGTAGACATATGCATTTCATGTGAGTTTCACGTAAAATTTAACTATCGGTAAAGTGAAAAGCATTTGATTGTCTGATAGGTTTTACGTTTTATACAACGTATAATTTTCAATTGTGGTTTCCCAAATTCTTGAGAGACTTAGGAATATTTTCAAAAAATTATCCAAATACAGGCATACCTTGATTATACAAACCCTCGATTATACGCACCCTCGATTTTACGTACTTCGATTTTACGTACATTTTACCTCGATTTTATGCACACTTTTTTCAAACCCATTGTTAATTCCAATGTTTTATGTTTGAATTGTGCATATTACAGGGTTATATTAATTAGGCATCGTTCACAAATAAGGGGCTATCCATATATCACGTGAAAACTTAGGAGAGAAGAAGGAAGATGTCCACGGTCTATATGATTTTTCGAGAATTTATATGAAAGTTCATCCACGGAGGTCTAAAATCACCCAAAATATGTTCAAAAATATGTCAGGTTTTTTTACGCGAGGAATACGTTCCTGATGTGTATGGGACCGCGAAAAAAAATAATTTGATAATTTGAGTTGAAAAATACCGAACGACAAGCTTGTTAAGCCAGTGTCGTACCTCGAGACCAACTGGGAGATAAAAACTAAGAGTATTTAAATAAAAAACGTCCCAATTTTGATACGGTTTTTCAACTGTCATTTTTCATCTAGCTGAAATTTTGCAAATATGTTCTTATGGGCTAAACATATCATTTTGTATAATGTCTTTGGCACAATTTTTGACTTATTTTCAGAATAGATCACACCAAAAAAATTTACACCAAAATAATTAAAAAACAACACAAACATATAATAATAACATAAATTTAAATCTATTTAATTAAAAAAACACACGTTAAAAAACAATTTTTTTCTACGAAAACTACATATTGCTGGTGAAACAATCATAACTAACCATGAAGATATTAATATAAAAATAGTAGGTAATCAAAAAAAAATTAATTTTTCTACAGAGTTTATTTTTTCTGAAGGACGTAATTAGTATCTACAACTTTGCCGAGGACAGTTTATCTATAAAACAAACCGTGTTGGCTCTGAAAATATTTTCTATTCTATTAGGCACGCGGCTTAGTCATATAAGAAACAAACTATGTGATTTCCTTGCCGTAAAGGGCCCATTAGAGAACGTCTAATAATTACGTAACGAAAATAATTATCTTCTTCGACCCCCTTCCAGCTATGTAACTATTTTTCGGATCTTGACATTTTTAATATGGGTTGTCAAACTTTCCAACCCCCTCTTTGGGCGTTACGTAATAATTGGATGTTCCATTACATATTTGTTTGCAAATTTCCGATTACGGAAATAATTTTTGGGTTATTGAAAATATTGAACATCTCGCTTCGATTTTACGCACGAGAATGTGCGTAAAATCGAGGTATACCTGTATGTTGCTTGATAAGCCGCACGGGCATGCAAAATCGCCAATTCGTAAATGAATTAAACGACATACAAAATGATATTGAGACATTCGCTGGCGATAATCACTGTTAGCTGCAACTGTTTATGTTCAGGAATTTCCTCGCAATTTGAACTGAATCTGTGCGAAATCTCGATGCCGGATTCTTATGGTTTTTCTAAAGCTCACTTTTTGGGAAGTCATCGAGGAATTCCTTCCATCTTCAAAGACAACATCAGACATCAGCTTCGCCATTTTGATTTCTGTGTATTTTCGTACGGAGAGTTCACGCGATACTTCATTCTGTTTGACGTTGCCAAGTTGACGTAGATGCTACGTGATAAAACATAGTATGCATGTGATTTTCATGTAGATGTTATGTTTGTCACATAAATCATGCAAAATAACAGAAAATGAATAAGTACAGGAAATTTCACATAACAATAACGTGAAAAATATTTTGAGTGTACATATAACCTAATTTTGGGTAGCTGCAGTACACTCAAAATATTTTTCACGTTATAATTACCGGAAAAGTTATGGGAATATTTTCCACTGTCATTTTCACGTAAATTTTACGTGATTGTCATTTGAGTTCATCATGAACTGTTGATATGATTTATCTTGTGAATCTTATTCAGCAGACATATGCATTTCATGTGAGTTTCACGTAGAAATCAACTACCGGTAAAGTGAAAAGCATTTGATTGTCTGATAGCTACCACGTTTTATACAACGTATAGTTTTTAATTGTGGTTTCCCAAATTTTTGAGAGACTGGAAATAGTTTTTAGAAATTATCCAAATATGTTACTTGGTGAGTCGCACGGGCATGCAAAATCGCAAATTCGTAAACGAATTGACATACAAAATGACAAAATGATGACGTTTTATTATTCCTCGGCAGTTTTGCCCGCACACAGTGGAATAAAGAAATTCGCTATTAGTAAGCGATTCGAGGAGCTTGTCGAATTAGTTTATGTACCACCCATCTCCCTGACACCGTAATCCTATTACCTATAGTTTGACAGTACCCCCATTATGACGTACCCCTCGATGATGAGCCCCAAACAACAATGGCCGCGAAGGGAAGACAGCTGATGTGCTCTTCACTCCTGTTCAGTGTTGCCTAATCTGCCGACACCGCTGTTCATAGCAGTGTGAAGCGCAGTATTGTAACATGCCATTTCATTCCCTCACATGCAAGTGTGCAGGCTACGAACGTGTCAGGGAGGTGGTACCACCTAATTAAAAACCGCTAGTAAATTCTTAGGATTTAAAATCTAAACATGAATTTGAAATTTTCGCTACTGAATGTTGCGTATTGTATTTTCGATGCTTTCGATTAAATACCTATTATTCAATAAAAAGGACGAGTTTTTTTTATGTTAATCGTATCGTTGACTCTTTAATAAACAATGTTTTAAATATTTAATATATTGATTTTTATTCGAAAAAAACGAAATTTCCAATTTTTGCAGCAGGAATTGTTAATGCTTGATTTGGGTAGTTTGAACTTAATTTTGGGTGGTTTTTACTACACTCAAAATATTTTTCACGTTATAATTACCGGAAAAGTTATGTGAATATTTTCCACTGTCATTTTCATGTAGATTTTACGTGATTGTCATTTGAGTTCATCATGAACTGGTGAGATGATTTTTCCTGTGATTCTTATTCAGTAGACATATGCATTTCATGTGAGTTTCACGTAAAATTTAACTATCGGTAAAGTGAAAAGCATTTGATTGTCTGATAGGTTTTACGTTTTATACAACGTATAATTTTCAATTGTGGTTTCCCAAATTCTTGAGAGACTTAGGAATATTTTCAAAAAATTATCCAAATACAGGCATACCTTGATTATACAAACCCTCGATTATACGCACCCTCGATTTTACGTACTTCGATTTTACGTACATTTTACCTCGATTTTATGCACACTTTTTTCAAACCCATTGTTAATTCCAATGTTTTTTGTTTGAATTGTGCATATTACAGGGTTATATTAATTAGGCATCGTTCACAAATAAGGGGCTATCCATATATCACGTGAAAACTTAGGAGAGAAGAAGGAAGATGTCCACGGTCTATATGATTTTTCGAGAATTTATATGAAAGTTCATCCACGGAGGTCTAAAATCACCCAAACTATGTTCAAAAATATGTCAGGTTTTTTTACGCGAGGAATACGTTCCTGATGTGTATGGGACCGCGAAAAAAAAAAAATTTGATAATTTGAGTTGAAAAAATACCGAACGACAAGCTTGTTAAGCCAGTGTCGTACCTCGAGACCAACTGGGAGATAAAAACTAATAGTATTTAAATAAAAAACGTCCCAATTTTGATACGGTTTTTCAACTGTCATTTTTCATCTAGCTGAAATTTTGCAAATATGTTCTTATGGGCTAAACATATCATTTTGTATAATGTCTTTGGCACAATTTTTGACTTATTTTCAGAATAGATCACACCAAAAAAATTTACACCAAAATAATTAAAAAACAACACAAACATATAATAATAACATAAATTTAAATCTATTTAATTAAAAAAACACACGTTAAAAAACAATTTTTTTCTACGAAAACTACATATTGCTGGTGAAACAATCATGACTAACCATGAAGATATTAATATATAAATAGTAGGTAATCAAAAAAATTTTATTTTTCTACAGAGTTTATTTTTTCTGAAGGACGTAATTAGTATCTACAACTTTGCCGAGGACAGTTTATCGATAAAACAAACCGTGTTGGCTCTGAAAATATTTTCTATTCTATTAGGCACGCGGCTTAGTCATATAAGAAACAAACTGTGTGATTTCCTTGCCGTAAAGGGCCCATTAGAGAACGTCTATTAATTACGTAACGAAAATAATTATCTTCTTCGAGCCCCTTCCAGCTATGTAACTATTTTTCGGATCTTGACATTTTTAATATGGGTTGTCAAACTTTCCAACCCCCTCTTTGGGCGTTACGTAATAATTGGATGTTCCATTACATGTTTGTTTGCAAATTTCCGATTACGGAAATAATTTTTGGGTTATTGAAAATATTGAACATCTCGCTTCGATTTTACGCACGAGAATGTGCGTAAAATCGAGGTATACCTGTATGTTGCTTGATAAGCCGCACGGGCATGCAAAATCGCCAATTCGTAAATGAATTAAACGACATACAAAATGATATTGAGACATTCGCTGGCGATAATCACTGTTAGCTGCAACTGTTTATGTTCAGGAATTTCCTCGCAATTTGAACTGAATCTGTGCGAAATCTCGATGCCGGATTCTTATGGTTTTTCTAAAGCTCACTTTTTGGGAAGTCATCGAGGAATTCCTTCCATCTTCAAAGACAACATCAGACATCAGCTTCGCCATTTTGGTTTCTGTGTATTTTCGTACGGAGAGTTCACGCGATACTTCATTCTGTTTGACGTTGCCAAGTTGACGTAGATGCTACGTGATAAAACATAGTATGCATGTGATTTACATGTAGATGTTATGTTTGTCACATAAATCATGCAAAATGACAGAAAATGAATAAGTACGGGAAATTTCACGTAACAATAACGTGAAAAATATTTTGAGTGTACATATAACCTAATTTTGGGTAGCTGCAGTACACTCAAAATATTTTTCACGTTATAATTACCGGAAAAGTTATGGGAATATTTTCCACTGTCATTTTCACGTAAATTTTACGTGATTGTCATTTGAGTTCATCATGAACTGTTGATATGATTTATCTTGTGAATCTTATTCAGCAGACATATGCATTTCATGTGAGTTTCACGTAGAAATCAACTACCGGTAAAGTGAAAAGCATTTGATTGTCTGATAGCTACCACGTTTTATACAACGTATAGTTTTTAATTGTGGTTTCCCAAATTTTTGAGAGACTGGAAATAGTTTTTAGAAATTATCCAAATATGTTACTTGGTGAGTCGCACGGGCATGCAAAATCGCAAATTCGTAAACGAATTGACATACAAAATGACAAAATGATATTGCGACATTCACCGGCGATAATTACTGTTAGCTTCAACTGTTATTGTTCAGGTAATTCCTTGCCGTTTGAACTGAATCTGTGTAAAATCTGTAAGCTCAAGACTCGATGTTGGATTCTAATGGTTTATCTGAAGCTCACTTATTGGCAAGTCATCGAGAAATTCTTTTTCATATTCAAAGACTGAATCAGGCAACAGCTCGCCATTTTGATTTCTGTGGATTTTCGCACGGAGAGTTCACGCGACACTTCATTCTAGATGCTACGTGATAAAACATAGTATGCATGTGATTTTCATGTAGATGTTATGTTTGTCACATAAATCATGCAAAATGACAGAAAACGAACAAGTATAGGAAATTTCACGTAACAATAACGTGAAAAATATTTTGAGTGTAAAGGTCCGAATTGAGTCAAAATAACCTAATTTTGGGTAATTTTAGTTTTCTGTGTGCAAAAACCGCAAAAACACTCCTATCCTGTTTTTCGTGTTGAAAGGTGTTAAAGACTTTTGTGTTAAATGTCAGTATTCAATAAACCGGCCAACCTTTGTTTATATTTGCAGATTGGTTTTCGGTTCGTTTTTGAAATCGGAATTCCATCACCAGAAAACTAAAGTACATTCAGCACGAAATTTGGATTAATATGGAAAATCCTCTTTTTGGTACAGCTCATCTGCTGGATGAAGTAGATAGTAAGCATCGATACAGCCACATTGTCACTCCTAATAACACAATTTACATTTTACATTAGAAAAATTAATGGTATTGTTACGCGATGGTCGAACGCTTATCGGATATCTAAGAAGCGTTGATCAGTTTGCAAACTTAGTTCTTCATCGGACAATAGAGCGGATACATGTGGGCAACGAGTACGGAGATATTCAGCGAGGTGTCTTCATTATACGAGGCGAGAATGTTGTGCTCCTGGGAGAAATTGTACGAACAAGTTACTCAAAATATTCTACATTTTTATTAGAAGCAGTCTGATCGAAATAATTAACCATAGATTCCATCATAACAGATCAGACTGCTTCCGGTCAAAACGTAGATTAGAGCCTAATTTTTAGGGTTGAAATCCTATTGTATGCTTTCAGGACCGGGAGAAGGAAAACAGTCTACCCCTGAAAGCGATATCAGTCGACGATATTTTAGATGCACAGCGTCGTGAGCAGGAGGCTAAGCAGGAAAAACACCGACTAATTGCGAAAGCCTTAAAGGAACGAGGCCTGAATGTAAATTCCGAGCTAACGCAAGATGAGTTTTAATGTTCGTAGAATGAATAGTTTTAAGGAACGGCATTTCTAATGGATTATATTTTATTGTTTTTTGTTTATCGTATGGTTTCTTTTGTATCGGAACAATAAATGTTTGTATTCATCCATAATTTGATTAATTGCTAAGAATGAAAAATTAAGAAATTGATTTGGCCAATTTCTGGGGTTGATTTTCACTCGCTAGAGTGAAGTTTCGTCCAGTAATGTTTCACTGGATAGCACAAATTCGTTAACACGCGTGCTATCATCGGCAATAGCACTATCAACAATTGGATCAACTTTTCGTGGATTGATCAATGTTTCATCAGGGACGGGTTGGTTTCCGTTCATACAAAACAGCAGACTTTCGCTCATTTTTGACTCGCTCAAGTCATCCAGTTCAGCGCTCGTGTCGAAGTCGTCTGGCTGGCTTGAAAACGATAGATCAGCAGGGCTGTCGGTCAAAACGCTACGGCTTAACAGGTAATCGCTGCAAAAGAAAAGTGTTAATCGTTTTTAACAATTTAGTGTATTTGGTGGAATTTTACCGGAATGTACTGGTCAATGATGTTGATTCGTCATTCAAGTTCAAAGCACCTGCTTCGGTCATACTTGTTGAGTCATTCGAACACACCGGTATTTCAGCGTTGTTGGATAACTGAGTCGAAGTGGTACTTCCTTGAGTTGAGTGAACGTAATTATCCTCATTTTGAGATGTTACGTCAGTTGTTTCGTTTTCATCTTCTTCTCGTAGGCTAGAGAAACTGCTTTGATTAGTGTAAGACATCTGTTGATGTTCTCCGGTATTCATTCCCGCCAGCAACATAACTGGCTTTCGAGAGCGTGGAGTCATAATTGATTCCTAATGATGTATGGAGGAAGTAAATTGAACTGTTAGAACTTATAACGTTTTCGTATACATCTTTGGTGTCTTGAAGCATTTAAGAAGCACAGAAAAAGCCATGCTTAGTTTTGGAGTGAGAATGAATATATTTAGCATAAAACGACACGAGAGCAATGATGAAGAAGCGTTCGTTGTTACTAACCTGCATCGACTTCGGCATCCGTTGGGTGGACTTCGTGATGGGAGACATCGATTCACGTCCGCTGAGTGCTGGAGTGTTTGTTAGACAGACAACGTTCCAATTATTCACATCCATGTTGGCGTTGTTCTCGTCAACCAAGTTTACTGTGTCGTATTCTTCACTGCCAACTGAAGAAGTTCTATGAAGTAGAGATGACAGAACATTCTGCTTGTCACTGGAACGTCGGCATACGGGGGAGTCTATCGAGGCCATTGAGCTGGACGATGAACGTCCTTCAATTGATCTTTTTGCGTTTTTTAAGTGGTCCTCGAAGCAACATTTTAGCAAAGAAGTCGAACTCGATGATTTCTTTGCCGACCGATTCTCCTGGCCGAAAGGTAACCGTAAACTTCCCATTGATACACCTTTTATTAATTTATTCTTAAGAAAGGAAAGTTTCCTTTCCTTACCGTTGCTTGGTCTTGCTCTGCTTTCCTCATAGACAACTGTGGTTAAATTGGGTTCTGATTTAAATTTAGACCTGCTATCACTTAAATTTGGCGAACAGAAGTGATCTTCCTCGTTATCGCTTAGAGTTGTCCCCTCGTCTCGTAGCTCGTCCTCATCAGTGTCATCAATATGATCTCCTTCTTGCTCTACAAAATCTTCATCATCTTCAGGAGGCGAAGGTTCGTCATTTGTTTCCTCTGAGTTCACCCGACTTTTTTTCGATTTTGTTTCACCGTCTATGGAAAATTCAACAGTTCGTTTCGAATCCATTTGACAAGAGCTGGTAGATGTGCTGGTGGTACTGCTATTGCTGCTTTTTGCTTCGCCAATAGTAGGGGAAGACTTTCCCGAATCGGAACTAGCCAGACCTCCATCGGAGGATGACGACGATGAGCTGGAAACCGTGGAGCAGCGCTTGCCTAGCGTTATTGGTGAGCTGGACGCTGAGGAGACTGGAGTCTGGAACAGCACGCGTTGTTTTGGAATGTGGGATACCGTTCCGTTTGGAGTCTGGATAAATATGATGGAAAAGCAGCAGATGACATGAATTTACACATGCATTTTAGTGACAATGGCGATATTGTGATGAATGCCGTGCAAATAGAAAATCGTGTTAGCGTAATGCTATCAGACGAGGTGGCCACCTTGGTGAACTTTTTTTAATTAGTAAACCGTTTAATCTTTCGACGATATTGTAGATTCCACATATTATAGTGGCTAAAATTTTAAAAAATCTGGGAAATCTTACCTGAAAACAAGCCGGTGTTTGATTTTTACGCTTCGGAGTCTTCGAAACTATTCCTTTGTGAAAAATGTGCCGCTTGATAGAATCCCCAATCTTTTTCGGGCCCTTGGACGTTGTCGAGCCACCGGAATTCTTCTCCCTAAGCATCAGTACTTGCAGCGGGGTACCGTGTCCGTTTTCGCGGTTGAACTGCTTTATGAGTTTCTTCTTGCGTGAAGATTCTGGAAGACTTTGTATGTGTGCATACAGCTGTGCCAGTGCGGTGTCGGTAGAATTCATGACATGTGCTTCGGCTGTTTTTTCGCGATCCACGAAGGTGTACACAGTATTGGCCACCGAATCGGAGGTTATGGATTCGTTTAGTATATGATCGGGCGACATCGTCTTCCGTCGCTTTCGTTCTAGAAAAAATGCTCGAATATCCGTAGCTAATCTGGGAGGGATATGAAACAACTGTGGACCAGTTCTAATCATAAAACTAACAATACTACACATCTGCTGGGCAGTCGCGTGCAGAGCCTCCGGAGACAACTTCCGCGGACAAATTAGGTGAGGTGTGAACAATGTCGCCAAGTTGTCCGCAGACATTTTGTTCAACGCCTCATGCTGAATGGTTTTATGCAGCATATCAATTATACACTTCAGAAGAATACTATTCTCTTTGGGCAACAGTAAAACCAGCAACTGAATGATATTCAGAAGCCTATCTTCCCGCACTGCCAGAGATTCTTTGGAATGGCAGAATTGTGCTACTTGACAGTATGCCGAGTAGTAATGCTCCGTCAGAAGTGGTTCTGATAAGTCAGCAAGGAAACTCTTAAGCACACTCGCACAATCATGAGCTGTGAAATCACCTTTCTCAAGGCAGATTGTTATACCTTGGACTAGAGCATTCTTCAGTTCGTTCTGCCTATTAAGAGAACCAGTCTTTCGAAAAATACCTTCCTGAATTATATCTGTGGAAACAAATTAAAACTATTAAACGATGCCCTTCGATGATATTAATACGCATACTTTTCTCCTGTATAAGAAAATTGATAAGCTGCTCTACATCGCGAATGTTATGTTTGGTTAGTACAGATTTCTCAGTTTCCGGAGAGGTGGATTTCGCGGAAGTGCAAGATTTTCCTTTTTTATGAAAACCTTTCCATTTCTTGCTTTTCAATTTCTCAATGCCGGTAGGGTCGTTTCTGTAAAATACGGTTTAAAATATAACGCTGCCATCTGTTTCTATATTTTTCTTACTCTGTGTCGGTGTTCAGGTCTAACTCAAATGAAAGGTGCATTCGAACAAGTGTAACAAATTGCTCCGGATGTTCATTTTGTAGTTTATGGGCAATCTCCTGGTCCAGCCGGATGGATTCTTCCGTTCCAATCATGTTTTTCAAACGGTACCAAAAAACGTCGATTTCAAACGCTCAACGATGTAATAAACACAACATGGTTCTAGCGAGTTTCACTGAAGACCTAAGAGCATGTTTTCAAAAAAGTAACACAAATTTTTACATCAAAAAACCATTGAACAAAAATTAAAGTTTTCAAAAACGGTTTACTAACCGACACTGCGGAAAAATGTCAAAATTGCTCGTGAAAGCATTTCCATAAGGCCTTTTCAATTTCAAAACACCGCGGAATTTAGTTTTGACATCGTAACAATAAACGCTTATTAATTTTGACTCTGAATTGAGTTATTTTAACCTCAGTTGTAATTGGTTCCTGAAGTTTTACACGGTTTCCTGATAAATGTATCAACTGGAAGAGTGTATTTATTCCACCAAACGTGATTTTTATGGAGTTTAAGCACAGAGAACAGACTAACAAGCAAACGGTAAAAAGTGTGTAAAACAGTTTTTTTGCGCAAAAATATACCCCGAACTCAACCCACTGTCGTGCTGAATGGTAAAGTATACAGACGGTGTTATGAACAGATACGCAAAGAGTGAGGTCGAAAACTCCAAGTTAACCGTCAAATCGAGGCTCCAAGTGTGCAAAGTAAACAAACTCATGCGTGTTACTTTTCGTACAGAATGTGTGTTGCAATCAGTATCAATTCTGTGAATCACGTGCAATTATGGTTTCAACGAAAAATGTGTTCGTCATGCTCATATTATGAGTGATGCATTGAAAATTAAATAACTGTATGAACAAGCATTGAAACTCAGTAATATATCCTTACAAAGTTTCGAAATTTCATTACACTTTCTAGTGCGTATGAAAAGTCATGCGAAAATAAATGTGGTTGCCAGAATTGTACAAAATAGAATATTAGCAAAGGGTTGCTCTATTTACTGCTTGTCTCTTTGCGTATCTCTTTATAACACAGTCTCTAGTAAAGTAAAGTGTGATTTAACCCTCAAATGCGCAATGTTGTTTCAAAACATTATTACTAATAACGTTTTAAAATATATGTATTTAAGTTTTTTTTTAGAAATATAATTCATTAGAACAGCTCTCTAAGCTATAACGAAGAAAACAGCTGGAAGTACTGTATTTTAATGTTTTGTTTTTGTTTTTGCTGTCAAAATCTTGGAAACGAAAAAAATATGGCGAAATTTTTAACTGGTGCTGACAGTCTTTGAAAATAAATTTAATAATAAGGTTAGTGGTAAGTGAAAATGTCTGAATTATCAGAAATTATAACAAAAGTTTAATTTTAAAGTAGCTGTTAACAAAAGTAATTGTTTCGACTTTATTCTGCGATAAAGTCGCAGTGTTGTTTTGAAAACACATGGTCATATTTCCATGTATATTGCGAAGTAAATCTTTCAATTTTTTTATGCATATTGGTTAGTTTTAGAGCTATCAACCTGTTGAACAAAGATTTTATGCTTTTAGATGGTTTTTCGTCGTGCGCATTTAAAGGTTAAGGAGAAATGCGTACTGAAAGGTCATCGATTAGTATGAAAAAAGCAGGTATTTTTTGTGAATTAAAACACCCTATTGAGTTGTGTAGCTATATCAGTTTTTTTATATAATCTGAGAGAGCTGCATTTTCTAAGCAAAATGTGATTTTCAAAAATTTTCAATCGTTCTTCAATTGGGTTGTTTAGCTATTCACGGATTTTTTATTTCTTTATATCAGCCAAAAGAGTGTAATTCTAGGGGCTAGTCACCTTTATCACAGAGAAATTTATTTTCATGAAAAATATTTCGATAATATTACACGATATTCGCCCTGACGGAATTAAATTATCTCCTTCACACACATTGAACTACCCGTATGCGAGTTTTGGGGAAAAATATTAAAATGTTTGCTATCACATTCACTCTTGAAGAAATTCCTATCTTCTGCACTCATAGAGTAAACAAATTGAAGGTGGCAGCACCGTAACTCCGTCAGAGCGAATTGGTTGATATATTTTGAAAATTATCGTTTACCTGTCAATTGACATCCCTCCGATGATAATTTGACGTCAATGAGCTACACTTAGAAAAAATGTCACGATTACTTCAAGTGTTTTTGCACTTGACTCAATTCGTCACATCGAATTGCAAGTTGAAGTGATTTAGTGTTGATTTCTCGATCATTACCACTTTCCAATGAAATGATCTTGCGTTGAAAACTGGTTAATGGAAATCACCATCGTATTATAATGAATATCTCTTGTATTATCACCACTGTTTAAATCAATTGAATCACAGCTGCAATTCCAATTGACAAACGTCAAAACCATGAGGCGAAACAAAATTAGTGACGATGGTGAACAGCGCAAGCAGCATATTTAGCCAGAGATCAAAAATTTATTTGAGCGTAAGTTTTATTAAATCTTTTGAATTAAAATAACAATAAAACGACTCTTTTACAGATCCTGAAAGCGATTGCATCGATACAGTGACAAGGATCATCTGTAGGATTATCTTATTATTAAATTATTATATATTATTATTATTAAAGTAAAAATCTAAAATAAAATAAAAATGAAAAATCTCAAATAAAAAGAAGTCTCTTGAATTTATTGTGAATTTATATAATTATCCAATTGACCGACATTCCGTATCTCAAACATAAGCATATCAACAAAGATGAACATAACAACAGAAAATAAAGTGATTTGCTGTTGATTTCATCGTTTTTTGCATTAATATATTTCGAAAGATTTCCATTAAACTCTCAAATGTTAGGCAAGTAGTGCGAATTCAACAGCAAATCACTTTACTTCGACGTGATTTTTATTTACAGTGTATAGATCATTGCACGATGACGTCACAAAACAAGAATAAGAAAGGAATTTGACAGTTGTCGCGGGTTTGTTTACATAGTAAAATTTTCAGCTCGAATAAAAATGCGGAACTGTCCTGTTAAAAATTGCGTTTCCAAGAATGAACCAAAAGATCACAGTAACGAAAATTACACTCTTTTGACTGATATAAAAAAATCAAAAATCCGTGAATAGCTGAATAACCCAATTGTTAGCGCCATATTTAAGACCCGAATACACACACGACGTGACAACGCCTTCCTGACGAAAATTATCAGTACCTCCTTGAAACCTTCTAATGTGCTTTCTAGCATCTCCCACTTTCCACTCGTCTACACGGAAGGCCGTGTTCATACCAAAACAAAGCAAAGCCTTGGTGCTACATTCCGTATCGGAATTCGACCTTCTGTTTACTATACACAGATTTCGCAGCCGACTGTTAAGTGTACAGGACAGTTGCGGGGCTAGCGCTACGATCCTACTGACACTAACAGTCTCTCCCAAGCCGGGACTCGAACATATGACGACTAGCTCGTTAGGCCAGCATAGTACCTCGAGACTAGCTGGGAGATAATCATGTCTTCCCATCTATGCTTATTTGTTTGTTGGAGGAAAAACAGAATTACGATAAAACGATATACTTAAACGGGAAATAATACAACAAGGCGTTGCCAGCGCTTTTACCAATAGAAGTAAGTTTACCAGAAAAGGGTGACACATAAAAATGCGCGATATAGAATGCACGATGCGTCTACACGGAAGGCAGTCAAATGCGCAGTAAAAGGCGGTAGGCGACCGCCTTCTTCTCTGGATAATAACTCAATAACGCCTTTTGATTTGTATGAGGAAGACTTCAATGCGTCGGGTGTGTATTTGGGCCTTTAGATAGGTCTCAAACACATCAAAAATTTCGAAAATTTGTGTTCGAAGTTTTAATTTTTATTTATTTTATTTATTTTTTCACTGGAACAAAGTTAACACAACAGAGTGATGGTGGTCACGCCTTCTATTTTGCATGGAGAAAGCGTCATTACGCCGTGTGCGCACCTGGGCCTTTAGGAGGATACAGCGATGAAAAATCAATTATACCACAATCACAATCACAATACACCGCATATCACCTGATATCAGGCGATTCGTGCTATCGAGACCATAACACCATCCATATCACCTGATATCCCATACAATCGAGCTGTTGAAACATATTTCATTAAACTCAACGTTGTTGAAAGGTCCTGATTTTCTGACGTCGCTGATTGCAGTTTTCTTTCATTTCCGCTTATATGCTTATGCACTGACGGGAGATATAAGAGAGATGTTTCATCGTTTCTTCATCAGGCGAGCAGACCGTCAGTTCTTGCGATTTCTGTGGCGAGATAAAGCAACATCAAAGGTCGAAGTTTTTGTAATGGATGTAGCTATTTTCGGAGCTACGTGTTCGCCGAGCTCTGCACAATATATAAAAAATCTAAATGCGCAGGAGTTTGAGGCTCTATTCCCGAGGGCGGTTGAGGCTATTCTACAATACCACTATGTGGACGATTATCTGGACAGTTTTAAAACAGCCGAATAAGCAGTGAAGGTGGGGAATGAAGTTAAGCGGATACACGCAGAAGGCGGGTTTGAAATCAGGAATTTTCTTTCCAACGATCCAGCAATAGTAGCGCAAGTCGGTGCAGAGTCGATAGAAGTTGAGAAACTTATCAATGCGGAAAAGGGGGCAACTGTGGAGTCGGTTTTGGGAATGAAGTGGATCCCAAGCAGTGATGTGCTCACCTACACTTACGTATGGCGCCAAGATCTTCAACAAGCGCTGGATGATTTGCATACACCAACTAAACGAGAAGTTCTTCGTGTAGTTATGAGCTTATTCGATCCGCTAGGTTTAATTTGCTTTTTCCTGATTCATGGCCGAACATTAATGCAAGACATATGGGCATCAGGTGCTGACTGGGACGAGCCAATAAGCAGTACGTTGTGTGTACAATGGAGGCGTTGGACGGCGCTCCTGAACGAGCTAAATTCGGTCAAAGTACCCCGGTGTTATTTCCCTGGAGCCGGATATAGTACTTACTCGACGCTCGAAGTACATGTTTTCGTAGATGCTAGTAAATCTGCTTATGCTAGTGTAATCTACTTTCGAGTGGAAACATCCCAAGGTGTTGAAGTAGCATTAGTCGCTGGAAAAGCTAAAGTTGCTCCTCTCAAGATGATATCCATTCCTCGCTTGGAGTTGCGTGGTGCCGTGCTGGGTTCGCGGTTGCTAAACAGTGTCATAACTATGCATAAACTCAAAGTAACTAGACGTGTCCTATGGACAGACTCCGAGATAGTTTTGGCGTGGTTGCGGTCAGACAGTAGAAAGTATCAACAGTACGTCGGGTTTCGTGTGGCGGAAATTCTTTCTACAACTGATGTAAAGGAATGGAGAAAAGTTGAAAGTGAATTGAATGTGGCGGATATGGCGACAAAGTGGGGAGGAGGACCGAGGTTTGACGCGAACAATCCATGGTTTCGTGGGCCGAAATTCTTGTCAGAACCGGAGAGCTTCTGGCCAAAACAACGAACTGTCCCTTATTCTACTGAGGAAGAAATTCGTCGAGTTAATTTTCACGAGAAGATCGTGCCGTTGATGGAAATAAACAGGTTTAGCTGTTGGGAAAAACTGGAACGCACGGTGGCAATAGTGCTCAGATTCGTCGATAATATAAGGCGGAAACGTCGAGGCGAACAATTGGAATTCGGAGTATTGAAGCAGGGAGAATTATTCAAGGCTGAAATCACGATATATAAGCAAGCACAGCAGGAATGGTATGGTAAAGAACTAGGAGAACTCAATAAAATCAACGAACAGTCGCAGTGGAAGCATTCAGCGGTATCTAGGGCGAGCTCTATCTTCAAACTTTGGCCGTTTTTAGATCAATGCGGTGTGATGCGGGTACGAGGAAGGATCGATACAGCGACTTGGGTGCCATATGCAGTCAGACACCCTGCTATTCTACCACAGAAATCGCGTATAACCTTTTTACTGGCAGATAAGTTTCATCGTCGTTTCAACCACGCTAACAGAGAGACGATTATAAACGAAATGAGGCAGGAATACCATATTCCTAGGATGCGAGCGTTAGTCGCGAACGTTGCCAAACAATGCGCATTGTGCCGTATACACAACGCCATACCAAGGCCACCACCGATGGCCCCATTACCAAACGTCCGTGTAACACCCTTTGTAAGACCGTTCACTTTCGTGGGTCTTGATTATTTTGGACCGATCTTGGTTAAACTCGGGCGCAGCAACGTGAAACGTTGGGTTGCACTTTTCACGTGCCTGAGTATACGCGCTGTTCACATGGAAGTAGTACACAGTATGTCCACAGAGTCCTGCGTACTAGCAGTTCGGCGTTTCGTGTCGAGGCGAGGTTCACCTGCGGAATTCTTTAGCGACAACGGGACAAATTTCCATGGTGCCAACAACCAATTAAAAAAGGAAATTCGGGATCGAGAGAAAACCCTAGCTTCAGTGTTCACCAACTCAAATACCAGATGGACCTTCAATCCACCTGGGGCTCCTCATATGGGTGGAGTATGGGAAAGAATGGTTCGTTCTGTGAAAGCTGCGATTGGAACAATTATAGAAGCACCACGGAAGCCAGATGACGAAACGCTAGAGACAGTTATCATTGAAGCAGAAGCAATGATAAATACGAGACCGTTAACATATATCCCTCTAGAATCGGCAGACCAGGAAGCGCTCACCCCAAACCACTTTCTGTTGGGCAGTTCCTCTGGGGTTAAGCAATTGCCTGTACTTCCAATAAATTATCGGTTGGCTCTCAGAAGTAGCTGGAAACTGGCGCAGCACTTGACTGATCAGTTGTGGAGGCGATGGGTGAAAGAATATCTTTCAGTGATCTCACGGCGGTCCAAATGGTTCGGGAATGTCAGAGAAATTAAGGAAGGAGATTTGGTTTTGGTAGTAGATGGGACAGTAAGAAATCAATGGATAAGAGGACGAGTGGAGAAAGTATGTTGTGGTATAGATGGTCGTGTACGCCAAGCATGGGTACGCACTAAGGGAGGAGTTTTTCGAAGGCCGGTAGTCAAGCTGGCTTTGCTCGACGTCATGAAGGATGGTGATCCTGATAGCGGATCACGGGTGGGGGAATGTGACGGCGAAAAGCCCCCGACGACTACAGCAGTGTAAACTACGCGCTAAGAAATTGGCATATAGTGGCCGGGCACATTTGACGCACGTAGCGGTGACAAGCAAGAATTCTCCTTAACTGATCGTTCATAGAAAGCAAAAGTCATGCTCGATAGCTGCTGAATTGAAATAAACTATATTTCTAAAATTTGTTCCACCTAAAATAAATAATTAAATAATTAATTTGTTACTCTACTTAAACCTACTATTTACAATTCAAGTAAGTTAATTGAAATTGTGTTTCCCTCTCTAAAATATATAGTATTAAAATTTTAGTTGTAATTTGTTAACCTAAAAAGGATACGGGAAGAATCTCGACGGTGATAGATTGAACTGAAAATTTGTAGGTATTTAATTAAGAAACACATATCCTTATTATAAAAAAAATACATTTTACAGCTAAAGCTGAATCCAAAAATCCTTGTGTTTGGTCTGCTACGGAAATAGTTCCAACAATCTGGGTTACATGATATCGCGGATCATGCTCGAAAACCAATAAAAAACAAACTTGCAGCAGTTGTTTTTGCTTTGACTTGTTTTTGTTTTCTTCTCTGTTCAATTACCAAATTAGAGGTCGAACCATATCATATCACTGTAGTGTGAACACCCGAAGTGATATCCGATATCATCTGGCGATATCAGGAGATATGCGGCTTAGTCTGAACAAGGCATTTAATAGCTTTCCTTGCTGGAGCTAATCAGACCACTGCTCTGATTAGTTAGATATATTGTGGTGAATGGAATATTTATCACCAATTTTGTTCATGTCGAAACACGTCAAAATACCGTGGATTTCTTTAAAATTCGACAGGATAAAATGATGGAGTTAGCACATACATAAGACATACGTAACACTGGCGTTTTTTTTCTGGTACACGTTGCCCCATAGTACTCCGTACCTCGCCCTGTCAAACTGCTCGATAAATAATGAACAAAATGAATTTTCTTTCTCTCGGCCTTATCGAGCCCCAAAGAAAATCCCATAAGGAACTGTCAAAAAGTTATTTACAAAATCAATGCAGCATTTTTCGAGTAGGAACGAGAAAAATGCAGGGCTGCGCAGGTACACTGCCATCAAAAACAACTCAAACAGAGGTTTTTTTCACAGAGGTTGGTACTTTCGAGTAGTTCATTTTGTACCAACTTTTTTGGAAGATTTCTTCCTGAGTGTTACGTATGTCTTATGTATGTGGAGTTAGTTTGTTGGCATGTATGTTTGAAGAGCATATCGTATATGAGCGTGAGAAATATTTTCAGTGTAATTTACTGTGGTGTCATTTTTAACATATATTTACCATTGGGGTTACTGTTGTCAAGCACAAAAATAATGAAATTAAAAAAAATAGAAAACAGTGCATACTTCAGAAATTATTAATTTAGGGTTTTTTAGTGAAAAAGTGTTGAAATATTTATTTCATTAGTCTCGTTTTCAACTAGTAAATCATCTCAAGAACGTGGGCATTAAATGCGAAATCGTCTGCACTAGATAAAGGTCACAACATGTTCAAAAAGTTTATTTCCAGAAATAAATTGTAAGTTTAGCTAGAATACCATGGCTAATTACGAATCACTAATGGGAAGTGGTTCTACATCCGGCGCTGGTATTTGTAACTGGTTGAAGCGTATGAAGTTGTACAGGATAGGTATAATTATTGCAGTTTGTTTGCTGTTAGTATCATTCATTTTCTATTGCCTTCTATTGAATGTAAGTAAACTTGTTTTTATTTTCAATATCAGAATTTTTAAGCAAGTTTTTTTTTATTTCCAGGACGAAACAAATACACAGAACAATGACATCCACCGAACAAGATCACAGCTTGAAGCGTTTGAGGAGATCAGTCCGTTGAAAGCAGCTGATTTAAAGCTTAGAATTGACGAAATGCTGAGAATTAAAGGAACAGTTTCGCTGGAGCTCCGAGACCTGGAAGCAAGACGACAAAAGTTACAATCCGAGATTGGATTGTACAATCAGAAAATCGACGAGCTCAAGCAGGAACTTGGACGCCAACAAACGGAGCTTGAAAGGTTGAAAATATCGGTGGAGCAGGCACAAGTCGCTCAGCAGGAAGCTGTGCTTCGAAACACACCTGAGTTGGCACTCCCAAAGCCGCTTTTTTCAATATCAGTACCAGAGAAAAATCAACCTATTTCCTCATCGCAAGTGAGGGACTGTAAAATGAGTACATGCTTCGATCATTCTCGTTGCAGTTTGACATCAGGATTTCCGGTGTTTCTATATGATCCGGACTCGAACTCGGTGGTTAACCGAGGGTTTGATATTGACGGTTTTTTGAAGACAACTATCAAACAGACACTTGGATACAACGCCCATTTAACTAACGATCCCAAGAAGGCTTGTATATTCATGGTTCTGGTGGGTGAAGCCTTTCCTGAACAGGAAATACAACGGAATAGTCGGTATGCGTTCAGCAGTTTGAATAATGTTAAACGAACTTCTTATTCCACTAGTTTAAACGTTACACGCTTGAAGCTACTCCCATATTGGGGAGGGGATGGTAGAAACCATGTTCTCTTGAATTTCGCACGACGTGATTTGAGCTTGGCAACTGGTAATGTTTTCCGCCAAATGAATACCGGTCGAGCCATGCTGGTGCAGTCGAGTTTTGAAGTAGAGCAGTTTCGAGCTGGATTTGACATTATAGTGCCCCCAATTCTGGGGCCTCCAGGCGGCGATGTCTGGCAGGAATGCAGTCCAATGTTACCAGCCAGGAGGAAATTTCTGTTGAGCTTTCAAGGAGAGATGAATGCACAGCAAAATCAGACCGGTCTTAACCATGTCGATGACGAAGCAGAAACTGTTGACGATTTTATAATTGAGCATCTGAAGGAGATGTCATCTGGACATACGCAGGATCGTTTCCTTCTTCAGTTCGAGTGTATTCCTGCCACAGAACAACGGAATCCTTCGGCAGTTCGGGATTGGTCATTGTGTGGAACGGATAATTCTCGAAAGTCTATTTTGAAAGACTCTACGTTTACGTTGCTTCTATCTCCAGGTGGAAATAGTATTAGCTCAACCCTATTTAATGCCCGATTATACGAAGCATTGAGAGCCGGAGCCATCCCTGTCGTTTTGGGAGGTGATCAAGTAGAGCTGCCGTATGCCGAAACCATCGAGTGGCGCCGTGCTGCGATCTTATTGCCAAAAGCGAGAATTACTGAATTGCACTTTCTACTGCGAGCTATTCCTGATGCCGATCTTTTAAGTATGCGTCGTCAATGTCGACTTATTTGGGAACGTTATTTGAGCTCAGTACAAGCGACGGTCGATACGATTATTGCAAGTCTAAGGGACCGCCTGGGTATACCTCCGAAGCCAGTTTCTGCGATCGTGGCGCATAGTGTGTTCAACACTAGTTTTGTTCCGCTTAAGTCTGATCCTGTATTTGATACAGAACCAGACGAATCATTAGGACCGATAGAGCCGCCCTATCCAAGTCCTGCATTCAGGCGAAACTACACTGCACTTTTGATACAGTCGCGTGAAGCTTGGAATGATTGGGCAGATCCCTTTGCATTGTACCCGCAACTACCGTTCGATCCAGTTCTTCCCTCCGATGCGAAGTTTATCGGTTCGCATATGGGATTCAGACCGATTGGTAAAGGAGCTGGTGGAGCTGGCAAAGAATTTGGTGAAGCCCTCGGTGGGAACTACCCTCGGGAACAGTTTACAATCGTAATCCTCACCTATGAGCGCGAGCAGGTTCTAATGGATTCTCTTAGCCGTCTTTATGGATTGCCGTATTTACATAAAGTGATTGTTGTTTGGAATTCACCAAAACCACCATTGGAAGATTTACGTTGGCCGGACATAGGTGTGCCGGTTCATGTTGTTCGTGCGCCACGCAATTCATTGAACAATCGTTTTCTTCCATTTGATGCTATCGAAACTGAAGCGCTTCTCTCGGTCGATGACGACGCCCACTTGCGCCACGATGAGATTCTGTTTGGTTTCCGTGTATGGCGCGAGCACCGAGACCGTGTCGTAGGCTTTCCCGGACGTTTTCATGCATGGGATACTAATACACTAGATGCATGGAACTACAATTCAAACTACAGTTGTGAACTGAGCATGGTGCTGACGGGAGCTGCTTTCATCCACAAGTACTATACCTACTTATACACGTATGCACTGCCTCAGGCGATACGCGATAAGGTTGACGAATACATGAATTGTGAGGATATTGCGATGAACTTCCTGGTGTCGCATGTCACCCGGAAGCCGCCGGTCAAGGTCACCTCCAGATGGACCTTCCGCTGTCCTGGTTGTCCCGTGTCGCTTAGTGAAGACGATACACATTTTCAGGAGCGGCACAAATGTATCAACTTCTTTACGAAGGTAATTTTAATATGATTTAGTAATTTGGCAATTTTAGTTCAATAGGGAAAAAAAAATATTTGCTCGATGTTATATCTTTCTTTTGTTTATACTATATTCTTATTAAATTTGGCCAGATTGCGCTAAACAATCCAAAATTTTAGACTAATTTTAAAAATTCTTTAACATTTCTTGGTGGAGTTTTACTACACTGCAACGAAATAACTATTGAGTTCAACAGAGCAACTTATGACTTTTCGCCACAAGTATCTCATGTGTTTAGTTGGTTAAATAGCTCTATTAACATTAAATTGTTAAAATAATGGAAATTTTAAAATTATGGAATTGTTGAAATAATAGAAATTTTGCTGTTGTTGAAAACTATTTTGCGATTGAAAAAATAGATAATGTTACCTTAAGGTTCAACATCCAGCGTGTCAAGGAGAGTTTGATTCTTAAAATGTATAAGAAGTAGAAGTAACCGAAAAGTTGCTTAAAGCCAGCTATCAGCTGAATACCAAAAGCTTACATAGCTACTCAAGTTTCTCTGAAAATAAGGAGTTTTATGTAGGACGACAAGAAACAAGAAAAGCTAGATTATACCTCAGTACATAAACTGTTTGTGAGGAAAAAGTTGTTGATAAGGCAAATACTTACATTTATGCTGCAAAGTGTGGTGATAAGGATATGCTTTGCGCCCAATTTTGTTTTGCCGAAATCATACAAGAATCAATGAACCCGAATGTCTATGTAAGCCAGTTTCTTGGAAAGTATTTTTTGCCGGTTATGATTTTGTAAAAATCGGAAATATATATTTATATTTATTTAATCTCGAAATCGCTATCATCAAAATAATATTCACCCTTTGGGAAGGTGTTATTTCTAACTTCCTGTAACAGTCTTTAATATTCGTAGAACTCTTCTTATAACTTTAAACACCACGAATTGAGGCAACAAACAGAAAGTAAAAATTATTATTCGAGGCCATTGTTTCCCAAATGCTTTAAAAGCCACCTATGATAGTCAAGAAGCTCAAAGTACACTCTGAAAAAAATGCACGTAAAATTTACCGGGAAAAGTGGCTGATTCTCATCCACCTTCTTTTCACGTAACTTTTGCCGATTTCTCGAAAGCCGTTCATGTGTTAGTGTGTTAGTGTCAACTTCAGTGTCAATCGTCTACGTGTTGGTCAGGTAATTATAACCTGATTTTCACGTACCTTTTTACGTGATATTTAGGTGAAACCATAAACAGAACGCATAAACCCCACATGATTTTCACGTACTTTTGACGTGTTATGCAGATGGAATCTACGTGAATTTTAAGTAAATAAACTAGACAGCGCATATAAGAAATATAATTTATTTTAAAATACTAAAAAATAATTACTTGTTTAAAATCGAGATTCCGACACGAAAAAAAAACAGGAATGACCGGAAAGATGTCGACCGTTCAACCGGCAGGAATAGTTCCGCTCGAAAATGACTGTTGACCATTCCAATCGTCCGGAAAGAATTCACCAACTGAAAATTTGAAAAATTTATATGTTTCCTCTGTTAATCTAAATATTATTCTGGCTACTTACATTGCGTGTTTTCCAATATAAAACTAGCTGAAGCAGCTTAGGAGTTCCTTGGACGCCATATTGACTTTTTTTGCATACTAAAAAATTCACGTAAATTCCGTTGTCGGAAACGTCACACCACAGTCGCACTAACACTAACAAAGTCAAAACACACAAATACCAACGCGTTCAAAATATTTACATTATAATTTGACCGATTTACGTGAATTGACAGTGAATCGTACGTGAAATTTAGGTGAAAGTTACTAATGTCACGTAAAATGGCAGATTTTCTGAAGGTCAGTCACTTACGTGATTTTTCAGGTGGATTTTACGTGCCTATTTTCTAGAGTGTAGATTTTGAACGCTCGTCTAATCGATCGCCTTTTAATCTAATCGGTTGAGTAAATTTATTACTCTTTTAAAACAAACAGACACAATTGACAGAAAATGAAAAATGAGTGCTAGACTTAAATAGTTCAACCTAACTAACAAATTTATTTTCCCACAAAAATATCCCTTACAGGTATTTGGTTACACGCCACTGTTGAACACTCAGTATCGAGCCGATTCCATCCTGTTCAAAACACGGATACCGCACGACAAGCAAAAGTGTTTCAAATTCATCTAGGGAACCAACCAGCATTACCAACCAGTGGAGTATAAACTAGAGCATCACAGCTTGGACATGAGCGTCTCGTTTTTTTGACGATCGTTCCGCGCACTTTTAATATCGGGATCCTGCTCTGTTGATCTCCGGTTGCAAAAGCATCAGCACCCCGTTTTAGCACACCAATTTCTGAGCATAGCCAGCCAGACATTTCAACCAAAAAAGAAGAAGAAAGAAGAACAAAGGAATGTGTGTTTTCAAACGGCAGTGAATTTCTCGTTGAAAATAGTCGTACTCATCTAGATACACGATCCATAATGTGTAGATATAATTATGCTATTACGTATAGTTTTTAATAAGGGATGTATAAACTAGATTTATTCAAAATGTTTTACTCTAAGACTCAGCGATGAAGACGATTTTGTTCGCTGTAGAACAAATTTGTTTAGCTTTAATAGTTTTTAATTCATGCAAGGTAATCACGTTCTTTCGCGCAGTGCCATAGAGATTATATGCCTGATAAACAAAAAAGGCCAATAAATTGCAATAACAGTATGAATCGGATTGCACAAACAATGTATGGAACAATGATCAATATGAAGCAATAAGCTTGTCTAACTTTGTAGGTTATCTTGAGAAAGTCTGATCAAGCTAAACGAGAGAAACAGTTACCGAACAGGAAGAGATATTTTAACGAAAATGTTGGACGTGTTTAAATAAAGCACTAGTCAGGCTGTTCGATGCTTTCTTAACTACATTTAGGTTTAAATTGAAGAATTATTCTTCTGATGTGCTTATTTCCTGATGTTTGGTTTTGGTAATCGCGTTTTTGCAAGTAAGAAACAGTCAAATGTAATAGAACAGTCGGTTTAGGAATTTTTTTTGCAAGGTCGGGTCTAAAATCAATGCACTGCATTTTTGTAAATATCACACATCGTAATTTGAATAACTAAAAACATAGTGATTACTGTTAGGAATAATACTTTGTGTAAAAAAAATTACATGCATCGATTGTTTCAATGTATGTAATTGCCATCGATATTTTATAGTCCTGAGGAGGGAACATTTATAATTGATTTAAAAATGCACTTAAATCAGTTTTAATAGGTACATATATACTAATTGTAATAAACAAATAAGCTACCAAATCGAACGATTATTAAATTTCATTTGAAAGATTGAGAAATTTGTCCTGAAATAAACATTACTGATCGTAATTTCCATCGACTCTGCATCCGTCCTTCAAGCGTTCGAATAAGGTTACTCCTCTCACCCATGAGTACAAGCAATCGAATTCGCAGCCAACATCACACACTATGCTGGGTTCCCGGACATTGCCTCCTGCACCGTGCAAATGACAGGGGTAACTTACAGGGAGATGCAAGAGGCAAAAAGCTTGTCGATCACATCGATCGACTATCCAGCTTCCCAACTTACCCCCGAACTGCAAAGAAATATTCGTGACGCTGCGGACCAGGAGATATCCGTCATTAGGCCCGTGTGTATTTCACACGGAGGACATGAAAAAGGCACTACGAATCGTCGGGTACTTTTAGGACAATGTGGACATCACGTACGAGAGAACACTCCGTCTACTCCAAAACGAGAACGATGGTTTCTCCACACGCGCCAACGTCACTGGAAAGACCGTCGAACTGATGGTGGAGCTGGTCTGCGTCAGTCCACTATCAGTTCGACAGTCTGCGAACCAAATAGCGGCTAAAAGCTTCCTGCTGAACTTTAAGTATGGCAAAGCACGCATGCGGCAGGTTGGCAGAGTGCCTACGAACACAGGCGTGAAGGGCTCTGTTGCAAAGGGAAGGGCACAGGAAAGGTACGCTCGGAGACTGCCTCAGGGAGTGCGCCGCTGCCACCTGCACGTTGCAATTCAGCGACAGTGAAGAAAGTTCCGCCGAAAAATCGAAAAAGGAGTAAGCGTGAGCAGTCGCAGCCCACGACGAAACGTGGAAGTCGTACTTCTACCGCCTGCCGTCTGCTGCAACAGAAGCCTACTGCTGATGGTGTGCAGACAACCCCTCCCAGCGTCTCCGCAGATGGCAACCGACCGCCAATCGGAACTCCACAAAGTCCGATGAAGAACGCGCCTTCCACTTAAAGTAAGCAGCATACGCTGCGTCCAGCCTCCACCATGCAATGAGCGCAACTAGTGTTCTTTGCCGGAGGTTCACCAAAGATCAGCTAACCGTCGCGCTGATCCAAAAACCATGGGTTCACGACATTAGGATCCTTGGCTTAGCCAATCCAAACGGCTAGTTGATCTATTGCAGTCAAGCGTCTAACCCTAGGACTGCGATTATGTTGAATAGAAATATTAAATTTGTTCCCATCACAGAATTCATTCAACGGGATTTAGCTGCCATCGCGGTGGAAGTTCAGACGACCAACGGCACTCAGGAAATGGTCGTTGCTTACTTCCCGGGGGACGTGGACGATATACCACCATCCGAAGATACAGCGCTTGTGCGGTACTGCCTAAGCATCAATAAGCCACTCATCGACGGCTGCGATGCCAACGCGCACCACACAGTCTGGAAAAACTCGGATGTGAACACACGAGGTGTGTACCTGCTTGAATAAACACCGGGTCGAACATTGAGGAGCAACAAAGCCTCGGATCAAGACGCATGACGTCACGTGACTCCGCAGTGCATGCTCGTCGACTGTTCTCGGAGACTTCTATTAACTGGTCACTAAGCTCTTTTGAGCCTATGAAGTCACCGGGACCGGATGGCATTCTACAATATTTCTGCAAAAATCTGAGGGAATCATCATGTCCGATCCCATCAGCCTTTTTTGAACAAGCTTTACTCTGGGACATATCCCGGTCAGTTGGCGGAACGTTTAGATGGTGTTTTTACCAAAGCCTGGCGAAAAAGATAAAACATTGCCCAAAGCCTACAGACCTATAAGTCTGACTCCAATTCTTCTAAAGTTAAAATCCCGAATAACTATAACCGCAGCGAGTTTCTGAAGAATTTGCCCTTCCATAAGCATCAAAATGCCTATTAACAGGGCAAATCTTTAGAAACCGCTTTGAATTGCCTAGTGACGAGATCGAGAAACGCTTTTTTTGACATTGAGGGAGCCTTCGATAACACGTCCTCTGCATCAATTCACAGGGCTCTACAAAATAAAGGAGTCGATAATACTACAATGAGCTGGGTTCAAGCAATGCTTTCTAGCAGGAACTTCACAGCTGCATTGGGAGATACGTCTGTCACAGTTGAGGCAGAAAAAGGGGTGTCCTCAGAGAGGAGTACTCTCTCCACTGCTATGGTCACTGGTGGTAGACGCTCATCTCACTAAGTTATCGCAGCTAGGCTACGAAGTCATTGGTTATGTCGATAATTTAGTCCTTATTGTTAGGGGAAAATGTGATGCAACTCTTTCTAGTCGAATGCAAACGGCTCTAAGCATCACCACCCAGTGGTGCTTAGAAGAAGAACTGAGCATAAACCCCACTAAAACAGAAATTATACCCTTCACCAAGTGAAGGGTGCTATCAAGAAGGCGACTTCAGCGATCTTGCCTTGCAGTACACTGTTCGGCTAGACATGGGGGTTAAAACTTCAATTAACACTCTGGTCTTACATCACCATTGCTCGGCCACGTATAACCAACGCATCCCTAGTATGGTAGCCTAAGGTAAATGAAACGACAGTCCAGGCAAAACTTAACAAAATTCATCAACTGGACTGTCTTTCAGTTACCACAACGCCGACTACAGCCATGGAAGCCATGCTCTGCCTACTGCCTCTACATCTGCATGTGAAGAAGGAGGTAGAGCTTGGTGCACTTAGGCTACGAAGAAACAACGGTGCTCGAAGGTGGCCTAACGGGTCACCTAAGCATCCTGGAGGAGTTCAAGCTAACAGCTTTAGTGACAACAGTCGCAGACTGGATGGAAGCAAAACCAAACATGGACGTTCTATATAGGGTGATTAACACAGATCGTTCGGTGTGGAACAATGGATAGCTCAAAAATCGGGTCCCAGACTGGATCAGGGATCTACGGACCAGATATAGAGTTCACTATCTCTTTAGGAAAGCGACCAACCGTCTTTCGGGCAGAGGTGTACGCAATATGTATCTGTGCTACGATATTTCTGAAGGGCAACTTTACAACTTTTTTTATGATTATAAATTTTGAATTGTTTTGTTGAAAAAAAAGTTTGTTGCAACGGCATATATATTTATTTTTGGAAAGATAAAATATTATATACAACTTTGCCGAAAACGTTATACCATTCAAACAAACCATCCTAGATCTAAACAATCACAAGGGTTCTATGTAAAGCCACGATTGCAAGATTGACTTAGAACTACATAAGGTTGTTTGTTGCATTACTTGTATTGCATATGCTTGAAGTTTTGTGCTATCGAATTTCATTTTTTGCCTTTCTCCTAGAAAGGTATATCAATCATTGGAAAAACCAAAGGTATAAAAGTGCTCCAAAGGGTCGAATCTCGTATATCAATCGACTTAGTTTGACGAGCTGAGCATTTTCTGTATGTGTGTGTATGTGTGCGTATGTGTGTGTGTATATATATATATATATATATATATATATATATATATATATATATATATATATATATATATATATATATATATATATATATATATATATATATATATATATATATATATATATATATATATATATATATATATGTGTGTGTGTGTGTGTGTGTGTGTGTGTGTGTGTGTGTGTGTGTAACGCTCTCCCAATCTCACTCAATTTTCTCAGAGATGGCTGGACCGATCTTCATGAAATTAATTGCAAATGAGAGGTCTAGTTGCCCCATAAGACCCTATTGGATTTCATTGCAATCGGATTGTTAGTTTAGAGGTTATGTTTAAAAATGTGAAAATCACGAAACATCATTATCTCAGAAACTACTCAACCGATTTTAACAAAATTGGATTTAAATGAACAAGCTACTTAAAAAACCCTTAACTTTTGAGTTTCATGAAGATTGAACGTGTGGTTCAGAAGTTATTTAAAGAAATGTGTTCTAAAAAGTGTTTAATCTCACTCATGTTTCTCAGAGATGGTTGAACCGATTTCCACAAAATCAGTGTCATATGAAAGGTCTAATTACCCCATAAGACCCTATTGATTTATTTTGCAATTGGACTATTACTTTGCCTGTTATGTTTAAAAATGTGGAATCCAGCTTTGAAAAGAAACATATTCCGAAGACTACTTAAACTTACTCACTTTTCTCAGAGATGGCTGAACCGATTTCCTCGAAATTAGTGTCAAATGAAAGGTCTAGCTGCCTCATAACACCCTATTGAATTTGTCTGTAACTTCATTATCTCAGAAAGTACACAACCGATTTGAGCAATATTGGTGTCAAATGATCGGGCTAGTTAAAGGTTGATTGATGAATTTTATAGTGATTAAACACGTGGTTCAAAAATTGTGGAAAGAAACATGTTCCGGTGACTTTTCAAATTCACTCGTTTTACCAAAAATGGCTGGACTAAATTAAACAATTATAGTGTCAAATGAAAAGTTTGGCTTTCCTATAGGTTCCCATTTTATTTGACTATAACCGTATTTTTATTCCAACCGTTATGTATTGAATTATAAAAACAACGAAAGTCTATTATTTCAAAGATCAGGAGACTTATTAGAACATATCTAGTGTCATTTGAACGGGTTGTCTCTCAAACTCACAAGTAAGAAATTCCATAGCAATTTGATATGTGGTTCAAAAGTTATGAAAAGAAACGATATTCAAAGACTATTTAAAACTGTAACTGCTTTGATCAAAACATATGGCCACAACAAAATTTAAATTTGGTATTGTGCTATTCGTACGTTCCCGGTATTGCTCGTGATTGAAGTGTACGAAAGTCAAAGTCATTTCTTTTATTTCGCTATTTCTTCAGCACGAATATTTAACTCCTAATTAATAATTTTTTTAACTTTTTGTCTTTCTCCTAGAAAGGTATAGCAATCACTTGCAAAACCGAAGATATGAAAGTGCTCCAAAGGGCCGAATGGCATATATCACTCGACTCAGTGCGACGAGCTGAGCATTTTCTGTATGTGTGTGTGTATGTGCAGATTTTTATTTTCACTCACTTTTCCCAGAGATGGCTGGACCGATTTTAATGAAATTATATGCAAATGAAAGTTCTAGTTGCCCCATAAGACCCTATTAAATTTTATTGTAATTGGATTTTTATTTTAGAGGTTATGTTTAAAAATGTGAAAATCACGGAACATCAATATCTCAGAAACCACCTAACCGATTTCAATAACTTTTGAATTTTATATAGATTGAATATGTGGTTCAAAAGTTATGAAACGAAACGTCTTCTGAAGACTGTTTAATTTCACTCATGTTTCTCAGAGATGGCTGGACCAATTTCTACAAAATCAGTGTTATATGAAAGGTCTAGTTACCCCATAAGACCCAATTGATTTTTTTTGCAATCGGACTATTACTTTGCCTGTTATGCTTAAAAATGTGAAATCTAGCTATGAAAAGAAACATATTTCGAATAATACATAAACTCACTCACTTTTCTCAGAGATGGCTGAACCGATTTTCACGAATTTGGTGTCAAATGAAAGGTCTAGCTGACTCATAACACCCTATTTAATTTTACTGTAATCGAACTGTAACTTCGTCTGTAATGTACCGAATTGTGAAAATCACGAAACTTCATTATCTCAAAAAGTACACAACCGATTTGATCAATAGTATTATCAGATGAACGGGCTAGTTAAAGGTTAACTGATGAATTATGATCGAACACGTGGTTTCAAAGTTTGGCTGCCCTATACGTTCCCATTTCATTTGATTATAATCGAACTAAGGAACCGTTATGTATTAAATTGTTGATAAAACAACGAAATTCTAGTTTCTCAAAGATTACACGACTTATTTGAACACAAATAGTGTCATACGAACGAGTCATCTCTCAAGCTTACAAATAACAAACTTCATAACAATTTGATATAAGTTTGAATGAGAAAGGCTGGGTCTGACCGCTAGGTGGATTAATTTCGGTTTTTTTTTAATTATAGCGTGAAACGAAAGAATATTAAATCTTCAATAATTTTTATGGTCCTGCTAAGAGGCCATCCACATACCACGTGGACAGATTTTTAACGATTTTGACCCCCCCTCCTCCCCCTCCGTGGACAACTGCCCATATAAATTTTGGAAAAATTGTATGGACCGTGGACATTAGCCAACCCCCCCCCCATATATTTTGAATGCCAGCATCCCAAAACGTTTGTGTGTTGTGAAAACAAGGCAGCTTTTCATCAGAGGAAGTGCCAGCTGATGTATCTACTACTGATGTTGCCCGCTGTCGCACAAAGGCAGCTTTTTACTAGAGAAAGTGCCGCTGCTGCTCCTGCTAAGTAAGGACTGTTTCAGTCGTTGCCTAGAACTCATATTACTAGTTTAGGCTGAAGCAGGCTCTTATAGAGGCCAAATAGCACATTCCCGATTCTTCTTCTTCAATATCGCACGCTTAGCCTTGGGGCTAATAGCGGTCTCGATCAACTAGATTATAGTTGAGAGAATTCGTTATCGATATTGTTTTTGGCACATTTTGCATGTGTAGGATAAGTACAACGATACACCGTGCCCCAGTGCTGAGTCGAGAAAATTTCCAGCTCGAAAAGTTCCTTGACTCGATCGGGAATCGAACCCGACATCACAACCGTGTGGGAGAGCTAGCCGACCGACATCGCTAACCACAGAGCCACGGGGACCATTCCCGATTCACTAGGCCTATAATTCCCTCTGCCCTGTTTGTAAGCATTAAGCGACCAATTAGAGGTCGAATTCTGTGTTTTAACAAGGCTTGACAATTTTCAACAGTACAATAGTTCGAATATTCAAATTACAATTTTGGGATAGCCGAGCTTCCTGAGAGACGTAGTTTTATGTCAAAATATTTGTAAGCATCAATAACCTTTTTCAAAAGTCATTTTTCACTTATTAGTTTAGATTCAAAAAAAAAAAATAATAATAGCATATAATAACATCTTTGAACCGTAAGATTATTTATGGAAAGTTTCGGTCAAATAAAAAATGACAATTAAATGATTAAATCGGGACATTTTGTAAAGAATTTCTTTACTTTAACCAACAAGCTTAAAACCTCTTGGTATCTTCCGCTATTCCTATCTTAAAAACAAGTGTTTTCGTTTTTATCACAGAAAGAATTCGATGTTTTTGTACTCAAAAACACCTCTATGTGATGCTTTGCACAGTTTTTACTGAATTTTTTGTTACGTTCACCGTAAATTACCGGGTTAAAAAAATTGAGTCCTGAAATAATTATACCTGGGAAAGCAAAAGCTTTTGGTCGCAGTCAGGCTTGTCGTGTCTTCTCAGGGAATCACTAGCGTGTAGGAGAATATCTTTCACTGCGAGAGCAACTGTTCTCTCACTGGTGGGCAAAGTTAGAAGAGAGCAGCGTTGTTTGCTTTGCATCTCAAAACTAAAAAAGATATAAATCCAGCTGCCTGTCTCGCATGTTTGCTTGCTGTACTTTTGTGTATTCCAACTAGAGTGATTCACAACTCTTGTTTCGCTCAGCTGTGGTATGAGCAGCAAGTGTACAGTAAGGTCTTTTTTACACGGTTTTCTTTACGCGGGTTACTTTTCTTATTTACTTAAAAACGATACAAGATATCGACCTCATTTCAATCACCTTTTCCGTTTTAGGCAAAAGGTAATTATATATCAGTTTTCAAAAAAAATCACAATTTTTGGTGTAAATACTGAAAATTTAAAATGTTAAAGTTTGGTCTTCAGATTGATCAGTATCATATTCCAACGAGGTTCAAACATTTTAAGACGATTTTATTCGTTATTTTTGCAACTCAAAAAAGTATTTTTGATTTCGAAGTTAGGCACCTGAATTTGAAAATCTAGTAATTCAACCAGGGAAAACCAGGGAAAAGTGGTCAGGTTTTGAGCGCTTATTTTTCAGTCATTTATAATCAGGTTTTCGAGGTTTTGGCACCAATCGATCAGAAATTCTTTTACGGTTAAATTTATGTAACAAAAACAAACTATTGTTTAAAATACACTATTGAAAAACTGGTAATTAATATCGATTGTTTAAATCATACTGCGCAGCCAATCACTACCTCTCTTCCCAGGCACAGTCGACACTAACGGATACAATCAATCTGACTTTGTTGTTATTGTTGTTGTCACTTTCTGTTTCCGATGCTTATTTGCGTTCCTTGTCATTTCATCATCTACTTAGCCCCTCCTTCTTTCCAACTAAATGACGAAGCCTTGGTATAAAAGGAACATTTCACCCCATCAGTTTCATTACTAAACCATACCGATTACATACGGACGCTAGGTGTTAGCAGCTGAAAGGAGGAAAGACAAAAGAGTACCGGTCATCTCGTGCCGGTTTCACCCGTAATGCTGGTGGCTGTTAGTAGAACATGGCTACTGCAAAATATTAAAATGGTTGGAATTCTGGACGGACTAACCAGCAAACAGGAATATAATCAGCAACTGGCACCTTTTGGTGCCTCGAAGTTTTGTAAAAGAAGCGTTGCAATTCCCTCTACTATTTGTTTAAATGTAATATAAGAATACGGTAGTTAACGTCATGCGGTCGTGTCTTGAATACCACCCTTCTACTATTTTACGCGATCTAATACAAATTTAGAACGCATCCCTCGTGTAGAAAAGACCTCACTGTATAAATTCTTCTACGAGCGGCAGAAACACAGTACAAAGTAGAAGAAGAAGTGTGGTGCAAAAAAATGCTATAAACAGCGCTTCTGTTGGGGAAGAAGTGAGCGGTGAATATTCACTCTGCTCTGTACACATATTGAATAGAATAACAAATCTGGTCGCGAGAACATAAAAAAGCATAATCTAACGAGATATGATCATGTGACTCCGTAAAAAATATAGGCATTTGAAGTCGAATCGCAAAAAATATTTGATGCCGCAAAAAATGTTTGATGATTCTGAGATATTTAGAAACATTTTTTTCCAATTGGGTTATTTAGCTATAGGGTAACGACCCCATAATTCGCCAACTTTATCCGAGTACCCAAAATTCGCCCATCTTTTTTATTGTTCGCAATATAGTGTCAACTCTTAGAACCGTGTTTAAACATAAAAAACAAACAGCTAAGATTGAAAATAAATTATTATTTGGCATAATTCAATAACAAACTCCGTAAACAATTTGTTAATTAGTGGGTGGGCGAATTATGGGGTCAGGCGAATTATGGGTCCCTTATCCTACATGGTTTTCTGATTTACATAAATCAGCTAAAAGAATGTTATTTTGAGAGTAAAATGTGATTTTTGAACATGTACCTTTATCGTTGTTCTTCGATTTTCTTAATGAAAAATAAAACTCTCCCGAAATCTGTTGAATGACAGCTGGTACATGGGTGAAATGTCGTTCAATGGATTTCGAACAATTTTAATTCATGATTCAAAAATTATAGGACAACGATACCAATTTCTGATAAATCACGTTTTGATAAGAAAATGCAGCTTTTTCAAATGATATTTAAAAACTGGTATAGCTAAAGACCCAATTGCGTAAAATAATAATGTTTTAGGATAAGATTGATATTATTCAAAAAGAGTATGAATAAAAAAAAATTCCTATTTAGTAGACCGTCATCACCGTAGAGTAAGTAACTTTCATACTGCAGGATAAACCATTCCAGGCCATGCTTATGCCATACTTACCACAATTAGACAGATAAAAAGCGATACAGCTATGTATTATCATCTATGCGAGGGTAGAAAATTTAACAAAAATCAATACAGAGGAGTCGAATATGCAATATTTTTTATCACTAACTACGCTCGTTCCATCAAAACAGCCAATGTTCCGTGAGGGCAACCATGACGTCAATCTGATATTAAGCTGCATTTACCGACCATAGACAAGCGGAATCTGCGAACATCATTACCGTAGGGTTAACGGGATTGTTGCAAGTACGTAGGCATTGCGTACCACTAACTGAGAGTAGTGATGCATTTTTTTTCTAATTCGAAGTTGCTCCGATAGATAGCTAGGGTGTTATCTAGATAGAACCGTAGCAACTGTGGCACTGATGTGGCGAAATGGAGAATACTATCAGAGAAAAGACGTGCTGGGCAATGTAAGAGAAACGCATACCGGATGGACCCTCTTAAAACCTTGCGGGGGAAATTGAATAATGTGAAGTGCACATAATGGGAGAAAATTGTTTGGCCCTTTTGACACTTCCATCGGAACGTTTCGTTTACGGTATAGACTGCAGTAGTAGATATAGATGATGCTGCTGATGGGTGGCTGATAATTCTCGATCGTAATGAAATAGGAACAATGTGTTCGAGCCATGTCAAAAATATTAATAATGTTTTAAATATGTAGAAGGTTATGTAGCCAAAGTTTATGATTTTCTAGTAAATTTTTAATCTCACATTTTGACTTCACGATAAGTTTCGAATAAGTTTGTTTCGAATTCATCGAAACATTTCCATTGGACCACAAAAATGTACTGTGGGTTTTACCATGCTGAACACATTGGAAATTTAATTTGAAGATTTGACCAAGGACTTCGATTATTATTATTATGTTTAAATTCATGTTGTAAGAAATAATATGAGCATGTTATGTCAAGCGGGGAAGATTTCAAATGCTAATATCCATATTCATTGGCAATGAAAATAGAATAAAACGACTTTCGCAATGCAATTATTGTCACTCGGCGTTTGTCCATTAACTGGTACGATTGTGTGCGACCTTCGAAACAAATAGAACAGGTAGCCAAATTTGCAAGAGTTTTCCTAGTTCGTTCAGATATCCCGTATAAAATCGTTAAATAGTTGTAAAAATACATATACAAAATATCAGCAACTCTCTTACGAATTAGTTCCAACTTTTTGCATTCGCACTGGTATGAAAGATCATTTCGCTCAAAATGATGATCAAGAACAGTGTGATTAGCTTTCGTCCACCGCCAAAAACGGAAGAACGTAAACTCCTATTGAGGATACTTCATTTAAGTACTTACTCTACTTTACTTTGTCGGCCGATGGACCGTTTGCCTGTCTAGGGCCGAAAGAATTAGTGATGTCTAACTTCTCTTGTCTTGAGCAGCCGTTCTCTAGTCACCTCGTATACCAGCAGATCATGTATCTTCTTCCACCGATTGCGAGGCCTATTGATCGTAGCTTTTACGCTCAAAAGCCCATGCTTAATGTCTGTAAAGGGCTACCGGGTGGATCAGCATCTTATACAGCACTAGGTGTATGAAAGTTTGCAAACTACGGGCCCTTAGGCTACGTAGTCCGTAGGAGGCCAGCTGTAATTCGTCGTTTCACCACTTCAGCACATACACCACCGGAATTCTCACGCTCCCTAAAAGCTACTCGATATAAGGCAACCTCGTAACTCGATATAACGTAAGTTTTACCTCGATATAACGTAACGCAACTTATGTCTCGCCAGCTATCCGCCCACATGATTCTGATCCCTTCTGCGCCATACGGCTCAACTTTATTAGTTTTGTCGGGACATCGCGTTTCTTTTCACTGAGTCATACGTCCCCCTGAAATCTACAAACAGATGATGAGTCTGAAAGTTATACTCCCGGAGCTTATCAAAGATCTGTCGCATGATGAACATTTGATCATTTGATCCTTTGAGGAACGCCCCTGTCGAAAACCATCCTGGTATTCGCCGACGAAGGATTCCGCTAACGGTCTTAATCTGGAGAACAGGATACGGGAGAGCATTTTGTTTGCGGAGTTAAGCAACGTATTACCTCGATAGTTGCAACAATCCAGTCGAAAGCCCTTCTTGTAGATAAGGCATACGACGCCTTCCAACCAGTCGTTTGGAATTTGTTCATCCACCCAGATCCTCAGTATGATCAGGTAGATCGCATAGTACAGCCGCTCGCTTTCCGCTTTTAGAAGTTCGACCGTTACTTCATAACACACCTACTGCAGTTAAAGCAGAACGAGAAGTCGATGCTACAAACAGATAAACAAGTTATTGGATAAGTGACCGTATATGCGTGTTAAGAACTAAAGGCAATTTTTACAATTAGGTACCACCAGATGTGTACGCATCGACCAATGATAACCCGATGACTAGTAAAAAGAATTTTATGAGCTCTTTGAAAAGACGTACAGTGAGTGCCCAGGACATGACATCAAGATCGTCATCGGAGATGCAAATGCGCAGGCTGGGCAGGAAGATTTCTTTCGCCCTGCAATTGGTAGAGAAAGTTTCTGTTCTACTACGAATGATAATGTCCTGAAGCATCAATATTACTGCAGCCAGAGGTGTGGCTGTCTAACACTTATTTCGCACGCCAGAATATTCGTAAGCCCAAGCTAATTGGGTTGCTTGCTATCAGATCGACCGTGTTCTAGTAGAAGAACATCTAGCGGTTATCAACTGAAGGAGTGGCTGCAGAGTACTTGCAGAAAGTTAATTAGCGAATTGAAAGGGACCTGAACGAACGGAGGAAAAATATCCACAGTATAATCAGTACCACGGCGCGAGAAGTGTTGGATACAACTGCGACATCTACGACCAAGTGGTTTGACGCTGAGTGCCAGCGAGGGACGGAAGAACCGTACCAGAGTCCACATGTTGGCTACGGCTGTGACAGGTCAGAGTGGAAGGAGTCTATCGTCGGAAGAACCGTCAGCATTGGGAGTGTGTTCTTGCGGAGGTGGGACCCAGGGTACGATACGAAGTGCTTTTACAAGAAGATTAACGGAATCAGGAATCGAAGCGGGTCAGCCCCTGTCGTGTTCAACGAGAGGGAGGGGAACCTGATTACCGATAAACATTCAAGTGTGGCGTTAAGCGGCGAGGTAAACAGAGGTATCGGAAGGAGCAGGATGAATATTGAGAATGATGGACAAGCTGTGGTGGGTCCATGGACGAGATGAAGAAAGCAGAGCTTAGAAACTGCAAGGCAACTGGGGAAGATGACTTTCCCGCCAACCTTTTCAAAGCCGGGAGCGAACAGCTGTATCGTGCCATACATCGGAGCATGTTGAGAGTGTGATCTGATGAAGAATTGCTCCCGGACTGGTTGGAAGGTCTCATATGCCCGATTTACTGGACTGTAGCTTTGAAGTGGTGTTGAACGGTGAGGAAAGTAGGAGAGTCGTCGAGGGGAACAGGATAGAAATTGGAGGACGTTCAAGCTGTGGACCCACAAAGCCGCTGGAAGGACGGCTTACCGGCCGAACTTTTCATAGTCGGGAGCGAGCGGCTGTGTAGTGCAGTTCACTAGATTATCCTAAGGGTATGGTCTAAGAAACAACTATCTACGGACTGGTTGGAAGGATTCAAATGCCCTATCTACAAGAAGGGACGTAGACTAGACTGTAGTAATTATCGAGGCATAACTCTCCTCAATTCCGCTTACAAATTCTCTCCCGTATCCTCTTCCAGCGACTGAGGCCGTTGCAAGAAGCCTTTGTTGGAGAATACCAATGCGGTTTCCGAGTGGGGCGATCTACAACGGACCAGATGTTTACCTTGAGACAGATCCTCGACAAGTTTCGAGAACACAACTTGCAGACACATCATCTGGTTATTGACTTCAAGGCGAAGTACGATACAGTGAAACACAACCAGCTGTGGCAAATAATTAATAAAATAAAAACGGTTTCACATCATGCGTCAGGATAGCGGGTGAACCATCATCACAAAGTCTCACGTGCTTCTGGGCTTCGCGGATGACATTGATAGAATTGGTGTTAACCGTAAAGCAGTTGAGGAGGCCTTTACGGCTCTCAAAAGGGAAGCTGCGAGAACTTGACTCACCATTAACACTGCCAAAACGAAAAGCGTGGTAGCTCTGCGGTTGTTGGTGCTGCGGTGGAGATGCTTTCGAAGTGGTCGACGAATTTGTTTATCTTGGTACTCTCGTGACATGTGACAACGAGGTGAGTCGCGAGGTGAAGAGACGGATTGCGGCAGCGAATAGGGCTTATTACGGATTGCGTAGTTGGCTTTGATCCCCTAGCCTACAAATCCGTACAAAATTTGCGCTCTATAGGACTCTGATCCTCCCGGTGGTGCTCTACGGACATGAATCGAGATCGTGGAAGGAGGCCGATCGACGAGCGCTTAGGGTCTTCCAGCGTGAATTTCTGCGGTCAATACTACTGCGGTGTGGCACAGGCGCATGAATCACGAGCTGTACGAAGTTTATAAACACGCTGATATTGCCAAGCTGATGAAACACGGCAGGTTACATTGGGCTGGCCACGTAGCACGGATGGCGGATGAGCGACTGGCAATGATAATATTTAGCAGAGAACCGATGACTTCGAGGCAGACCGTAGGCGAATACCTATGTGGTTTTAGAGGGGGGCGCACCACTACGGACCAAATGTTCACCTTACAAAAAATTCTCGATTCAATTTGACAGATCATATATTCATAAACTTCGGGGTAGCGTACGATTCAGTTAAGAGAAATGAGTTATGGTGGATTTTTCTCGAACGTGTTTTCTCAATAAAACTGATTAGCCTGATACGAGCCACTCCACATCAAGCGTTAGGATAGCGAGACAGTTGAAGGTACGTTCTCTTCGTCTGTGACTTTCCGCAGTGTCAGCTTGATGGTGTCTACAAATCGTTTCGCCAGCTCGTTTGACTATGGTAGGAGGCAGTTTGAATGTGAATGATTCCAGATGTCTCTTGAAATTGCTTGCATATGCCTAACCATTGTCTTAGGTTTTCCAAATCATGCGAAGTCTCTCAAGAATCGACATGGCGCATTGATAAATAATGTTGGAAGATTTCTTGCTACTTGCTGAAACAATTGACGATGACAAATGAAATTATTTTCAAGGACCTGCTATTTTCGGCAACGGCTGAGATTGGATCTGAAAACGTTAGAACTTAAGAGGCGGTTAAGGAGAGCGTTTTGTGTTTGATCGCGGTCCGCTTCTGTTGCAGTGACGATAATGAAGTCGTCCAGGAAAGACTCAACTTCTTCAATGCAAGCGATCAGGTTGCTCTTTAGCTATTGGATTACGCCGGGTGTAGATTCTGCTTCTTCATAGAGTCAATCAATTGAACTGGAACAGATCTCGAAGTGTGTTGATAGCCAGGAGTTTTATGATAGTCTTATTGAACTACTCTAAGGCAAATCTTTAAATACCGTCTAAACCGATTGAAATATTCTAAAAGAAGTTAAATATGGTATAAGTAAATGTACAAAAGCAATAAATCGTGATCTAGAGAAGCATTCTCAGTCCAATGTTCCAGCAAAAACATTTCAACTAATGTGCAATTAATTCAAACAGAAATAGAATTAGCCCAATTTTCTGCCAGACTCACCCACTGTCATTGGCACCCTACCGAATTCCTACGCACAGGTCGTGTCTTTTCGCTGACCGCGTTGTTAGTGTTTGTGGTGGCGATGGTGATATCCCTAGGTTAGGCTAGAGTATTACGTTAATTTGAACGTGTGATAACGACAGTTAATTATTTGACATTAATGTTACTCTTCGTCGATCTGCCGTCGTCATCGTCATCGTCGTCGTCGTCGTTGTGCTATATTGCCTGGTGAACTCGTTTCTCACTAAACCAGGAGTCGATGTGTGTGCGGGAGCTCGCCTCGCGTTTGTGATTGTGTGCTTTGCTTCAAAAAGGGTGGCTTTGGCATAGATACCGCATGCACGATAGCAACCCACCACCCCCTCGCTAGTCGAGCAACAGCAGCAGCTCCATAGCAGAAGGCTCATCTAATACAGTTTCTTCGATGTCTGTCTCTTTCTAGTAGGATTTTTGCTGCTGGTCCTTCTGCCAGCATTCCTTCGATGAGTTGGGACGAAATTGCAGAAAAGGATCGTACATCTGCGGGAAAGGCAGAGACCAGTCGTGTGGTCTCTGCAGAAAAATAGTTTGAATACGTGTTATCGTCAGGATTTTCGTGACTATCGTGTGATTAGTGTTATAGGATAGGCACAAGTGACGAAATTGGTTGAAGATTTTTATCACAGATTAACTTCGAACATCACTGAGGATAGAAAAATGTCGAAAAGTTTGGCGAACTCGCAATTCGCATTCGATTACGACGCGCTGCTCTGCTGATGGATCCGCGGAATGAAGACGTGTGGTAGTGTGTAGCGTGGTGGAATGTGTGAGTGTCAATGTGTCGGCTGGTGGGGCAGAGAAAAGCTTTTGTGTGCAGCCCGTGAAAATTTTCTCGGTTTTTCACCAACATACTGGAAGCGGAATCCAAATGTGTGTCCCGATAAATTGGCTTTTTTGGCAGGAAAAATTTGAAAAGTGTACAAATTTTACCGAAACATTCCGGATTAACGTGTGCTGTATCTTTTGCGAATGAAAAAAGTGAAATTCGGCAGCAGGAAAATTGTTAAAAGCTCGAAGAAGGTCGATCTTCAAGTGTCGACGAAGAAAAAAGATGGAGAGTAGAGGAAAGAATCAATCTGCATGTGTTTTTTTTTCGTTGAAAAATGAATAAAATAATGGTGAAAAATATACAATTGGTTCAGGTTGCCGTTCAGCGTACATATTTAAGCATGGAAGATGCGTTTGACAACCTTATCGGAATTGAATCATGAATCAAAAACCAGCTGTGAAATGGAACTGATATCGAAGCTTTATCCACCATAGCATACAATGGTAAATTTTATTCATTTACTATCTTTTCGTTGATAATAGGATTGGGGCTTTCTTTTCTCGATGTCACAGAGAAAAAAAAAATTCGATACTAGAAAAAATGAAAGGCTGCTACTTTGCCTTGGTGAGAGAATATACGAAAGTAAGTGAACTTCACCATCCGAATAGATTGGAGGGGTAACGAGGAAAACTCAAGTGAAAAATCAATATGTTGAAAATGGAAGATAATTATTATTAATACTGTTATCTCTTGGTTTGGATATTATTGTTGAAGAAAGGGGATTGGGATTCCTAGGAAACTACTAGCGACATTAGCTTAAGGTTATCCAAAGGCCAGCAGCAGCAGCAGGCATAGGTGCCCCCGTTTTGGACGAACCAGTCAGTAACAGCTGTGACCTCCTTTATTGTCTATTTAGTTTCCTACTTCACCCGCTGTGATTGTCATGCACTACGGTTGGGGCCGGAAATGTCATATACACTCTGAAGTTCAGGTTGATGGTGGTTGCAAGTGAAACAGGATGTTATCAGCGTATTACAGTTATTAATTGATGACGATAACTTGCGTGCTGTGTGATAAAACTTGAAATCCAAATCTAGTTGGAAGAGAATGAATTGTAGTATAAATGACTCATTGGCTGAAACAAAGACTAACAGAAAAACGGAAGTCCCAGGAGTTTTGGAAAGAAAACGGATTTTACAAGATAGTCGCAGATGATGTGTGTGTTATAAATGATATTTCACAATACTTGCAACCCGTATGATTCTATAGAGTTGAAAGCGTGAGTCCCCAATTTTTCAGACGAAGTGCTAATAATCTAATCCAATCCAATAATAAATCAGTGAATTATTAGTATTATTGTCTTCACGAATAATGACATGAATTGTAACCTGCTCGTGTCACTATTCATTATTATACATCACATTTTCTGAATCTTATACCCATAAACGTTTGGTCTGAAAGGCCTTTCAGACATTTTACACTCCATTAGTTCGACAGCCTTTTGCATCTAAATTCATAATTTGAACGATTGAAATTCCTTGCGATTTGACATCTCATCCAACGTTTTCGAAAGCTAGACCCCTTTTAAAGGATGAAAGTCTACACATACCTAATTGTTTAGTTTAAATTCTCTGCAGCTTGCTATCGTGTTGTTCGTCTGATTTATTATTCTGCATGCAGAATAATAAATAGTGTTGTTGGCGTGTTTCAAAATAACATTTTTCAAGAAACTTGGTGATTCGATAGAATCATTTGCTTGCAATTAAATTTTTAATAAATGTTTATCAGGAATTCATAAAATTTTGAAACAAACATATTATTCCGACGACGAACATGTTATTTGTTTTACTCTCTGGAAGCATTGGCAAACTCTTAACAACTTCGCTTGGATCGCTTATGCTTTTACGCGTTAGTGCTTTCTATAAGTCACGATTATCTTCTACCGTTTTGCAACTGTTCTAATAGAGATTTCTTCAATAATATGGTTTTCTTTAAACGTTGAAACGATTGAGTACAGAGTAAAATTTTACCTATCCATGGCCTTTGTAACTTTTTGAGAAATTGAAATACTGTAATTGATCCACATTTGCATCAAACTTTGGCTTCTAACGTTTGCTGAAAATAAATGGACTTTTTTCAGATGGTGATGAAAAAAAAATAAGACAGGCGTCGTACACAAATTACGTAACGCTAAAAACCTAGATTTCAGACCCCCTCCCCCCTGTGTAACGATAAGTAACATTAGATATGACTCCCCCCCCCCCTTAAATTACGTAACGCTGGACAACCTGTCCCCTCCTCCAAATTTGCAGTTTTGAGCAAACATCTCAGTTACGTAACGGGCTCAACTACTCCCCCCCCCCCCCGTTCGCCCCCCTATGTAACAATAAGTAACGCAGACTTAACCCCCCTCCCCCCTTCATGCGTTACGTAATTTGTGTATGACGCCTAATTGCGTTGGATAAATTTCCCATGGAAAGCAATCATGTTTATTTTCCTCTGAGTGGACTCATCACTGCGACCTGAGACATTTTGATCTATTGTGATGTTGCCCAGGAGTTTTCTGTACTCCGCACTTCATATTATTGGCGGTATAACTATTGAAGTGAATGATACGCTTTTTTATATCCGTGCTTGTATGTGAGAGTTTACCCTTTCATTTCAAGCTTACTGCTCTACTATACCGAGCCTCTTTTCTATCCTACCAATATCGCCAAATTACAATTCCCTGAATTGAGGCTACACCTAACGTTCCTCTCTGGCCAGGTTTATTCTAAGAGGGACTTATTATGTCAAGAGGAAGGAGTCTTATTGAACCTCGTTCCTCCTACCAACACCGCGTCACAATCACAATTCCCTTCACCTCTGGTCAGGTTTATTAGAAGTAGGACTTATATTTTTTCAAGAGAAAGAAGTCTTATCGAAACCTCGTTCCTTTAACCAAGACCGCGTCATAATTACAATTCCCCGAAGAGAATTAGATCTTCTTTATCATAAGAGGGACTTTTTTGTTAGGATGAAAGTCAGCAAGGGTACTATAGAATTCAGCTTGATGAAAGGGTATGCAGTGGAGAGCCTGAGAATGAACCCATGTTAAAGTCCTTTGACAACCAAATGGCCTGATTCTACTAAGATTCGAACCCACGACCTATGGCTTATCAAAGCGGAATATTACGTCCTTGCGTGCGGCCTTCCGGCAGTTAACATTCGCCATGGTGGACGAAACATGCGTGTAGGCATGTTTTCATGCTCTTTCTTCGTTTTTTTATTAATCCCTCCTACGTTTTCGCGACAAAATTGTTGGAATAGATCTTGCGCTTCAAGTTTGCCCAGAAATTCTCGATGGAACGCAGCTGGGGGACGTTGGGTGGATTCGCCGTCTCGGTACCACATCGATAATCAGCCGCTCCATCTCCTCCAACGATCGCTTCGAGTAGTGGGCCGACGCCAATTCTGGCCAGAACTCCGTATCTTCTTTCTTATGGTATTTCTTGATGAACGACGCAACTTCTGGAAGGCACTTCGTACTATGAATTTCCCCGTTCACGGCCAGCCCGGAGCAGAAGAAGAGCGGCTTTGACATCCCCTTATCGCTGATTGTCAGCCGGAGCAGCACCTCCTTGGGGATCTTGGTGTGTGAAATAAATTTCACCTCGGAGCTCACTTCCTTCGTGGGAGAAGTGAAATACGAAGTACACTGCCAGTCGTTGCCATCCAGGGTGAGATAGGTCTCGTCGCCCATCATCACTGCCACGTCCCGATTCGCCGGGAAAATTGACTTGACCATCTTATTCAACCGCTGTCGCTGCGTCATTGCCTGCAGCTCCGAGACCAGTGGATGGGACTGTCGCTTCCTGACATGTATGTTCATGTTCTTCAGATACTTTTTCACTGTTTTACCGCATGCACCAACCTCCTGGTCATGTGCACCCCGTCGATTTAGCCACTTTCCCTCGGTCTTCCTCTTCAACATCCTTTCAAGCTTCTTGTCGCTCAGGGTCGTTGGCCGTCCGGAACCGGGGTTTCTTTCGATGCTCTGATCGTTGTCCAAAAGTGTCAAGATGTTGTAGATGCCGGAACGTGCATAGCCGGCGTCCACAAAGTGCCACACGATACCCTTTCTTGACGTGGCGGAGTACCGTTTTTTGAACTCGAACACTTTTGAACGGAGTAGCTTCACTTTTTTCGCCATCACAGTTAGAGTTTAACTGATAGGGCTGTCAATTTTTTTTTTGCTAACTCATGGGTTATTATGATCGATGATGCATGAGTAGTTTCGTCTGTGCGATTAAAGGTAAACCCATGAAAAATCAGCAATTTTTGTCCATTTTTTACCGCAAACGTTAATTAACATAATATTGAGATAAAAGACCGTCCTAGAAAGTAATTACACACTTTGAATTAGTGGAGAGCGGTTATTAAATAAGGTAATTTCAAGATTCATTGAGCTGTTGATAATGCTTATGTGCATTTCCTCGATTGTTTTCAATAAATTTATCGATTTCATGCAAGCGCATGAACTTTAAGTTGACCCCTACTTTTGCATAAAGCTATTTGCAATTGTTTTTCGATACTTTTGCCTAATCTTTTAATCCTCATTTGACCAGTAATGGCATCACCCAAAATGCTGTGTTTACGTGAACGAATTTCCGCCCGATCGAAAGCAGCGATATGAAACTTGGTATGTAATTACGTGTTGCTAAACAAAGATGAGATTAGAAAGAAATGAAGACCCAGAGATCTAGTAAATGTTGCAGGTCGACAATCGATTATGCTGTACATTATTCGGAAACTACAAAGAGCTGAAACTGTTTTGATTTTCCAACTTATTCATAAAGATTTAGAATGATCCAAAAAGGAAACAGCTTCATTATTTAAAACATATTTTAGTCATTCAAGGTCATCTTATTACAGTTTATTTTTACATGAGTTAACAAAAGCAAAAAAATATTGTCATAAGCTCAAAATTGCTGCCCCAAAACATAATGATTTTTCAATCATTTCTGTAAAATTTGGAGTCTCTGGTGCATGCAAAAGTGCGTCGAAATGCCGCACTGTAAGTGCTAATCGGGTTCGTCGCTTCTAAGTTGGCTACGGGAAAACTCATTCAAGTCTCTGAATTCACAGGAATGGTTGAAAAGCTATAATCTTTGGGAACATCCATAGATGACGTAGCATTCGAGGGGCTGTTATAAAGCTACGTAATTATCCAAAGGAGGTCTGACTTTGTGACGAAACGCTACGATGGGGGAGGAAGGGGTCAAAAAACCTAAAAAAAACCTACGTCATATATGGATGTACCCTTTCTTTTTTTCCAGTTCAAGCTCTAGGGAAAAACCTGTGTTTACCATTGTTATTCAGGATTCATGTGATTAGACACTGAGACATTGAGATTCAGACTTTCCACTGCTACCACATTATACGCATGGCATGCCTTCGACGTTTGTCTGTTTGAAGTGAACCAACCTTGAAAGGTGATACAGATGATCTCACGGAACAATAAGTATGGAATCCGATGGATTCTGTTCAACAGAAGCCATTTTACGAATTGTAAACAAAGAAACACCTGCTGTAAAAGCATAAAACGACGCTTCAAGAAGTTTCATGATCAACGGAATCGCGTCTACAGAAGTAGCACTTTCTTAATGTATCCTGGAATACCTTACTCAATATAATAAGCAAATGCATGAAAAATGTGGGGAGATCACCAACAAGAACACAAGCGAAAATTCCGTTGTCGTAATTGATATTGAGATATCAATTCCTACAGTGTCGTTGAAACGGTGATATGGGGACTCCAACGTTTTTTTTTATTGAGTGTGTGTTTTGACGTCAACACATCTCAAATTTATTACATATTCAAACGCCTTACTGCCTGCATAAGAAACACACTAGTTTCAGTATTCACTTCGAAAAACATTTTAAATGGAAACTTGGATTGAGTGAACACGATATTTGGTTAATATTATACACAGACTTCGTCGCTTACTGTTTTGGTGTACAGGACAATTGCAGAGCTAGCGCTACGATCCTACTGACACCAACAGTCTCTCGAGCCATGACTCGAACCTACGACGACTGGCTTGTGAAGGCAACATCGAACCTCGAGACCAGTAGGGAGGGAATGTGTCATTGTTTTCTGGGACGGTATTCATTTTTTTAGATTATAAGTTTGAGTACAAAAGCTCTCAGTATGTAAGAAATAATGAATAATTTGGTGTGACTGGTGAAGGATTGATAGAATTTTACTTCCACATTTTCAACTCATGTAGCACTTATGCTTAAAGGCAGGGTTTATTTTCAAGTATTTTAGTAATTGGTTACGAAGACTTTTTGCTTCGACACTGTTGTATTATCTCAGAAGTAGGTACATCCTGGAAACAACATGGAAGAATCAAAGAAAATTGTTTGTACGGGATAGAGCCCCAAAATATAACTGTTCTAAAAGACAATCCATCAAATTCTGATTTCGCTTCACAACCTGAGTTTATTCAGCTCGAAATTGTGTGATATTTTAATATCAGAGAGATGAAATCTTATCTTTTTAGAAACATTCAAACTAAACTGTACAATAATTTGTTGAGAATCAATTTTAAATTTCCCAAATCTCATCGAGTTCTAATCTACTTGAATGTTTGATTTAGTTAGCTATCTGTGCCATCGGCAATCGGTTTGCAAGAAAATAAAAAAATCTAACATTATTTATCGGGAACAAACTGAAGGAGCAGGGAAGAACAGTAACTTGCGGGAATAAATACTCAATCGGTTCGTAACTTGCGGGAATAAATACTCAATCGGTTCGTCTGATAATTTTCGTTCGCTAAAAGAGCGCATGCGCCGGAAAAACACGAGCGATGTATTTTCCCGTCCACGAGCTGTTTCGGCCAAAGTTGACAGACAGCGAACGTAAGCAAGATACAGTGAGGAAAGCGAAACAAAAAACTTCTTTGGGGAGATCCTCACGGAGCGTCCTTCACCATCATGCGGGACTCGCGATAGTTTGAATGGATGAAAAGTGAGCACATTGTCATGAGTAATTTCTTCTTGTAGCACAATGAAGTGGAAACTAGGTACCTGCTTGCAGCGAACAGCCAAGCCGATATTAACGTATCGCATTTCGGAATCGACCGTCAAGTAGATTGCCTCCAGAACTCCCAGAACATTAGTTGTGGACTTTTTTTTCGGGTGTTATTTTTTCGAAATTTACGTTCGGCTTTTTCTTCTTTGAATATCATGAAATCCACGACGAACGAAAGCCACATGTTTTTTTTTTTGAATCATTTAAAACAGTAAACGTAATAACTAAAGTCTTCAAAAACATAGAGTTTTCCAGCTTGATAATTCAAATTTTCTGTTCTCTATATCGTTTACAGGCCACCTTACTGGTGTTACCAGTATGCTGTTGCACCGCTGTGCCAGTGACGAGGAGAATACATAAATGAGGAAGTACAATCGAATGCACCTATTCGGGGAAACAGTAAAAATGTTCACTAAAACCAACCGCGATATTCGTTTCTCAAGTGTAGCTAACGGTGAAGACAATGACAACGCTAGCAGCGAATACCAATTTTCAAAATGTGAAACAAAACTGAAAAAATACAAAGTGACATACTCCGATGAATTCCCATCGGTGGTAAGCGAGATCAATGACGGTAGGAACAGAGTGAACAATAGCGCAAACAACCGTAGATATTTCCTATAACGATAGTTTTCTGAACCGGAAATAGGCGTAGTCGCATTTAGTGTGTACATAGTGCGAAACTGAGAGGATCTGGTCGAGATAGTACCAGCCGAGCATTTGCGGAATAATAACGAAATAGATCATAAGTAATAGTTAAAAAATAGTGCTTCATTAATGTTTTGCGAAGTAGTCCATACCCAACAGCGCATAGTGAGAGCTAGGTGATAATTTAATTGACAACACAAACCAGCTGATTTAAACTTACACAGTGATAACTACGAATAAGATACCCAAACTGTGAAATACGCTAGATATCGTATTTCGGTTCAACAACTAGGACATTACCAAAATGGCCGATATGCCTGATTTATCTCATCTGACACAGGAGGAACGAGCGATAATCGAAAATGTTATGCTCCGGCAGCGACAGGAGGAGGAGCGGGAGAACGAGATCATGCGGTGAGTTTAATACTTTTAGACCGTATTCGTACTATTTTTCGAAGAACACTTTCACTTTCGCTAGTCATCATGAGAAACAAAATGGGATACTTTGGGATGATTCAAAATTGCAAGGGATCTTGAAGTGTCAAATAATAGTTGAAGGTTTTTTTTATTTATGCCATAAAATTAAAACAGATGAATATTTCTTCTCTGGTTCATTTTCATTATCATCGTAGAGTAGTAAAATTACACTTGAATCAGTTCGCTTAAAACCTTTCGCCTTTGCATTTGATTACTGCCCGAAAATGCTTCTCAAAATTATAACAAGCCGCACGCACGACTTTTCGGCATTTCATTCCATGTTTCCACCAAACGATTCCCTAAAGTGCCCAAAGTCATGTGTTTCAATTCGCCCAGCTCTCCTAACATGCTGAAAGCTGAAGTCCGATGGATTCAAATTTGGAGAAGTGCGAGCCGGTACTCTATTAATATGGCAATTTTCCTCTGTTGGATATTGTTTCCCAAAAGCTAACAGTTGAAGCATTTTGGAATCGTTCCACTCCTATTCTATCGGCTGAAATATCATGAAGACATGCTCCGTACTCACTATCATTCTGCTTGTTCAAAACAACCTCTAACGTAAACAATTTTTCATCTGAAAACACTATGTTGTGAGCAGCGTGCGTCTTCAGTGATAATCGAGATCTGGCAACTCTGTTGGCAAGATTTCTGCGAGATGTTCCGTGAATTTTTCGTTTCTTGTAAGCTTGATATCCAAGGTAATTTGTGATGATTTATGCGTAGTGTTATGACTCATGTCCATTTCAGGAGCCATTTTTCTTGCCGACCGGGCAGGATTTTGCCGAATACGTTCTTCAAACGCTTTGATCACCACTGTAGTCCGTTTTTCTCTGTGTCAGTTTTCTCGAAACATTTGATGGCCCTAAATACGAATGATTTATTCAAATTCAGATGTGTCAGGTACTCTTACCAGCAAGATACATTTTGATATGTTCTTCACTTGAATCCATTGCAATTTTTCTCTGAAAAAGTGAAACACTGTCTTTATCACTTACAAGTGAACTACTTTGTCGCAATCAAAACAAACACAGCTGATTAACAGGGTAGCCCTCCCGATGCGGGAAAGAAGCACTCAAATATGTGTATCACTTTCACAGTAACACTCTGTACAGCAACAACTTCGGTTGGTGTAATTTGTACTGTTTAGTAAGAATAATAAATATAATAATTGTAAAGCCCAAACTCGCTCGAGCACAATCTGTTGTAAATCGCTGTGCGTAACTGATTCGTATGCTGCCTAAAGGTTTTTAGGCCTTTATATAGGGCATATCAATACTTCCGCCTAGTTCGCATACGATACCTCTACGAATAACACTCTCTGTATCACCCAACCGATTAAGCTGTTGGTTCTCACTTTAGAAAAAGTCTGATGGGAAGCTAGTTTTATGGCCGCATTTCGTTTTTTCCTCCAAGTGGATTAGTGCAATAACTCTATTTTTTTACTGTAAAATATAACATTAAGATATTGTTTTCAACGATTAGCTGTGGCTTATTCATTTAATCTGCTGAGAGCCAGTGTGACCCGTGACGTTTCAAAAAGTCGTTGCCGTTTTACTTGGGTGTGGGCTGTTTGTCGCTAGTATTCCAGGCGTCTCAGTACTCGCAAATCGCCTTAGTTTTTATCAAGTCATCGTACACGCTGTAGTTCTTTATTTCTGGTGCCAGAAGGATTGTCGAAAACAATCTCAATAAGCAGTTGTCAACCGGCATTCTTGCGACGTGTCCGGCCCACTGAAAATTTAGGATTCTATGCTCGAAAGCCCCAAGTGCACGCCGATCGGTCTTCCTCCACACCTACGGTTCATATCCAAGAAGCGCCACCAGGTGGATCAGCGTCCTGTAGAGCGCAAATTTCGTGTGGATCTGTAGACTGCATGACCTAACCTGGCTACACATTATATACAATAGATCAAAGTGGTTCAGTCTTCTATAAGGGAAAAAACCTGGCTACACAATCCGTAATGCGGCCTACTCGCTTCCGCAATTCGTCTCTTTATCTCGCGGCTCACCTTGTTGTCACACGTTACAAGTACCATGCTAAAAAATTTATCTTCGTCATTGTCTACTTCGAAAGAATTCTCTTTTATCAGCAACCATGTATTTCGTTTCAACAGTATTTATGGTGAGTCTAATTCAGTAGTTTTGCCTATGAGAGCCTTAAACGCATCCTTTACAGCTCTACGATTAATACTGATGATATCGATGTCATCCACAAAATCTAAAAGCATGTGAGACTTTGTAATAATAGAGCCGCTCGCTTCCATCTAACGTCACAGATGCGTCCAAAATTTCACCCGCTATCCTGACGCTTGATATAAAACCGTCAAGAGACATATAAGGTGAACCAGTTTCTTTGAGAAACCATATTCAAGTATAATCTGCCACAACTCGTTGCATTCCACTGAATCGTACGCCACCATGAACTCTAGAAACAGATAATGTGTTATCGAGGATCTGTCTTAAGTTGAACATCTGGTCCGTTGTAGATTGATCCATTCGTAACCCGTACTGGTATTAATCAACAAAGGCTTTCTGCAACGGTCTTAGGCTATCCCGTATTCCGTGATTGTTCGACGTCGGGGACACATCCGAGTCCTTTAAAATCTCGTAGAAGGTTACAGCAATGTGATGGACTATCGTTTTGGAAGGTGTAAAATGAAGGGTGGGTATCGATACGAGTGGCTCGATATTCAGCTCTTTGGCTTCGCCGATGACATCGCCATAATAGCACGAGCCCTTGAGAAGGTGACGGAGACCTACATCAGATTTAATGCTGAAGCCGGACGAATTGGACTGGCCATAAACGTTTCGAAGACTAAGTATATGAGGTCGAGCTTCGTAGCCGCAAGGTTACAGAGTCCGCTTTGACAAGCGAATGGTGATAGATTCGAATCTTAGTAGAACCAAACCATTCGTTCGCAAAAAGGACTTTAGGTATGGGTTTATTCTCAGGCTCTACCACACAAAATCTTTTCTCCAGATTTAATAACCTCTCGTCTAAAGCTTCGATAATATCATAGACTATAGCACGTTATATGCTTTTAGAGTGATAGCTTGCAGGAGGATATGATAGAATCGATAAGGAAGAAAGTTGGTTACTAAATCTGAATGAGAAGACAAAAAAAAAGTACTATAACTTCCCTCCAGACTTAAAAACCACTGATCTAAAGCTTCAATAATATCATAGACTATAGCACGTTATATGCTTTTAGAGTGATAGCCTGCAGGAGGATATGATAAGGTCGATAAGGAAGGTTTTTTTTTTTATAAAATATGGTTTATTTATCCTTGTTTGTAAATATTACATCAAATATTGTAAAACAATTAAATAGTTAAATTTAATATGAATTCTAGTTCGCTTACATCGATTCTTTTATTAACAGTATTAATAAAGTTGATGTATTTAACTAAAGCTTCTAATATTCCGTTTCTTGTGGTCATCGGTAAGTTTTCCAGAGTTGGGCGAAGTAAATCATCGAAGGACGGCCTATACCATCCTCCCAGCATCGTCGCCATTCTCCGTTGTATATACGCCCACGCTTCAGCCACTCGGGTGCACTCGGAGAATTTGTGTTGAATCGATTCTATGCCTACCGTGCAGTGCTGACAGTTAGGATCGTTGGCCCGACCGATTATATGCATCAGACGGCGATGTTCTGTTTTTTCATTGATCAGCAAATATAGGTCGCTTCGGTAGTGAGAGTTGAGTCTTCTTGAAGAGATATTTGTCCATATTTTCCTCCAGTTTATGTTTGGTTGATTTTGTTCAACCCTTGGTAATCCGGTTTGATCCAGGTAGAAGCGATGAATTTCATCGCTGGAGGGGTTTTGTTGGATCTGCTGTGGAAGCAACGGAACTTGTTGAGCAATTATTTTGAGGCACGGCAGGTCCGCCGGAGGAGGGATATTTTGAGTCAGTAGGGTATTATAGAAGGGAAGGGAACCGATTTCTCTCAGGTGACGGTTGATCAGCAGCGCTTTACATTTGATTGCCGGTAGCTGAAGTTTCAAACCACCCTGCTCTCTGTCGCGCGCCAACTGATGCATAGGAACTCGTGCTGGCAGCCCACGAAATAAGAAAGTTCCCATTCTCGCTGTCAGCTTTGCTGTGTGCGCACATTGTGGTGGAATCACTTGCGAAATATACCATACCTTCGACGTGATGAAGGTGTTCAGCAGAATAATTTTCTGCTGCAAATTTAGAGAACGCATGCTATGCATCCATACGAGCTGCGATATTTTGGATACTAAGGCATCCCAGTTGAGTTTCACCATACTTCGCACTGAGTTGGTGAAAAATATACCCAGCACTTTCATCCTGCAGTCCTGGTGCCGTCAGTGGGTTCCCATTGATGAAACCAATGTCGATTGCCACTGTTTTTTGCCTATTCAATTTTGCCCCAGCTGCGATCTCGAAATTATCAAACAGCTGATATAGTCGATCGATTGTCTCTGTGGATGTGGCGATCACAGTGATGTCATCAGCATACGCAACGCAGAGGTCTCCACCACAGACACGCTCCAATCGTGTGAGTAATGGATGGAGATATAGGAGAAACAGGAGCATTGATAACGGATCTCCCTGCCGTACGGAGCGTTCGATTCGAAAGGGTGGTGACAAGTGCCCGTTGACTAGCAGGCGAGAGGATGAAGCAGCAGCAATGCGGGAGAGCCATCCGACGAGACCCTGGTTGAATCCCAGGGAGAGAAGGGTTCGGTGCAGGAACTCATGCGAGACCCGATCGAAAGCGTGGTCGAGATCGAATGAGATCATCTTTCCTCTTTGCTTTCTCGCGATCAGCTGGGCCATGCGATCCTTGATAGAAAGCGTCGCTTGGAATATGGAGCAGTCGGTGTTTGCACACTTCTGCGCGTCGCTCAGCACTCGGTGTGTTTGGAGAATGTGTTCCAATCGGGTCTTCATCACACGGGCGAGAATCTTGTAGTCCACGTTGAGCAGGCTTATCGGTCGGTACGCTCTCGCTGTCTCATCACCACCACGCTTTTTAACCAACACGATTGTACCATCAGCGAATTCGGGCGGCAGCTCATTCGTCATAGCCTCATTAATGACGAAATAGAGCTCACGGTAGATGACGTCAAACGTTCTTAAGTAGAATTCTACCGGTAACCCATCGATGCCCGGTGACTTGCGTTTTTGCGACGTTCGAATTGCATTTTTAACTCGTCGATGGTGATCTCTGCCATTAGGGCAGCGTTGTCTTCGTCGTCCTCGGGTATTGCTCTGTCGGAATCAAAATTTTCCGCTCCAGCCGGTCTTGCCTCACCAGCCGCATACAGCTCTCGGAAATATTGGTGCATGTGCTGTTCGATATTCTGGGATCCGTGGATTTGCTCACCACGTTCATTTTGCAGCTGTGTGATGGTGGTTTTTTTCCGATGTCTATCCCCTAGCTGGAAGGTGGAAATACTCTCGCCGGCAACAAAAGTTTCATTAATTCGCATGAAGTTTTGCGCAAAACTACGCTGTAGCGTGAGCATTTGCGCTTTTATACGATTTATGGTTACTATCATGTTTGGATTTTGGAAGTAGTCATCGTAAGCGTGCCTTAGTTGGACGTAGAGCCGTTGGTGTTCAGCATTAAATGCACTGAATGCTTCACTGGATTTCCATCGAAAGAAAGATTTTATTTTTGGCTTCGCGTATGATATCCACCACGTCAGCCAGCTGGGGAAATTTCTCCGTTGCCGAGTCCAAAACTGCCATCGGGTTTGCAAATCGCCGATGTTTTCGGCTGTCAAAAGGTGGGGACGGAGTGACCAAAAGCCTCGCCCTTGTTCACGACCGAGATGGGGAAGACAGATGCGCGCTGTGAGGGCTTTGTGGTCTGTAAAAGAGCATACATGCGTGGCCGCAGTGCGCAGCTGCTCGATCAAACCAGTGCTCACATACATGCGGTCAAGTCTGGATGCTGCATTGTGCGTGACGTAAGTAGGTGCGGGTGTTGCGAGGTGCAGTTTCAGCCACACATCATGCAACTGGAGCTGCTGTACGGTTGCTTGGAGAGCGGGGCTTGTGTTTACACTCGTAGAATCGCTCGACCGGAGCACACAGTTGAAGTCGCCGGCGAGGATGACGTGTTGCGTGTTGTGACGAAGGTAGTAAGCGATCGTGCCGTTGAAGAATCTCTCCCTTTCCGCACGGACAGCTGTACCAGATGGAGCGTATACGTTGCAGAGAGTCGTATTCTGCACCCGCAGAGCAGTGAGGCGGCCGTCTAGGCTCTTCTCCACGTGTGAGAAGTGTATGTGGTCCTTCAGCGCGATTGCCGTTCCCCGTCTTGCCTGGTCCACATTGCAAACCACGTTATAGCCGGGGAGGGAGAGTTGTTCGTTCTCCACCTCTTGGAGAAAAACAATGTCAAGTTGTAGCGTTCGTAGAAAAGTCCGAAGAGAGTCCAGTTTCGTGGCATTGGTGATGTTGTTGATGTTGATAGATGCAAGGTTGTAGCTGGAGAACTCAGTCATTAGGACGGTCGGCTACTCTCATCCAGCATCGTCTCGTCTTCGTCGTTGCTGTCGATCTCATCCACACGCGCCTTCTTGCATTTACGGTTGTGAGGCTTTCGAACTTTTTGGGAGGAATTTGAGTTGATAGACGAGTCTGTTTCGTGGCCGTCGGTCTTTCCACTAGCGGCTTTGCGTGTAGCTCCGCTGTTAGTAGGAGGCTGTTGACCTGTAGAGGGGGTCAACGGCCCACTGCCCAGGGGTTGAATCGTGCCTGAGGTAGAAGCTAACGAAGGATAGTTTTGCTCGCTTACAGATGGTGGTGGTAAAAGTTGTTGTTGTGGCCGGGAAAGTATTTTTGTCGGCGGCGGCATGATCGCTTGTGCAGAATAGGTTTTTGGCCTAGCTACGGTAGCATGGTTCTTGTTGGAGTTGGTGGGCATTGGAGTGCTGTCGATCTGGGACGTTCGTTGCGACAGTGTCTGCTTTGTGGCATCGGCATATGACTTCTGTACAAGCAGTTTTTTATTCTGCACGCACGTTGCCCCTATGTGGATGAATTCTCGGCAGTGTCGGCAAGTTTGATGTTGTCCGTAGTATGTCACTTGCGTTACCTCACCATCGATGGTGACCCATGACTCGATGTTTCGTTTCACGATCATTTTCGCTATACGTACACCAGTTGGGATACCGGGAAAATTTACGTCAGCACCATTACGTTGTTCGCGTATTGCGTAAACATCACCATACTTCCCTAGGAAGTCAGCGATTTTTTGGTCCGACACATCTTCGGACAGATCGTATAGCTTCACCTCCACAGCTCCATCCTCAAGCGTGATCCTTGGTGGATAACTTTGGCCGTCAACTGAAATTTTGTGTTTGTTGTCATGTTCCTCGCAGATTCGTTGCGCCAACGCCAAATCGTTGACCTTCACGAACGAAACCCCGAGGGTTCTGCTGTTCTGGATTCGTAGCACTTCATCTTGTTTCAGACCCAGCACGGTCGCACAGAAATTATGCACTTTTGCATTGTCCGGTTTTTTTGGTATGTTCGCAAAGTCTATGCGAAAAGTATTTTCTCGGCGGCCCATCGCGGAGTCGTTAAGACGCGAAAGACACGGAAACGGCTCGGCGATGAGCAGAAGAGAAAAAAAACACAGCCTTCACTGAGAAAATATAGTTTGTGTTCGACTTCCACGGAGCGGTAACAAAAAACGCGTCTGTTCGGCTTGGAAGATGAGCGCTCACTAAGAAGGTAGTAGGTTACTAAGTCTGAAGGAGAAGACAAAAAGCACTATAACACGGAGCAGGTTACTTCTCAATAAGTAGCACTGCAAAATGGTAAAAAAAAAAAACAGAATGTGCAAACAGCAAAAACGTCCGGACAATGCCACAATAGATCAAACAACTACTGGTCGCAGTGGGGTTCACACAAAAAAAAAGTATATGAGAGAAAGTGATTTAAGATTCCAGGTTCCAGATTAGTTGTGATGACGTCGAGGTTGTAGACGAGTTCGTGTACCTGCGTGACTGCTGACACCTTATGGCAGTGAGTTGTGCCTACTTTGGACTCCGAAGGATGCTCCGTTCAAAAAATTTCACCGCCGCATGGAATTGACCATCTACAAAACATTGATCTGACCGGTAGTCTTCTATGTCTATGGTATTTGGGCCATGCTCTTGCAGGACCGAAGGTTTGGGATTTGCTGTGTATCATCTCCGGAGGAGTGTAGATGGAAAATTGATCGTGGCGGAGGCGAATAAACCACGAGTTGCATCAGCTGCCTAGAACCACTCATCCAAACGACGAAAATTGGGGGGCGACGGTGGGTTGGGTATGTAATAAGCATGTCAGACGATAGTCCAGTGAAAATGGTTCTTGTTAACGACCCTATTGGAAGAAGACAACGTGGTGCGCAGCGAACAGGGTGGCTCGATCAAGTAAAAGATGATCTGCAGCCTGCAGGGTCTCCGCAGACGGAGCTGCTGCCGTGTACCGAATTCAATGGAGACGACTTCTTCGTACAGCAAAGGACACTTCTGTCTGGAGCTGACTGGTAAAGTAAGGTACATAACTCGATTAATAGTAGCTTTGATTAGTCTCTTTAGTTTATCGACCCCCTTGTATCGTACGCTGCCTTGAAATCGATGAAGGTATGATACGTGGACACGTTATACTCACAAAATCGAATCATCTGCTGCATTTGCTGAACGTCGGGGGCTGCTATCCGGTCATCTACTGCTGACTCACCTAGGACAATTCTATTTCCGTTCTTACTTCTTGTGTCGCTAGTCAAGTGCTCATTACACATGTGTCGGCTTGCACATAACCACTTTGGGATTAGTCAACTTTCTCATAGAACTTCCACGTATAATTGGCATGGATCAGTTCTCCAAGCTCTATTTATTCACGATCCTACTGCTGACGCTGGGCTTATAATCTTTGTCAAAAATTCAATAATCTCAGTTTTCTACATCTGATCTGATTCTATGAGGTAATGCACCCTAGTTGCGTTGCGATGAATTCTCAAACTTTTGTATACATTATTCGTAATGCAGAAAACATGTCGTTTGAACGATAACAGCCTATTCAAGTTAGTGCTGAGATCCCCATAATGGTTAACACGTTAGATTTCGGTACAACATGGCAGGTCGATGAATGCGGGCGAAGATAATAATGAAGCATTTTTCAGGATGGACAAGCATGCAGTTCAAGCTACATCAATCCATAACGGTATCAAACTCTGCTTGGAGACTAATTTCATCAAACATGGAATGTATATTTATTTGAATTCTCAACCGTCAGACGCACTTGCTTAAAGAGAGCAGCGAATCGTGTCTATCTGAAAGCACGCAAAAAACATGGCGGTGGAATCTGAAATATCTCTCCAGAGAGATAATAAATTGGTGTGAGCTTTTCTACGCGAAAGGACAACACGCTCAATAACTACACAACAGAGTTCGCTGCTTTTATTGTGTGCCTCTTAAGCATATATAAAATGAGGAAAGCATCCAAGTAGAAAAGCAGCGTTGTTTGCATTGCATCTCGGAGCTGAAAAAAAAACCAGCCGCCAGTCACGCATGTCTGCTCTTCGAATGCTATCGAATTTATCTCAGCAGTGCACACCGCGGTGTACTCCCGTGTATTCTCCCTAGAGTCATTCACCACTCTTGTTTCGCCCAGCTATGGTGTAAGTAGCAAGTGTGTTAGTTTTTCCGCGAGCAGCAGAAACACCGCACAAAGGAGAAAAAAGTGTAAGGCTCATGCTGGACAAGAAGTAAAGGGCCAATATCAACTTTGTTCTTCTCACATATTGAGGAAAATACCAAGCCAACCAATGTAATTTAAAACGAATTTGTAGAGAAGGCTAAACTAAAAATGTGCTCTACATTAGACTTGTCTAGTAGAGTATTCAAAGAGCAAACTCAACCGACACAAACAACGTAATCTACACTTCTACCATCATTCACTCATTTGATTAAAACTAAGCGACCCACTGAAAAAAGTTCTGCCGTAGGTTCTTTTGTGTACTTTACGAACTAATTAAGTTTTGTTTTGTCTTATAACTATATTTTGAATTTAGTAAAGCGGACAATGTATGTAGTTTTACGAGAATGTGAAAAATGGCCGAGAACAAAAGGTGTGACTCAAAGTTAAAACAAATTCTCTTCCAGGCGGGACTCGAACCAGCAATCTCCGATATCTCCGGCCTGATGTTTTCGCCGATTCAACTACTGAGAAAGATTTTCCCGCTAAGAGCTCATTAAAGTTTGTGATTTATCACTACGGTGGTTTATTGCAAGCTCATCAGATACACACGATTCGTTTTTCTCGTTAGGCAAAAGCGGCAGTGGAGGGCAGATGTTTTCGCAGTTAACGATACTCACCTGCATGCTAGTGATTCTAACTCGTTCTCCCTGCCAGTAATGCCCGTGATAATTTACTACTTAGGAGTCTTAGGACTAGAAATTACGGGAGCGAATTATTTTGTAAGGGGGATGTTACCGGGGATTTGTGGAATCTGTCGTGAGGGGTGTGTTCACAGGAATCTTAGAATAAATTTATGATTGACACTAAATTTCCTGATTCTAGTTAGATACAGCAACTTGCGTGTCAGATTCTGTTATCCTGTGTGTAAAGAAAAGACAAACAATAGGTTATACTTTAGAAAAAAAAGTTGAGCTTATTTTCAGTTTTACCAGCAATTTTAAATAAGCGTTAGGCCTGATCGAAATAGTAAATAAATGGACATCATCCTTTGCACAGTTAAAAGTTTCGATCTCTTTCCCTGGCTTCTAATGTACTTATTTATAAAACTATAACTCAAAGCAGCTATTATTACATGTTCTTATAATATAGAACACGCTTTCCTTTCACTCAGAACATCTTACTAATTTTCCTTCTCATTCATATTCTCTCCGCACAGGAGGAAACAAGACGAGGTGGCGACGCTCGTTGACTCGATTAGACAGAAATCTGAGCAGCAGAAGAAGGCAGGCGTCGAGCTGGAAGCGACCTGTCATATTTGCCTCAAAACAAAGTTTGCGGATGGCATCGGGCACATCTGCAATTATTGCAACATACGTTGCTGTGCCAAATGTGGAGGCAAAGTCACGCTGCGCAACAACAAGGTGAGTAACAGGTTGTAAACGCTGATGGAAAAATAGCTTTTGCAAACTGTTTGACATTTATCGTCTGGACGGTGAAGGCGTAAATGAAAAATCAAAACACTCGAAATCCTCTATAACCGCAGATGATGGTGGGTTTGTGTCATCGTTGTTCGTCTGGCTTGCATGAACTCTATGTAGGCCAGGCACCAGAAGTCTGGGCGCCTTCGTCAGACAAATTTGACTACAATTGGAGGCTGAACACGTTTGAATTCAGCACTAAAAAAAATAGATGAAAAAATAATTCTAGTCAGTTTTAGGCCGCTGCTACATACTCTATGCAGGATTTTTTTTTTCATTTTTATTTCGTTGCTTAGTTAGTGACTGATATCCTATGACAGTATTAACCAGCTTTGTCACGTCTTGCCAGATTTTCCTGCGTTTTTTAAATCATGGGTTTAGTATACAGACAATGCAATGTATGAGTCGATTTGCCACATTTTTTTTTTTTTAAGGGGGGATTTGTTAGTAGCTTAAGTATTTATGATAAATATTAGTAAAAAATGAGTATGTGTGTCCAATCACAAATGGTGACTTCTCAACACTGTTAGAAATTTGTAATTTGATTTGTTAGGATTTGTTTGCTTTCGCAATTAGGACTTATCATTCGTAGGGATTTAAACCTGCTTGTCAGAAAAGGGGAAGTAAACTTACAACTAACTTAATTGCTAACTTATTGGCTATAAAGAGAGCTTATCGTAGCAATTGAGGATTGCAACGATTTTTGTCGAAAATTGTTAATAATTTTATTTGACATAGCTTCTAATGGTTCAACACCAGTAAGTCTATGTAATTCGAGTGTACCAAACCAAGGAGGACGCTTCAAAATCATTTTCAAAATTTTATTCTGAATCCTTTGGAGCGTTTTCTTTCTTGTTGAACAGCAACTTGACCAGATCGGTACAGCATAAAGCATTGCTGGTCTAAAAATTTGTTTGTAAATCAAAAGTTTGTTCTTTAAACAAAGTTTAGAATTCCTGTTAATGAGAGGATATAAATATCTCGTATATTTGATGCACTTGGCTTGTATACTCTCAATGTGCTCTTTGAAAATAAGTTTTTTATCATAAATTAGTCCCAAGTACTTAACCTTGTCGGACCAACTTAAAATAACCCCATTCATCTTGACAACGTGATTATTGTTTGGCTTGAGGAAAGAAGCCCTAGGCTTATGCGGAAAAATTATCATTTGAGTTTTAGAAGCATTGGGAGAGATTTTCCACTTTTGCAAGTAGGAAGAAAAAATATCTAAACTTTTCTGCAATCGACTGCATATGACACGAAGACTTTTTCCTTTTACGGAAATGCTTGTGTCATCGCAGAACAATGACTTTGTGCATCCTGGAGGCAAATCAGGAATATCTGAAGTGAATATGTTGTACAGGACTGGACCCAAGACTGAACCTTGAGGTACACCTGCTCTGACAGGAAATCTATCAGATTTTGAATTCTGATAGACAACCTGCAGAGTTCGATCAGTAAGATAATTTTTTAAAATTTTGATTAGGAAAATTGGAAAATTAAAAGTTTGCAATTTCGCAATCAAACCTTTATGCCAAACACTGTCGAATGCTTTTTTTATGTCTAAAAGAGCAGCTCCAGTGGAATAACCTTCAGATTCGTTAGCTCGTATCATCTTAGTAACTCTGAGCAATTGATGAGTTGTGGAATGCCCATGGCGAAATCCAAACTGTTCATTTGCAAAAATTGAGTTCTCATTAATATGTGTTATCATTCTATTAAGAATAATTCTCTCAAACAGTTTACTTATTCAAGAAAGCAAACTGATTGGTCGATAACTTGAAACTTCAGCTGGGTTCTTATCCGGTTTTAAAATGGGAGTAATTTTTGCATTTTTCCATAATTTGGGAAAATATGCAATTTTGAAGCAGCAATTGAAAATTTTCACTAAAAATTCCAATGTGCTCTCAGGGAGATGTTTGATTAGTATATTAAAGATTCCATCGTCACCAGGTGCTTTCATATTTTTGAAATTTTTAATAATTGATTTAATCTCATTCAAGTTAGTTTCAATTATTTCTGCAGGTAAAAAATTCTGGGAAGAAATTAAATCAAATTGACGTGTGACTTCATTTTCAATTGGACTCACAAAATTCAAATTTGAGTTATGAACACTCTCAAACTGCTGAGCAAGTCTTTGAGCCTTTTGTTCATTGGATACAAGAAAACGTTCACCATCTTTTAAAACTGGAATAGGCTTTGAAGGTTTCTTAAGAATCTTCGACAGCTTCCAAAATGGTTTTGAATATGGATTCAATTTTTCAACTTTAGTCTCAAAATTTTGATTTCTCAGAAGAGTAAATCTATGTTTAATCTCTTTCTGTAAATCTTTATAAATAGTTTTAAAAACAGGGTCACGAGAACGTTGATATTGACGTCTGCAGACATTTTTCAAACGATACAGAATTTGGAACCATGGCCATAACGTTGGCAAGTACGGCATTGGGTGATATGCTTTTCACCTCCGCCATACTTCCTATAAATTTCCCACTTTACACGCACATTATACAAAGCATGTGCTTTTTCAAAAAATTTTAAGTTGTTAACCTCATTGCGATTAAAATGAATTAAATAATTAACAAGGGAAATTTCAGTTCTCTGACTGTTTTCGCCTCGTGATTTTTGTTTCATTAGAATTACTTGGGTAGGGGCTATGCCAAGTAATTCTGTTAAAGTAAGTTTGATCTCATCAACGGTTTGATCGTTGGTGAGACCTTTCAAGACAACCTTGAACGGCTTGGCGTTCTTGGTTTCATATGTAAAAAATTTGTACATCTTGTCAGTTAAATACTGAACAAGACGATCACGACCCTTTACTGAGTCGGCTAATAAGCGGCATTCACCTCTACGGCCAATTTGATAGGTAACTTTAACGTCAGAAACAAACGTTGAAAGTTCCTTTTTGAATATATTAAATTCAGAAGAAATAGTTACCACAATAGGTGGAACTTTCTCCTTTTTTAAAGATTTTATATTTTGTATAGTTTCATTATTAATAACTTCCATTTCACCAGCTTCTTGCTCAGGCAAAATATCAAAAGGATTGTCACTACAGACACTCGAAGTGTCAGAAAGAGATGCCTCTCTTTTCCTCCCCGCAGCGATGCGAGGTTTCTTTTTCCGTCCAGCCATTTCAGGTGGTACGAAAAAAGTTAAAACAAATGTTAAATTCAAAAGTAGGTAGTCTTGAGAAAGACTGATGGGAAATAACTTTCAGGTAGTCTTTAAAAGACACACTGACAAAACACAAACTTTGAAGCTATAGGCAGTCAAAGACCAGTCCACAAGCAACCGAAAAAACGTCTGATCTGTAGGACAGTTCAAGACGCACTGATTTGCCACATTAATGATTGATTAATAAGGCGCTATAGCGTAACTGATCATACGTTATAACGGGTGACTTCTATATAAAAACTTGAGATTATTTCTACTGCTCATAAAAAAAGATTGTTGTACCTCAAGAAAGACTGATTTATTTCTCATGAACATAGATTTATTATTAATAAAAAAAATATAAGGATCATTCAAGAATGGTCCGCAATTAGCATGATACCGGAACAAGAGCGGTGTACGGCCTCCACGTCGACTTTTCAAATGAATCTCTTGATTACTCCAATCAACTGTGTGCTGTTGCTCTCCAGTTATCTTTGTACACCAGAAACTCAAAATTTCTAAAAAAATCTTTGATCAGGCCACTGAGACACTGAGGCAGACTCAGTGGGATGCGCATTTTGGATACAATCAGGGTTGAGTGGTTGTTCAGGAACGTATGTGTTTTTTTTGCGTAATGTGATGATGCTTTATCTGACCAAAACACATACCTATAAAATTTCTGCAAGCATTCGTTCTAGTACACATCTTATTTGATAGCTATACCACTGGGCTTGAAGCTTGATTTAGACAAGGAGGCTGAGGTTTGCTGGTTATATGCACAGTCGAAGCAGGAAGATTTTAGCTTTCAAAATGGTAACCGGAATTTTTTGACGAGACAAAAAACAAAAAATACTGGTATAAAAAGGGAAAGAGAGAGAGGGAGAAAGAGAGAACTTACGTATAAATACTCTCATTTCTCTCTGAGCGTGCTTGTTAATAAGTAACAGAGCCGCAAAAAAAAATACTTTAAATGACGATATATTTACTTAATACGTTGAATTATTGTATTCTAGTAATACATTCTATTATTATTACTTTTTACTGTTGTTGCCTTGTTAAATTTTAGTACTAACTAATTTCTTGCTCCGAAAACCTCCACATGTCAAATTTGATTCCATTTGCTTGATTAGTTCTCGAGTTACGCAGAAATTTGTATTTCATCTATATGAGACCTTTCTCTTTCAAAAAAGAGGGAGTCTTTTAAAACCGGCCCCAAAAACAGACAGACAGACAGACAGACAGACAGACAGATGGAACTGAAATATTTATTTTATTAATGGCATTCTTGAATTCAAGGCGAAAATTGATGGAAAACTTTATCATTTCTGGAATATATTTTACAAGACTGCAATTGGTAATTTGTTTTTCCTAATTTCAATGAGAAAGTTTCTTGAGCGGTAGTAACGAGAGTCTTATGAGTTAAATGAGCCGTTGAGAGCAAAAGTGGTACATGTGCCATTAAGTAAATTTTTCAGAAGACGCGATAAACGAAAACACTCAAATAGTAAATTGTTTTCAACAATTTTTTCCAACATAACTGCACTAAATCATTGCTGGAAAGGTTTCAGAAGACAGTACATGAAAGCATAACGAGTTCTGGTTGAGAAACTTACACAAACTTCAATGGAAAAACATGTACCACTTTTGTTCTATGGGAAAAATAATGACAACCAGAAAACGTTGAGAGCAAAAGTGGTACATGTCCAGTGTGAGCATGAAGGATGCATTATAGCTCTCTAATCTTAGGACATAGAACATTCATGTCTTCAGCAGAGTTGTTCAAGTGATTGAGTACTACAGTCCTCGAAATAAATATACCGTACATGCGAAAATTTTAAATATTTTTACTGTTGGAGTAAAATCATACAAAACATAATATGAAAGCGGTTCTCCACACTAAAATACAAGCACAGAAAATTATTTTATTTTATTCCAATTTCATTATGCTATTTAATTTGAACTTTTCGTAATCAATCCATACGAAATAAATAAACCGTACAATTCAAATTGATTGCGTTTCCTCTACTACTCGTTCGTGAAACAAGCGTTAATATTTTGTACGGCCACCTCTGACATCAACAACATCTGCCGAACGTCGTGGTATAGAAACAATCAATGATTGAAGAGTAGTAATATAGATACTGTCCATTCTTCTTGAATAGCAGTCTTCAATTGTCCAAGTGATTCAAACTGACGTCCATGTGCATAAGCTCACTGTGACAAGATCCCCCAAAGATTCTCGATCGGGTTTAAATCGTGGCTTATAGCAGACCATTTCAAAACAGTTATGTTTCGTGATGTTAGAGATGATGTTGTAAGTTTTGAACAGTGGATCGCCGCGTTGTACTGCTGGAAAATCCAATTTTCACCCCACAAACTATCACCAAAATTGATCAAAACGTTGTTTAGCAGATCAGCATGCTTCTCCGAATTCATTTTATGAGAAATAAAACAAATTGGTGTCTTTCCGAAATGCCCGAATGCGGCCCACGCCATAACTGAACCTCCCTGAAAGTTTCTGAAATGACGAGTTTCGGGTCCTCGGCGAATATCCCTCCAATTCATTTGGCAACCATCAGGACCACCCAGGTTGAACTTCTTCTCATCGAAGAAGATGACGGATTTCCACTCATCCTCCCAAAACATATCCCGTTCCGCAAACTCAAATCTCGCAGTTCTGTGTCGAGGTAGAAGCTTCGGTGTTTTCAAACGTTGCTGGTATTGAATGTGAGTATTTTCTTTCAAAATCTGTAGTATTCTTCTCTTAGACACTGAAAAGACATTGGAGCCTTAATCTGGCCTGTACTCAAGTTTTTATCAACAGTCAGGCGAGATATTTGTCTTTTATCGCGAAGATTCGTAGTAGATGGACGCCCGGATCGTTTGTTGACACCATAGTTTTCAGGATCCTTGAGAAAATTTACTATGGTACCTTTATCACGGTTCAATTCCTGAGCTATTTTGCGAATAGTTAGTCCACATACTCTGAAAGCCATGATTTTCGCTCGCTCTTCCAAAGATAATGATTTTCCTCTAGGCATTTCCAGCAAATAAAACAAACAGCGATACAGGAATTTATGAAAACTATTTCCCATAGATGAGAAAAATTAATTTTAAAGACGGCTATCATTATATACCATGCAAACATACTAACTTTTATACTTTGTATGGGTTAAAGATGATTAAGGCACATGTACGGTATATTTATTTCCTACTACAAATTAAAATTGTTTCAATTCACCTTAAAATTCACCAAGTACAAACATGTAAACAAACATTGCTATTGTTTGTTATTCGCGCAATACACTGCTGTACCGAACACCATAAAAAGTTGATAGATATAACATTGTGCATTATTGTAATAATACATGATAGTTTTGTACGGTATAATTCTTTCTCGCACTGTATAGAATGATGATCTGTTTGTTAAGGAATTATGTCTCTCCGTGGCGCTAGTGCATATGTATTTGGTAACAGCACACGAGTTGATACTGAAATAGGTAAAATGGTTTCTGTTACAAAATAGTCACGGGTACACTAGCACCAGACCAGACAGATCTTCATCTGAATGTACTCAATCACTTGACCGACTTTGCTGAAGACGTAATTGTTTTATATCCTAAGATCCTCGACTTACAATTCATCTAACATGCACAGGCTGGACATGTACCACTTTTGCTCTCAACGAAATGGTGATTATGTTAATTACCAAAAATTGTGATGGCTATAACTTTGGTTTAGGTTATCAGATCTCGGTTTTTCTTGGATATTATAGTACATTATTGCGTTCTGCATCAATTTATGCAAGAACCCAAAAAGTGTAAAAATGGCACATGTACCACTTTTGCTCTCAACGGCTCAAATAACACTGGTCAACACAGGTTTCACCTTAGAGCTTAAACTGGAATAAAGAAAGCTTACAACTTTTCAACCATAATTTTTCGCCGGGCTCGTAATTTTTCCGTTTGCTCACGGCACTATCGTGGCAGGAGGCATTTGAATTTTTATGAACGGCCAAAACCTATAATATTTCATTCTTCCAGTTTCCTAGTGCAAATTTTTTATCGCTTTTCTCGACCAGTATAATGATATACAATTACATAAACCAGATAGGTTGCGGCTTTATTACTACTAAAAATCTCTCAAAGATCTGCTGTTGTGGAAACAGGTTGAATTACGCACAAATTATTTTGATTGATGTCATCTACACGCTTCAGACTACCTTAAATAACATACAAAGAATCCTGAGGAAAATTTTTCAGAACATCTTTAAATCGCCTACCGAATCGTGAGAGGAATCGTTTCCGTTATACAAGCAGAATTTGTGTGACTCGCACATGGAAAACTATCTTATTAATCTCTATTCTGAAAATTCACACTCAGGATTCTCTGTGTGTTAGTTAGAGTAGTGTCCTTCAAAGTCTCCGCGACTGGTTCTAGACTGATAAAGCGAATCTGATCGATTCCAATTCTTCAAATCCTTTAATGTGAAAGGTTTCGAATCCGATGGATTCTTATTACAGGATTCTCATACATGACTCCTATCTCCGCAGGCAAAGCAGTCTTGAAGATTCGTTTTTCAGCATTACTTTCGAGGACGCTCATAATTCCAATCTGATGAAACCTACGGAATCTATGCGAAACTTAGGAGTTTGTCCGGAATATCTGTAATATTCAAACTCTCTGAATGGAAATATGCAAAATAGTTGCAGACTTATACAGACATTTTAAAAACATTAAAAGAATATGTCAAAAAATTTGGTACCTCTGTCTACAAGTAATGATCAAATTTAAATTATTTTTTTCAAACAGGTGATATGGGTGTGTATTGTGTGCCGAAAGAAGCAGGAATTGTTGTCCAAAACCGGCCAATGGATAAACAAGAGCACCAGCCCAGATGGCGTTGCTCGTCGGATCGAGGGAGACCCAAGGGTATACACAGCAAACCCTACAACGCTTTTTGAAATGCTAATGTTTCGCAACTCTTTCAGAGTCTTTCCCATACAACGCTGGATCCGCACGACCCATCGGACAAACGACCAAAACTAGAGCGCGCACGAAGTGCAGCAGAGAAGGAGAACGATCCGATGATGCGTACGGGAGGGCAACTCCGTCGTCAGTATTCGCAACAAGATGTACCTCCAAGGCGGATGTCTCAGTCCGACAGTGGGGTGGATATTTCAACCGGGCCACATCAAACAAGATTACCCATACCGCGTATGCATTCTCAGGCTATGCAACAGCAAAGTCCGTACGGTCAGTATGCACAACATCCGGGTCTTCCGCAACCACCGGTACAAACGACACCGTACGGACGGCCCCAGGCGCACATGAATACCCAATTACATACCACGCGTTCCACCGGCAATGTAGGAATAGGTGGGTATGGCCAAGACGATCCAAGTTATTACCAGGTAAGTTAAATCCTAGTGAGACCCCTAGTCAAAAAAAACTAATGTGTCGTGTGTCAATCAGGGTGAAATCGAAGACCTTATGCGGGCCCATCCACACTTGGTGCATCCTAGACAGCAGCAGCACTATGCTGAGTCGATGCAGTCTGCGGCTCCGAGCTACGGTAGCGGAAGCAGCAGCGGTATTGTGCTGTCGGCTGAGCCCATAAAAAAGCACAAACGCCCAATGGGTGGACCCTACCTTCCACAGCAGCGATCTTTCAGCAGTTCCGATGAAGACATCCGATCAACACCGGAGTACGAAGGTTAGTGCGCTGTTTGATGTTTGTTTGGCCCTACTGTACCACTGCTATTAGTTTGTTTTTTTTTCGTTACCTTTAGTATTTCACTTCACTAATCTCTGATTTTTCAAGTTTCAATTCTTAATCCCTAATTTTACCTGAATCGAAAAACGACCGGAGGTTTGCTTCCGAACATTGTTATAGGTCGGGGCAAACGAAGGAGTGATCTATGTTATCCGTCTGATGGTTTATGGCTGTGTAGGCGTTGTAACCTGATCAAAATGGAGTTTTGACGAAATTTACTTTGCGTTATAAGCTTTTTGAATATTTTTTGAGATTTGTTTTCAATTTAACTTTGATAATAAATATAAAAGATAGTTTTGTGCTGCATCATGCTTTCTGAACTGGTTAGATTTGTCTAAGTGCAGCTTTCTTTGAGTAAAACACGTGGTTTTTCGTATCATAATATTATTTGGTCTGTGAAAGTCTGTCAAAGCAAGGGGATTCATTCCACGGAAGTTTTATTGTTTATCGAATTGTATTGCTAGTGGTTATCATAGTGTAAATCTAGACACTTTTTTTTATTACTTTATTAAGGTGGCTTTCAGCCACAGGCTGGTTCGCCACCACAAAATCTAGACACTAAAAAAGTTGATAAATCGGAAATCAGGTTACTGGTTGTTTTGAAAACAATGTTTTTATCGATTATGATGGGATATGAAAGATCCTTTATTTTGTTTGTTAAATTATTACCTATATTTTATTTCAAGTATTATTACGGACGTAATTCCAAAGATGTCCGAGAAGGGCTTTACATAGCGGAATGAGTTGGAAAGCTGACGGGCTGTTTAGTGTTCTTGTATACCCTCAGGAAATTCATATTTTTTTGTTGCAGCCGCCTAAAATCTGGAGTACAGATTACGTAATTTTGGCGTAGACTAAGTCTTTCTTCACTACATTGTGATACATTCTGTGAAAATACTAAATCGTTCAGACAAATTAATAGAATATCATAATCAATGAGAATGTGGATCCAACCAGGATTTTCATTATATAATCATTATTAGCACTATCTCCTTGTTACTTGGTAAAAATTGAAGGAATGTTTCAAGGTCAACTACAGACATCAACAAGGTAGATGAAATGATTTTAAACTTTTGATGAAAATACTGCTGGCACAATGAACAACTAACTCTCCCTAATACAGACATCAGAAAGATAGACAAAGTGACAGTTGTTCAGTATTAGTAAGATTCACTAAACATATTAAAAGTTAATGTTACTGATACCACATCCATCATTGACCACTAATTTAGGAAACAAACCAATTGACCTAATTCGACCAAAGTTATTGAAGGAAAAAACAACAAAGGAAATTAAAAGTTACAAAGGAAATTAAAAGTTACAAAGGAAATTAAAAAAAAGTTATTTGATTTTTTTAAATACAACGCATACACTATAAATTCATACCTGTACACAAATAGTAACACAAAAACTTTTTAATTGATTCGTTTTTCTAGTTAAACTCGAACACAAAAGTCTGTTAGAGAATAATGTTCTTTCAACACGGTGTCGTTTGGTTATCGAGCTTTCAGTAATAACCGCTGTTTTTTTTTAGCAAAATAGGCAGTGCCTCTCATATGTATTTTTGTTAACCAGCCACAACCGCATCACATTCCCTGTTGGGGCAGCACCTAATTTACATTCACGGATAACCTTGAGATGATTTTTTTTCTTTCTGACCTCACTGCTGCATTCACATAGACGAAACAACTTTTATCATGCCGCAATATCCGAAAATGGTTCATAAATTATGTTTCGTTATAAATTTCAGCAATGACGTTATTATTTTCATCAACCACTCTGGCATGAATCGGGGCTACTTTTGTCGGTGCACCGAATAGCATGCTGCTGTCGGGTACATTTTTATCGTCCCCCCAGATCAGTTCGCTGTTATCGCAGACTAGTTCTCTTTTATGTTTTACATGGCTTAACACAAAAGAAAGACATGAATACACGTTGCAGTCGAACGATTGCTATGCTAGCACATTCGGGCGTTTGGGATAAGTGGGAGCGCACGGTAATTTGTGGCCGAGGTTAAATAAATCCGAGCTGTATGCCTAACTATGTCCACGATCAAAATATGTTCGTTTTCATCAGTCAGTCGCCAGAGAGAGAACGAAGATGATCCATAAACGGAACGCTGGGAAACTAGCTCATTGACAAATCATTTCCCACCAAGCAACATCGGTGTTGGTGTGGTGCCTTTACATACAGAGCACAAGGCTAATGAATGTTTAACAATGACCTTGGATAAGGGATGCTGAAATCAATGCGCGAGAGAGCCAATTTTCTCCTAGTGAGTGGGGGTGCGCTCTTCGGATTTTTTTTATTATTTCGATATTGACAGCTTGTACAGGCAAAAATTTTCAACATTTGAACTAACTGTTTAATTTCAATTGCATGCGTAAAAGCAAAACGTTACATTTGGTGTGACAGATGATGGCGAGGAGAAGAGTGCAACACCGAAACGGTGAAACCTTTTGTTTAGTGTTTATATCGGGATCTCGTGAGTGACGACTGAAGGTATTTGCACATACGAAAAGAGGGACTGCTGGAAGAATCGAGTTTGATTCATTGGTTGCGTGTGCCATCACGCGTTTCCATCATTTCTACAACAATGGGAACGCTTAGTTCATTGTATTGAAATAGAAAACTCTTTAAATGGAATTTAAAATTTTTATCAAAATTCGATTTTTTTATAATCAATAATTTTATATCACTGCATCTCAAATGGTCTGTTAATAACATGAGCGTTGATCATGTGAATTTCCTGAGTTGTCATATTCACCAGTTTGACTGCTGAAGATGGACAAACAGAGAATGAGCGCGGGCAGCGTGATTTGGTACATGATGCTTTTTTGCTTCATCCGCGGCACGTGAGTGTCTCACGTGTACGTGCACGGGTGTGAGTTCTTGAATTTTCCACCAGATATGCCCGGCATGGGACGCAGATGCGAGAAACTGCAGAACGCCTTTAGGCTACCGCGATAGGTAAACTATACGGAGAGAAATTGGCATGGAAGGACAGAGAGCGCGAGTGAAAAACCTCTACGGAATGCAGTGGATATCCTGCTGGCTAGGACAGAGAAAAGGGCAGTTCATGTAAATTTTCCTCGCATATTTAGTTAGCTCCTGTCTGTCAAACGAAACGGTTATCACAAAGTAGGGAATCTTCCGACCAATCGTTGAATACTGAAGATTGTGCAAAGAAAACGGATTACTAACTACAGTCGCATTAGGAGTAACGATAGGCTGTTAATGCAATTATTTTTGCTGTTAAATCAAGTCTTAGTGGGTGCAATAAGCACGAAAGCCAAGTGTTCGTTGTGTATCCTTAGTCGGAGCAGTTCGTTCGGTTACCTACTGCGTCAGCGAAATTAACTTTTTTCCATCCATTTTGGACACGTAAACACCGGGCGTTGTTTCGATTTTTCACATTCCAATAGTGCGGTAGATGTTTTGAAACCAATTAGTGATTCGTTTGCATTCGCTTGGTAAGGATATCAGGATATGTAAAATAATCTGTCGATGTGGCCAGTTGAAAACATACACAGAAGAAAACTTCGAAATAATGCGGCAGCCAGTGTGATCCTTGTTAGTGCGTTTGGCACAATTTAGTGTGAAATTTTTATATCGGTGGTCCTGAACCGCCAATTTCTCTCTGTTCTCTTTCGAGGACAGGATACTCTCAATCTATATTTAACTGCGGAAACTTTGCGTACGGCAGTGTGAGTGTACTGAGTGTGCTAAAAATAGCCTCGACATCATATGAAACGGGCAGAACGTAACTTACAAGTGTTGTTTATTGATTTACTATATTCGTTTGTACCGGTTTGGTCCGTTTTCTTATGTTGTCAGAACGGTCCGCGAACACCCCGTTTGCCAGGAACAAAGCAATCACCAACAATTAATGCGGTTTCATCTTTCAACGCAATTACCTTCGTCGAGGCACTCGCCCAGTGATTAGATCCAAGTGGATAGTGCGATTAATTTTTTGCAGCTTTGGATAACGATGTCGGTAGTGATCCTATTTACGCTAATGTGAGTTTGGAAAAACTTTCTTTCTTTTAGTTAGATGACGTAAAGCCAGTTTTCCATTTGTCTAGATAAACTCTCAAGTAGGATACCGCTTTTAGTGCGTTCATAGTTTTGTTATTTTGGTGTAGATTTTTCAAATAATAAGTTTATTTTGGGGGGGCTAGTGTGGAAGCTATTGCTAGAATGGTGCAATGAAAATGGTATCGAGAGGGGGAAAGTTGCCGTCAGTGAAATTAAATTCAAGTTGTTCTTGAAAATCCACAACACTTGTCTAAAATGTCTTTAATCAACTGATTGATATTTTTAATATTGAAACTAATATTATAAAAACACGGTTAATTTTGAGGATTGAAATTCAAGCAAATATTTAGAACAGTTAGACAATATAAATTTTTTATTGTTTATTGGGCCGGAAATAAATATGAAATATTTAGAGTTTCGCTATTAGGAAACATATGGTTCTCTCACTACGCGTGATTATTTGGGTTAACCTTTAATATAAAACAACTGTTAAAATTTCTTCTCTGGTTAATCTTTGTGCTTATCAATACAATTATGATGATATAATAGCTTCCTCACTCTTTCGATGTCATTTTTTCTAAACTAAAATGATTCAGAAACATCCAAGGACTTCCTCATTTAGGTAATTCCGCAACCTAATATATGAATGAAGACAAATTGATAGTTACGATTGCAAAACGTTTAATTATGCAGCCAACTCGTGATCTCTTCTAACACCTGCCGATGGGGCTTCTTTATCCACATCATATAACCAACAAGTACGGAGTCTACCACAGAGTTGCCGACCTCTGTTTGATTCTGATTATCTTCACTGATCACCATCACGACAGACGGTGCCACGTGGTCAGCTCAGATTTATTAGCTTGAAAATATACGCATGTTGTTAAGCTTGGTACACAAGGTTTATGGAATTGTGCCATATTTCATTCTTCAATTTTCTGCCAAATATCAAACGATGTTTTAGCTGGCTACTTCGTTTTGGTAGATTTCTCTCTGATTCGCTCTAAAAAGGCACGAATGCCTCTACACTAATAATATCAATACTCACTTTATTACACTTTAATGGCGACAGGTTATTAACGACCCACTGAATTCAGAAAACGTTTCCACATCACTCGATCTTCGGTTAGTCTTCTCCAATCGCCCATTACACCCGCCGAGAGTACGGGGTCTACCACGGAGTCGCCGACCTCTGGCTCTCTGCTGAACATGATGTTCGTTGGTCGCTCCTCTGACATTCGTGCCACGTGGCCAGCCTACAGTAGCCTGCTGTATTTTACCAGCTTGATGATATCAACATGTTGCTATGCTCGGCACGCCTCCTGGTTTATGCACCTGCGCCACACTCCATTCTCCAGTTTTCCGCTAAGTATTGGCTTCCTTCACCGACCAACGCTCGTGGCCGTGGAGTACCACCGGGAGAATCAGCGAAACTTAGTGCGGACATGCATGCTGCGGGATCTCAGCTGGGTTCGTAGACCGTGAAAGGTTCTATTTGCGGCTGTTATCAGTCGCTTCACTTCACGGCTTCGTTGTCACACGTTACAAGAGTACCAAAGTACACAAATTCGTCGACTACTTCGAAGATACTCCCTTCTATCATAATCTAAGTACCAAGACTCGACGAACTTCAACGTTCTTCATCAGCCACCATGCAGTTTGTTTAGGTAGAGTTGATGGTAAGTCCAATTCTCGCTGCTTCTCTCTTGAAAAACACGAATGCCTCTTCCACTGCTCTGCAGTTAATACCGATGATCAATATTATCCGCAAACCCAAGGAGCATATGAGACTTCGAGATAATAGTACCGCTTCTTTTCACGCTAGCTCTCCGTACTGCATCCTTCAAGGCAATGTTGAACAACAGGGTTCGAAGATAACGCCCGCTGTTCTGACGCATGATAAAAATCCGTCAAGGGTGGCACGAATCAGCTTAATCAGTTTTGTTGGGAAACCGTGTTAAAGCATAATCTACCATAATTCGTAGCCCGCTTGGTACTGCCCTACGAATCCTTTTGCTAGAGGGGAAAGATGTCGGAGCACAATTTGGGAGAGGACTTTGTAGGCGACGTTAATGCATTGCAGCCGATCGGCCTTTTTATAGATGGGCCATACAACAACTTCTATCCATTCCTCCGGTAGTCTCTGTTCCTTTCAAATTCTGGATATAACACAGTGGACTGCCATTGCTAGTGCCTTTTGCCGTGTTTATATAGCTCTGGTGGTAGTATGTCTTCCCCTGCGGCTCTATTGTTCTTTAGAGACCCAATTTCCCGTTTGATCTCCAGGATGTCGGCAGTGAGGCACTTCAAGGTTACCTTTTCTTTCCGTCTCCTTCCATTGCTCCGATATTGTGATGTTTATCGAAAAACTACTTCCTCCTGTCGATCACCTCGTGCTCGCTTGTGATCAGGTTCCCCTTCTCGTCCCTACACATATCTGGACTTAGTATGGGGGTGCATATCTGGACTTTTCGGTCGCTCTAGCCTCTTGATAAGTCTCCCTCATCTGACGAGTCACATGATTTGTCCGGTTTTTCTCGTCCGTCACCTCTCGATACTCCGCATCGAACCACCTGTTGCGTGTGGTTTCTGCGGTCGTGCCCAACATCTCTCGTGCTGTATTGCTGACTGTATAGCGGATGTGCCTCCATTGTTTTTTCAGTTCTCCAACCGGTTCACCAATTCGTTCATCAACATTCCGAGTATGCTCAGCAGCAACTCCGTCAGCTTACAACCTCTGGATGTTCAACCGTGTCCTCCTCGATGTGCTCATCTTTTATACGTTGGCCAGTCGGGCGCGAATCATTCCAACTACAAGATGGTGGTCTAAGTCGACATTTGGTCCTCGGAAGGACCGCACATTGATCACATCTGAGAAATGACGATTCTCAACCAGAATATGGTCGATTTAGGAGCAGGCTTCGCTCTGGGGTGTTGCCATGTGTGTTTCCTACTACAGATTGCCATTTCTCTGACTGCGGCGAAGTCCACCAACTTCAGGTCATTCTCATTATTGGTAGCATGGAGGCTGTTTCCATGGAAGAACTGCTCCCGTCCAACCTGCGCGTTTGCGTACCCGATCCATATGTCTTATCGAGGAGCTCATAGAATTCCTCCTTCACATCATCGGGTTTATTGTTTGTCGGTGCGTAGCGTTTACATTGATCAGACTGTAATTGAAGAATCTGCCTTTGATTCTCAACACGCATATACGGTTACAGATGGGCCTCCACCTAATGACCCGCTTGTTCTGTTTTCCTTGTATTACGAAACGGACGCTTCGTTCATCTCTGTCGCCACCACTGAGTGGATGTGGCTTTTAAAAGCCGTTCTCGCGATAGGATCTACCACTCGGAACTCATGTAAACCCGCTTCGGCCACCGTACTTCCTGAATGACTTCCACCTTTACTTTTCGCAGCTCCCTCGGTAAGATGCCCGCACAGGCCAGTTTGAGTGGAAAACAAATAAATTTCTGCTTTAGCGTCTTAGTAGAATGTAATTGAATGTTGAGAATAGGCTATGTTTCCATTTACGGTATAAGAGGGTATTCGATCTTTTGGTAGTAGAATTAAATGGAAACATAACCTATTCTCAATATTCAGTTTGAGTAGAGTTCTGACGTTACAAGTACCGAGTTTTCAATCATTGCCCCTCTTTGTTCCCCTGGGTCGATACCGATTGTTCTGATTCTTATTACTTTCTGGATTGTTCGTAGTAGGCTATTTCGGCATACTGCCTTACTAGGGCAACGATGTCTCTCGACGGGGCTGCCGTCTTAGGTGCAGCTGGCGCCAGTCAGCTCCAGGCCGAAGTGTCCCTTGCTGATCTAAGAAGTCGTCTCCATTCAATTCGGTTCATGGCTGCAGCTTGCCAGTCATGTCGTCTTCGGAGGTCCCGTAGGTCGTCTTGCACTTGATCGAGCCGCCTTGCCTTGCCTGGATTATCACAGGGTTGTCGTCCTTACGTCCTTACATACTTACGACATGCCTAGCCCACCATAGTCTCCCGAGTTTCACCGTTTGAACGATGTGTGATTCCCCCAGCAGCTGATGCAACTCGTGGTTCATCCGCCTCCGCCTCTGCCATGATCCATCTTCCATCTGCGCTCCACCACAGATGCTACGCAGCACCTTCGTTCGAAAACACTAAAGGCGCGTTGGTCCTCTACGAGCATGGTCCAGGTTCCGTGGCCGTAGAGGGTTACCGGTCTGATCAGTGTTTTCTAGATGGCCAACTTCGTGCATCGGCAGATTTTATTCGAGCGGAGCGTTCTCCGGAGTCCAAAGTAAGCACGATTTCCTGCCATAAGGCGTCGACGAATTTCTCTGCTGGTATCTTTGTCATCAGTTACCAGTGAGTCCAGGTACACAAAGTCGTCTACCACCTCGAATTCATCACCGCTAATATGAATTCGTTGTGGGAGGTTTCTACGGTCTTCTCTGGAATCTCTTCCTCTCATGAACTTAGTCTTCAATGCGTTTAGTGCTTAAGCCTTCAGTCTGATGTACGTCTCCAGCTGGCAAGACACAGCATTTCATATATAATTCAGTCGTCCGCTGCGGATCAGTCACTGTTTGAGCCGCTCCTAACATGGAGAACACACGCTCGGACAAGTTGCCTGCCATGGAAAACAGACGCCCTGACAGGCGACTTTCGTATTCGTGACTTCGATGGTAATCTGTAACCCTAGAAAATTAGAATGAAATGATTTATTTAATATGAAGGGTTAACTGAAGTCTTCAAAACGCGGTAAATGAACGCTGCCTTATGGTCTGTGATTCGCCGAGTAGCACGTGACATTGACATTGGAACATGACCGTTGAACGGAAGCTGCATCGATTTTCCGGATGCATCCTTGTACATCATGGAGCTTAATAACGAAAAAAAATTACGCCAGGACGACACTGTGGCAGAATTATCGGGTTTTGGTTTTTAGGTACATTCTGACTCTCCAGAAATATTAGCGTTTTCTTGGCGTAGTGCGATGATGCTTTGTCCGGTCAAAACATGTATTCTCCATCCGAGTGATGTTTTCGAATGAATGGAATCAGTATTTCCTACAAACACTATTTCTGGTGCACCGCTTGGTTTGAACCACAGCTTCGAAATTGCTTGCAATGTAACATATAATCTTCGATTCAAACTTGTGCTTGAACTTGTACATCACTTTCAGAGTAGATGTGGATTTGTCTTCAACTTTCCGCCGTACTTTCGAATCATCCAGTAGATCTCACGCTTTGGATTTGATCGTCACTGTACTCTAGACACCTGGTTTTATTTCTACAGAAGTATTACAGGAGTATGTCTTCGAACAATGGAATTTTTGCTGGCTGCTTTCTGCTGACTTACCGAATCCTTGTTTTGAACATGTTGTCTAAGAAGCGGAATTCTTTTTTCTCTATTATATCCGTTGAACGGGGGTAATAAATAAGGAATAGTCCACTGTATACTTTTTGCATGACCTTCGTTTGCTTAGAAGAATGGTACAATGCGGGCGCGCAGTTCCTCTTGTTTCGACGGCATGTTAGAGTCAAATAGAAGAGTGTGTGACAATTTTTGAAGGGAGTATGGATTCATTCACCTAAGGTGATATTTTTCTGCGAATAATATTGTCCTTATAGAAAAGCATTGGAACGATTCTCATTTTTAAGTGGACATACGTAAGTTTTTTCGATGAGTTCATAGAATTCCTTCTTGATGTCATCGGCCCCGCGTTTTGATTGAAGGCCTTGAGATTCAACACACATAGAGCGTCAGATGGGCCGTTTAATTTTTTTCAGTTGTATGACGAAACCGACTACATACTGGTTCGAGTCGAGTTCTGGCACTCCAAGTAACGTTATTCTAATTAATATCTCTTATTGTTCGCCTGTATCTGTACCAATTATTTCGCAAAAAAATTAGTTTCAAATTGGTCGTTATGGGGTAGCTTCGCATACTACCACTGCCGCACGCTCCAAATCAGACGCTGTTATACGTCACCCGATATGGGTTCTTTTCAAGTAGCATTTTATCAAAGTTTCCATCCGTGGTTATTCGTACCTCTGTTGGCACCACGAGAAGGTAGAGATACCCTAACCAGATTTACCAAATTACCACTTTTTTAACATATACAGAACATTAAAAACTGCACTGAATTCATATGTATAGCTAAATATTAGGTATCACAGTTCATGTGTAAGTACTTAGTATAAAATGGTTGGTGACTTCTTGTGCTTGCCATTCCGACGTGAAGCAAAGCTATCAACTCGAGACCCCATTACACCGCTTCAGGCAATCTAGCCCAATAAAGGAATTTAACATCTCACCCGCTACCCAAACGCTTATCAACTCGCCTAACGGAATCGTACACCACATTAAAGTTTGTAAAAAGACTGTTAGCCTACAAGTTGAGCTCTTATTATTTTTGTATGATTGTGGCTCAAGCTTCTCTAGATATCTTCGGCTACCGCTTCAGAATTATTTCTATTTGTGCGTGAGTTTTGATTCAATTCTTCAATATTGACGTTGACTGCGTGATTATAGTCGACGTTTAATCCGCACGTTTAGAGCGATCCTCCCCTGCAACCCTCTTAATTTGGGTGCCTCAAAGTTGTACTTTTAAGTATTCTGCTGTGTCAAGCAGATGCTGTCAATAGTTTTAACTCTGGTTACGGTGAAACTAATTGATTTCAGGTCACAGTCGGTTAACTTAGGGTGTAGGTTTTGTCTGTATTTTGAAGACTGATTATCGAACAAAACAATTTCTATCGGAACATAAGCTTTCACATAGTAGAAGCTGATTAATAATGTCAGATATTAGTCTAATTTAGGTGTTTAACTTGGTAGCTTGAATAATAATAAAAAAAATTTTATGTGAAAGTGCGGGATGTGGAACAAAATAGGGAAAAAGGAAGGAAAAAGTAAAAAATATCGATAAAGTCTATCTTTTTAAGCAGGCAAATTGAAGCCAAACATTTTTTTTGCAAGTCTTTTTTTCCAAGTCTAGTTAAAGGCTGACATTTTAGATGTTATTAAGCATCATAATCCAATTAACTAGATCTGTATTCGCTGATCTTTATCAGAAAGGAACTCAACAGCAGTCGGCAATTTGCGGCAATGGATACTGATAAAAATAACAGGCACTTGTATGTTTTTTTCTGACTTCGGCCCTTGTGTCCATCTTTCGTGCAACCAAACGGCTTGAGCCAACATTCGCTTGGCATCCATAAGGGTTACCATCAATATAGAGCTTTCGCTACGCCAGTTGTACTAGTTCTTACTTGTATAGATAGTGCTTGCTGCAACACGCGAGCGTTCCACCTTATATCTAAGTTTCTAGGTTACCTGTTTCGCATTATCTTCCTCATGGTCAAATAGGCCCAACCGAAAGACATTCTATTATGTCAACACTGCTTCAGTGTGCCGGAATCGGTTACATGCAGTGCCCATATTGCATCACTAGTACATATATTATCGACAATTTTCTGCTAACGCATTTTAATTGGCAAAGGTAAATGAACGGATAACATGCTTTCGAAAATACAGCAAAGAAGATTCATTTTAAAAATATTTGGAACTACACATGGGAAGAAGAGTAATAATTTGATCGCCACCGGTTAAGACAGAAACAGTTTCTCAACAGTAGCTCATCTTGTTCAAATAATCAGAGATTGTCTATCTTTTGTTTTGATTTGACTTATGTTTCTGCACCTAGTTTTAAAAATGTTTCCCAATTTGTCTGAGATGCTGTGTGTGCCGTCGTATTTTTCACGTTGTTATAGTTTTTATTCTCTTTTATTGCTGTCATTTGTACTTTCGAACCTGACGATCAAAGCTTTGGAAGTAAACATAAATATTGTGTAGTAGCTGCGCGCTGTTTTTCATTGATCAAATCAGATTTCTATCAAGTACATTAACTATTTTTTCTGTTCTGATTAGTATAGATACACGTATAAATCAAGTCGTTGTTTGGCTGTACCTGTAGTGTTAAGCCTCTCTCTCTCTTTCTCTGAAATCTTTCTTCATCTCTTCATATTGGCATGAGGTTTTACCGAGTAAAAATTTTTACCAAAGTACTAATTTTACTATGCGCTGTATATCTTTCTTCCTCTGAAGGTTCTTTTTACTTTCTCTCTATCATTTAACTCTTATATTGTCTTTCCCCCTTTACTCGTATCCGTATCTAGAACATTCAACCGTTGCACACTCTCAATTTCAGTGTACGTAAACATTTCTACAACTCATTCATCTCTTGTTCTCAAGCTGTAGTAAACCGTTTCCCTTTTCAGGATTGTTGACAGTATTTCAAAAACATTTAAAACCCGATTGCCCGATTTTTTCGTTGTTCAAGCAAGTTTTTTTGTAAATAAAAGTTTTACTATTTTTGTGTTATGTCAGCCTGTAGAGGTTGTTTAGGCAATAGATGAAACAGGTAAAATATATTTTCTCGTTTATTTGATTTGAACAATTGTCATAGTGTAGATTGCTAAAAACTTAACTGTTTTTGTTTGTGAGGTGAATTTCATTTTTTGTCATTATGTCTATATGACACAGAAAATAAATTGGTTCGAATGCTTTGTGGTGATGAATAACGTTTTACAAGGCTGTAGATATTATTATACCTGCACGTTCCTTCTGAAAAGTTAAGTGTTGCGGAACAGTACATTCATTTTTTTAAACCATTGAGCCCAAAATTAAAGTTTGATTAACTAAGCATTATTACTATTATTGCTGATGCGTGCTCATCATTGGCGACAATAAACGAGCATCTATTTCTGTCTATGAAGAAAACACGCTTAAAATTATCCTCCAAATTTTCTCAAAAGTTCAACATAAGTGATGAGGAAAATTGCGGTTGTCTAATCTAGATAGTTTGTAAATTAAAATGGGCTCAAAGCTTCCCGTATAATGTGGTGCAAATAAAACTAAATTCATAATCCATAACTAATTATGCTTCCAAACATAATTATGGTTTATTCGGCTATTATTGAACAACCGTGTTTTTGAAATTATCAATTATTTAATTTAATCACTTTAAATTGTGATTTCGCGAAAACTTGTCCTTGAAATAATTTATCAAATTTTACTGCTATGCAATGAAATGATTATTTGTTATTTGTTATAGCGAAGGGATTGTTTAAATTTGGTATTAAATGAGCTCAGTGCATATGATGAATGAAAGAGTTTTGGGTGTTTCCACTTAGACTAGTCTTTATCTGACTTGTATTGTTCTTTAACAAGTTTTTCGCGGGTTTTTCATTGATATTGTTCTCAACACTCACCAGCTACAGGAACAATTTGCGCAAACTGCATGTGTGAATTATCGATATTTTATCAATCCGTACCTAACCGTTTTTTGTTCAAAGTTTTTTTTTTATCAAACTGAAATCAATGTTCAATTGTTAGGTGTCGACATCATACTTTTTTAACCTATGTGAACCAATTTTTTTCCACAAATTTTGTACTAATACGCTCAATTTTTTTAACAAAAGAATGATGTCTATTTTTTCCTACTTTTTTGATAAAAATACAAAAATTCTGGATACCTCTTTAAAATAGTACATTCTTTCTGATCAATGTTTTTTTTTTCAAGTGGAATCTGATGATATGGTGTGTGTTTATACTGTATGTTTTTTATTTGATTTGATGAAGTAAATAACTCCTTTTAAGTTTTCTTCGTAAAATTCGCTGTAAATGTGGATATTTTTGGATTCTCGTGCAGAATATTTGATTTTTTTGTCTCGTCAAACGAAGTTTTTGTCTTGTTATATTTTGATTCTTTTTCTGTTTGTTTATGATACGTGATGGTTATGATGGTTCTGACCAAAGAAGTATTTGCTACCGAGATTATTCCGAGGTATATTCATACACGATAAAATGTATATCGCTTGCTGTACGCAAACATCATATCGTCAGATTTCACATGGAAAAAGATTTCTTCTACCGAAAATATAACAATATCGCTATATAATCTAGGGTCACTGAATTTTAAGTAAAATTGCGTCGAGCAACTTGGAGTTAAATCCGCTTTATTTGGAAGAAACTGCAAGAATAGACGGGTACCGCTATAAAGAAATCCTCCTTTCATTCTTTTTCGAACAAATTATTAATGTGCATTGCTTACAAATACAATAATCAATGGGCTCACAACTTTCGCAAAACATCATATCGCTTTACAAAGCCCCTAGGGCCCCCTTTTCCTGTATGTATACCACCCGTCATAAGTTTAGAATCGCTTCATTGAGTATTACGAAACCCAGTTTATAAATTGCAGAATTCGCAAAAAGCTTAGTATAATCTGGAATATCTCGTGTTTCCGACGACAAAAAAGTCTGTTTTTTACGTGGTCCCAATGTTGGAACGCTGCCCCGTGTAAAAAAATCATAGTATACTGCTTAACAAGGGATACGATGCCGAGTCTCGCGACGGGGCCACGGTTTTTGATATACTTGGCGTGCGACCGCGTTTCATAGATCAGCCGTCCGCTCCGGATCAGACGCTGTTATACGCCGCCCAATATAAAAAAAAAAACAGATGCGTGCTCGGTCGCATGCTAAGTTTGGTACTCGATCTTTTCTAAAGTTTTTCGTTTCCGAGCTAGCATCACGAGGAGTTTGAGATAGCGGGGCTTTGAATTGCACTCACTGAAATGTTAATAACCATCCAGGATTTGCACAATAATTAAAGCAAATATACTTTTCATTTGCTCCAAATTTGAGGAATCGAAGATTCCATTTTTGAACACACAGTTGAAATCAACACGTCACGAAGCTGCTGAATTTCATACCAAACAATATACCAACTAAAAGCTCTTGTTCTCCTGAACAACTTTGCTAAAATCCACAACTTTTCAAATGGTTGAATTCGCGAGATAAATTATATTCCAAAATAGCACACTAGCACCGAGTTGCGGCCAAATCTCGAATCAAAATCGCACCAAATTAAAGCCCCTGTGCTCCTGATTAACTTTGCTGAGCCCCATAACTTTCTTAGTGATTGGTTTCACGAGATAAATTACATTTAAAATACATAAAATATATGCACATTTAAGCCGAGTTGCGGCCAAATTACGAAAATAACCGCGCACCAAATAAAAGTTCTTGACCTCATAAAAAACTTTGCTAAAGTCGGCAGCTTTCTAAGTGATCGGATTGACGAAAAAAATAGAGTTTGAAATACTAAAAACTACATTCACACGAGTGCTCGGTTGTGATCGAATGTTGAATCAAAATTTGCACAAACTTTAAGTCCCTGGCCTTTAACAATGTTGTTGAAGACCGCATTCACTTCGAGAGATTCTCGAGATAGATTAAGTTCAAAATACTCAGAACGGGCACACTAGTGCACACTGCCACGTTGCGGCTGAATTTCGAATCATGCTATCCGCTAACCACAAGTCCATGACCTCCTGAACAACTTAGCTGAAGATCTCAACTCTCTAGGTTGTCGTAATCACGAGATATGCCAATTTTAGGCGATGAGAAACTACAATATTCACACAGGGTGTTACAAAACTTCGTGAAGCGATTTCGAACTCATTATGAGTAGTGTATATGTTAACAAACACCTCTTATAACGCCTACGTTTTGATCAAATCGTTAAACTGCATTTTACAATCATGTGCAAGTCAAAAATCCTAATTCATTTTCCATAACTGTGAACGTATTTGTTTGAGTGTCATGAAACGGGGCAACATTGATCTAATTGGCTTGTAATAGTTCAAATTTATGACCACTTGCTAAGACCAAAAGAGTTCTATGATATTAGACAAGATTTTATTTTCAAATTCGTTTGTGGAGAACGTTTTTATGGAAACTAAAAGGATGTTGCTGCGAAACATTGAAGCAGCGGATTGTTATTCAAATACAGAAGTTTCACCCCGGTGCTCCTAAATATCTTCTGAACTGTTGAAATAGGTTTAGAGGGGTTTATCTCATTTTCAATGCATTTTTATCCAAACTAATTCATAAAATATATCCCTATCTGAACCAAAAAGATATAAAAGTAACGAAATAATTTTATTGAACCGGGTCAATTTATTTTGGACTGAGTAAAATAAATTTTTTGGAGCCATATAAATGAACGTTTCTACGCACTAAATATTGAATAAAATGGTCATCACCCTGCTTTTGTACAGTAACAATCCGAGAGACCGATTGCGTCATTTTGTATTGAAACGTTTTTTGAACATTATCATGTATATTAAGGAATTACATACAATAGTAACTTTCCAGTTGGCTTCGAGATGCTGTTCTAACAAGCCAATCGTTCAATATTCGAATCTCGGTCGGGTGATTTACTTGATTTGTGGGGCCCTGAAAATGTGGGAGCTTAGAAGACGCCCCCTCCTAAATCCGGCTCCACCAGGTTATTTGTTCACATGTCTTCACGCTTCACGAAAAAATGTCTCCACAGAGAAATGTTGACTGGAAATTCCTGTTATTGTTTACTTTCGAAGAAGAAAAAAACCAATCCGGTTTGTTCACATTGAATTGATTAAAGAAAGGTAAAATTAGGGATTGTTACTTATTATTATTTTGCTTCCGATTTTGTTGACACACAGCTTCATCTGTATCGCTGTTGATTCCTGTTTCTAGTAGGTTACTTTTTTTCCGTTCCAATGATGTGTTAGAACACTAGATGATTACCGAAAATAAAAACTTGATTATTACTTGCGATGTTGAGCGTTGTTCGCTTTGAACCCTTCTTGCAGCCGGGCATCAAAGACAGTATTTTGATAATCACTCTCGACTGAACCCAAGCCTAACTGATTATCGAACGAGAAAGCTGGATGTCCAACAAAGAAATAACTATAATCGAACCAACCACAATCGGTACCAAAGCCAGCAGACGCACTTGCATAGTCAGCAGCCGCTACCGCAGGTAGTGGTTGCCGATAGCACCATTACTTCTTCGGCGTACGATAACAATAATCACCACCACAGTAGTAGTCATCATCACCATACTCACCAGCCAGTGCCGCAAACCAATCAAGTTCATAATAGCCAATATCAGTATATACAACAGAACAGTCGGTATAACGCTAGCACTGCTGGCAGTGACCAGCCGGACCCATATTGGGATGATCCGGCCGATAGCAGACGGTTTACCGAGCGAAGAAAGAAAACGGTGAGGTTCGATGGGCAAGAATCCGATGATTGGGGACGATGGGAATCGGAACGTCAGGGCAGCCAGGATTCAGCCACTAAGGACTCTGGAATCGACACTAGCAGCACATTCACTAGTAGTGAAGACTCAAACCGAGGCGATGGTCCCAAGGTACCTTCTAACGATTAGAAACATTCACATTCTATAACTGAATACACTAAAGATTAACTTTTGTTCCTATTATACACTATATACAGACCATTTAATCCAATTTGTTTCTTTTCAAGTTCCTTTGTCTTTTAATACATTCCTATTAGCCACTGATTTTGTTTTAATTTTGAAGGTCTATCTTGCATGTATGGTACCTACTGCTTTTGCATGAGCTTCCGTGACTTCTTTGCAACAGTGTAACCCAAATGGCCTCGTTTCGTGATGAATAATAATAACTTACCGTGGTGTTAACAATTGCAGTCCGCGCTGCTGACGTATCGAGATCACAATATTTCTTGACAGCTTTCGAAAGATTTTAGTTTGGGACTTTGTTTACGGGCGGTTTGTTCGCTATTCGGGATTGGTTCTGCTGTCATCGGTTTTTTTTTTGGGGTATACCCGAGTTATGCCGTACAATAACGAAAGCTAATGAATCTGTGCATTTGGTGTGTGTGCCACAGTAACAATTTAACGATTGAATTTCGGAGAATATTAAGGTAATCCCGCTATAAATTTAATTTTTGTCCAATCACAAGCTTGTTGCGCAGTTAGTTAAAATGGATATTTCAAAGCTTCCTTACGAACATGATTTAAAGAGCACACACAAAAAACGGTTTACACCGAGAAATATCATTGTAACATTGTGGAAGGTTGCAAAGTTATACCAGTTATATTAATTCATTTAACATTGCACAAATGAAACGTGTTATAGGGTAATGGCCGTATTTTGGACCGTATTGTGAAATAATTACACAGTTTATTGAAAAAAAAAAAACTCGATTTTTTGTCATGAATGCCTTCTCTATCATACCATTTTTAAGAGCCAAAAGTCTATTTTGACATACGTCATTTAACAATGAAATTTATTGGAAAAAATCTTAGAAATATCAAAATTCCTACGAAGTGGTAAAAATATATTTTAAACCACTCAGTCTACATTCTGGCCTACCTCTATATTAGAAACTGTGTGTCTAAAATATTCCGATCTAATCATATTTTAGAATATCATCTATCTTTTTAGAATTAAAATAGTGGATTTAGGAAGAAATCAATCTGCCGTGAACTTTTCGCAATTTTAAGCACATGAAAAAGGAAAAAATGGGCTTATAGCAGTTTGGCAGGCATTGACATCCACTTCTATATCGTTAAATGTAATAAATTAAGAAACAATTTCCTGTAAAGTAAGGTATGATTCTTAGGTATGTTATTTTAATGGTGCATACTTTTCTAATATTCATTGAATTTATCAAATAGAATGTGTAGAGTATTTCCGGGTGAGCCTAAATACCCCCGGTACCCTAGTTAATGAATCCCACGTTGAATAGTGTGAATGTGCAGTTTTTCGTAAGACGATAAAGCTTCGTTTTTGCCGACACAACTATTTAATAATAGGGATTCATGTTAAGGTAAAACTGAGTTGAAGCCACAATTGGCCGACTTCAAGCCACCACTTCGAATTTTCGAAAGCACAAGACCCGGAAATATTTAATGCGTTTTTTGTGAAAACGCTATTTCATAATTGCTTAACCACAGCAAACATGAAATGGCGTTTTCATAAGTGAGGCATTAACTATTACCGAGTCTTGTGCCTTTGAAAATTCGTAGTGGGGGCCCGAAATCGGCTGTTTATCTTAACACCGTTTGGCCATAACGTTTTTAACGCTCGAAATAATACTGATTGTTAAGTTTGATTGTATGTTCGTTGATAATATGTTCGATTTTTTGGCAACTAATTCTAAATGATGTGAATTGAATGAAAAAAAAAAAAATATTTCAAAATATGGATATTTTTTAAGTCATAGATAACGGGTGACAACTGAAAATTAAGAATTTTTCTACTGCTTCCAAAAAAGGTGCATGAACTTAAAGATAAACTGATTCATTTCTCATGATTATACATTTATTATAAACTAATTTAAAATATTGATCATTTGAGAATGGTCCGTTACCGGCCTTTTGACGAAGCATTTTAACAATGCCGGGAAAAGAGCGTTGTACGGCTTTCACGTCGACTTTTCGAATGCATTTCTTGATTCTACCAATCAACTGTTTGCCGTTCGTTGATCTCCAATTATTTTTGAACCGAAGGAACTCAAAATCCCAAAGAAATTGGACGACACTGAGGCAGATTCGTTGAGTTACGAATGGAGTCGAGGAAAGTTTGTGTTTTTTTGACGTAATGTGATGATATTTTATGTGGCCAAAACACATACTTTTCATCGGTATGATGTTTTGGAAAAAAAAAAAACAGAATCATGTTTTGATTCAAACATTCATTTTGGTATACATTATACATTTCGATTGATAGCCAAGTCTTTTGGCTTGAACCATAATTTAGACAAAAATGAACAACCTTTTTTTGACCAACACTCTGGCCGGTCTTCCAGTTCTTCCTTCCTGGTGGATAATTGTTGAGGTTTGCAGGAATCTATACACAGTTGAAACCGGAAGATTTTCGCTTTCAAAGCGGTTTACCGTGAACTTTTTGCCAAAATTGTTGTGCAGTTAATAGCGAACAATACAATGAGCATGCGGAAAGCTTTTGGTTTCGACGCCATTTTGAACAGAACTGGGTATGCTTGAGCAAAATGAAAAATACTGACATAAAGAGGAAAGAGTGGTTTTTTCTGCCTTGGTTTCAATATATATTTTTTTTGTGTATTTTGATGCAAAACCAAATTTCCCCGAGTTTGATCATATTTCAACTTAAGGGGCAACAATGGCGCCATTTGGAATTTTTGAGAAATCGGAAATTTTCATCAAATTTTCATCAAATACCCAAATTCTAAGAGTTTCCTACCCATCTTTTGAAAAAAAAGAAAAAAACAGATCTTAAATCGGAGAAAAACTGAGTTCAAAACGGTGACCCTCTTCCCGCAAAAAGGAGAGAATTATGTGAAGACAAATTGTTATTGTTTAGTATTGTTTGAGTATCGCTTACACTCTTGATGTTACGTTAAACAGATTTCAAAAACCTAAATTAATCCACCTAGCGGTCAGACTCAGCCTTTCCCATTCAAACTTATTATTTGTAAAAATAGATTTATAATCCGTTTGCAGAAGAAATCATGAGGCAACAAGACCTTCCATATGACACTGATTTTATGAGAATCGGTCCAGCCATCTCTGAGAAACATGAGTGAGATTAAATAATCTCCAGAACACGTTTCTTTCCATAACTTTTGAACCACATGTTCAATCTTCATAAAATTCGAAAGTTAACGGTTTTTTAGGTAGCTCGTTCATTTAAAATTAATTTTGTTCAAATCGGTTGTGTAGTTTCTGTGATATTGATGTTTCGTGATTTTTACATTTTGATACATAACCTCTAAACTAAAAATCAGATCACAATAAAATTCAATAGGGTCTTGTGCGGCAACTAGACCTTTCATTTGCAATTATTAATATTGAAATCGGTTCAGCCATTTATGAGAAAATCGAGTGAGATTATGAGAGCGTTACACACACACATACAGAAAATGCCCAGCTCGTCGAACTGAGTTGAGTGATATACGACATTTGGCCCTTTTGAAAAAGTGAAATGACTGAAATGACTTAAAAAAAAAGTGAAATGATAGAAATGACTTTTAATTTCAACTTCAATCCCGAGCAAGGCCGCAAACATTGAAATAGTACAATATCAAATTTAAATGATGTTGAGGCCACATATTTTGATCGTAGCTATAGTTTTAAACAGTCTGCGGATTACGTTTCTTTTTATAACTTTCAAACCACATATTCAAACATTATGAAATTCATTGTTTAAGAGTTCAAAAGCTCATTAATTTGAATTCAACTATGTTCATAGCTTCTGAGATATAAAAGCGATTTTCACATTCTGACGCAGCGAAAAACTAAAAGTTTGATTACAATGAAATTCAATAGCAACATAAGCAGCAAATAGATCCTTCATTTGACAGACCATCTCTGAGAAAAGTGAGTGCGAAAAAAAGGTGCACATACACACGTACACACCCACACACAAACATATACACCTATACATGCATACATGCAGAAAATGCTCGATTTGTCGAACTGAGTCGAGTAGTATATGATATTCAGCCATTTGGATCACTTTTCTACCTTTTAATTAGCCAGTGATCGTTCGGAGAAAGTCAATATGTTTACTTTCATTATGTGATTTCACATTTTTATGAACAACGGACAAAGTTACAATCCGATTACAATGAAATTCAATAGCAATATGGGGCAACTAGACCTTTCATTTGACACTAATTTTGTGGAAATCGGTTCAGCCATCTCTGAGAAAAATGAGTGAGTTTAAACAACCTCAGGATAACTTTTCTTTACATAACTTTTGAACCATATGTTCAATCATAACGAAATTTAAAAGTTAAGGGTTCTGGAGACAGCCCAATCGTTTGAAACCAGTTTTATTGAAATCGGTTCTGTGGTTTCCCAGATATTGATGTTTCGTGATTTTTACATTTTGATACATAACCTCTAAACTAAAAATCCGATTACAATGAAATTCAATAGCAACCTATGGCGCAACTAGACCTTTCATTTGCAATTAATTTTATGAAAATCGGTCCAGCCATCTCTGAGAAAAGTGAAAAAAAAAGTTGCACAAACGCACACACATACACACACACATACATACATACAGAAAATGCTCAGTTCGTCGAAAGAAGTCGAGTGGTATATGACATTCGGCCATTGGGACCACTTTTATACCTTTGATTTTTCCAGTGATTGCTATACCTTTCTAGGAGAAAGGCAAAAAGGTAATTTAACGTCGAGATAAACCTATTTCAGTATTGTAGGGGATTTGGAGCAAAATCGACATGTTGCTGACATTTTGCGTAGATCAGACACCTACCAATCAATTTCTGAGACTTTTTTACTCAATTCAAGATATAATTTGACTACGAGTTTAGATATTAGCGCATTACCATTAATGCTCAGACATACTCGATATTATTTTGCGTTGTGAAATATACTATAACCATGCCAAAACCGGTTTCGTAGAATCATCGTTTTGAGCTAAGTTTTTATCCGATTTAAGATCTGTTTTTTCTAAAGATGGGTAGAAGAATGCTAATATGTGGACTAACTCTTAGAATTTGTGTATTTGGTGTTGAAACAAAATGCATCGAAAAAACAACGAAAATCTCCGATTTCTCGAAACTTTAAAATGCGCCATTGTTGCCCCTTAAGTTGGAATATGTTCAAAATCGGGGAAATTTGGTTTTGCATCAAACTTCATCAAAAAATCATACAGTTGAATCGCTTTATAGTGACATCGCAAGGGACCGTCGTTATAGAGAGTTGTCACAATAAAACGAAGAATTTTTATGAATATAAAGCAGAAGGGACCATTGAAAATGTCACTATAGAGAGATTTGTCGCTATATTTGGATTTATTTGTTCATCGTCTTCGATCACATCGTACAGACTGGTTTGTCTTATGCTATATTTTTAATTCTATTTTTAAAACTATTTTTGGTCAAGTTAAAGTAAAATAAATCACTGACGTCATTGAATCCTCTTAGGCAGGAACTGAGCGGATTGTTATAACCATAGCTTGTCCTGTGCCCGGGTATGGAGATTATTGTCCAGTATCGCAACTGGCGCTGAGGAACATTTATTTGGATTAGCAGGAGAAGGTCCGAGCAGTCAATATTGTTCGTTAGGACGTCGAAAACAAACAACTGTTGAAGTTTTATTCGTCTTGTTGACAGCAATTCCAGGTCAATCAAACGACATCGTTGCGAGTAGTCGGGCAGATGTACAGGGTCATTCCACGGTAGGTGACGAAGAGCAAAACGTAAAAAACATTTTTGAACTCGCTCAATGCGAATAACTTGAGAGGTGTGGTACGGGGCCCATATGGGAGCAGCGTACTCCAGAACACTGCGTACTAAAGCACAGTATAGTGCCTTAAGCGCGTACACGTCAGTAAACTGTGAAGCATTGCGGCGAATGAATCCGAGGATCGAAAAAGCTTTAGCGGTAATGGCGGAGATGTGTTGGTTGAAGCGGAGCTTGGAATCGATAATTACACCCAAGTCACGGATAGACTGCACACGGTCCAGTGGACTTGTGTCGATGTTGTACTGATGGCTAATCAAATTATGACAGCGACTGAAAGTGATCACCTTGCATTTGTTGATGTTCACACGCATCCCGTTCTCTTTGCACCAACGTGAAAGGATATCGATGCCTTTTTGTAAGCAAATACAATCCAACATGGACTTAATTATTAGGAAAATTTTCAGGTCATCGGCGAAAAGTAGCTTTGCAGAAGAAATTCGTTGACACAAGTCGTTAATGACAAGCACGAAAATCAGCGGTCCCAGTACACTTCCCTATGGAACTCCAGAAGGGATGTCGAACTTTCTAGACTGTCGTAATAGAGGGATTCGACTGTACATAGAAGCCAAGGCAAAAAAAAAATTGTTGCACTGTGTAATTTAAATATACATACTGTCATTTCTCTCTGATCGTGTTTGTTGTGGTGTACGAGAGCCTCTAAAGAATTCCAAATTTTCAGTTGTCGCCCGTTATAAGGCATACCTAATAATAACGAAAAACTGTTGAACAAATAGGCTATAGAATCAGTAAGGTTTATCTTGAATTACTTTTTGAATTGTCAAATTTTGCAGAAAAATTCAAAATATGCGGTACAATTGATTTCAGATACTCCAGAGTCTATTTTTCCGATAAGAATGAAATTAAATAGACTTATATGTTTCCTTTATCCAAAAAACTATGAAAATAATGCTATAGTGAGTCAGAATAACTTCGAGACCAATATCAGTAAAACTTATTTCCATAATATCTTTTTATTGTATTTATTTATTGAGCCTTTTGCTGATCTGTTTCTTTTAAGATCAATTTCGTCAAATCCGGCTCTGAAGTAACAAAATGGCCTCTCGGGTCGCTCCTCATGAACCTGGAAATTTAAGTAGTATAACATCGGTGAAGAAATTTACGAATTGTTTTGAATTTTAAAAGCCTTCAAAAAGTCAACATAATTTTGCGATGACATTTCAGATATATGTTGAAAACTTTTTTAGAGAACAATTTTTAGTATCGATAGTATCGTAACGCTAATTTTTCAAAGTGAAACGCCCAGGCATTGTTTTACGAAGGTTTATCGAATTTAACTGAAAGGTTCATATACAACATGTCTTCCAAACCCGAGATGGCTCGTTAAAAACCAACCGAGAGCTGAAAAAAAATGCCAGCAAACTGTTGAACAAAAAAAAGGTCACCACCTTTGCAAAATGCGGGTCGTAATCACATATTATTTAATGTCTTCCTTTTGTCTTCACAAACAAGGATGTCTTTACCGCACTGTAAAGGTCGTCAATTTGAAGACATGTCTTCCAATCTGGCATCACTGCACACAACCCAAGCTCGCAAGCTCGTAAATATTTTAAAGTTAATATTTTTGAAATCCGATTTTGAGCAACGCATTGAAAACAATTAAAATAATGTTGAAAATTATACGAACTAATTCACAAAATAATACCATCCGAGTTAAATACTGAAAAGTTTTGAATAAAATGTGATATTCTCAATGCTCAGAATAGTTTTATTTCTAGCTTTCTTACCGCAAAAAATTGTGAATTTTCTTGCAAGATCTGTTAATTATGTGCTGAAACAGATATATTTTCAAGTATGTCTTGTGGTGGCGTCGTGTTTAAAGACTTCATTCTTTTATTGCCGGCACACCTCAAGCGTATTGTATCAGCTCTTGAAAAAATAATCAAATGCGAGAGATGCTCTTTTCGGTACAATTTTTCACAGTTGCTGTTAGATTTTATCAGAATGAGTGATCGAATGAAATCGAATGAATGCAATATTCTGTTGAGTAAGTGAAGGCAGAAATTATTTTATTTTATTTATCAGCTTTTATTTATCAGCTAATTTCTGAATATCAAGTTCATAAATAGAGAAGCGGTCATGGTTTCAAAAGCTCTTTCTACTTAATCAACCGCGAAATATTCTGTGAAGCCTATATAGTATGTGTTTGTGCCAAATTTACACTATTTACCAATTTTGTGGTTCACGCTGATTAAGCATTCGCATCGCGATGGAAAGTTTATTTTAAGATAACCTCAACCTCAAATATACTAAAAAAGAGGGAGAGGATAAAAACTTATAATCTATCAGAAATTGCCAGCAAAAATCGTCCGTGAACCCCAAACTGATTTCATCTAACAATCATGAAACTGATTACATAATTGGAACCGGATTGGATAGAATCACGAAAAACTCCCAAGATATGTTGAGATCTCTGCATTTGATTGATACCATTTATTTTATTCAACGTGAAAGGCTTTTAGCATGCTTTAGCTCCGTGTGCTGTGCATGGCCCGTGGTCCGTGCGATATTGCTTGCTGATAATGCATGAAATAAATAGCAAACAATCCGCTGCGATGGACTTACATTCAAAGCCATTATATATATATATATATATATATATATATATATATATATATATATATATATATATATATATATATATATATATATATGCGATATATATATATATATATATATATCAATCGATTGTTTCGCTGCTTAAATATAGCGCTTGCGATAGGTTTAGCCGTCCATACAATATATTCCATTCGTTGCTTGAATGATGCTGTCTTCTTCTCAATGCATCATATACAACTGTATGATCAACGTTTTCTCTACAACTCTGCCTGTCAGAGCAAGCTTGCCTTCTGCTCCCTCTTGTGTTCGTCGCAGTGAAGGGTTTTTGAAATTCTTCTCTTCGTGATTAAGTTAAATTCGAACAAATCGATTTTTCGCCACTTTTGCTGTAAATACACCAAATCAATTTTTCCTGCAGGCACTATATGCCGGAGTTTATATGCAGCAAACTGTACTTAAGTTCTGTCCTACTTTCTTCATTCTTTGTCGACGCGTGTTGATGATGCACCTTAGTCACATGCCTATCCTCTTATTGTTTCCTCTTATACATCGTATGGTTTTTCAAGGTTTCAAATTGGATATACTAAACACGTCTTTTCGTTTTTCCACTTCTCCTGCAATGTGTCTATGGTAGTAACTTCCATGTCTACATATTTTTTCAGTTCATACGATAGGCAAACAATCACTTTTAAAAACGTTAGAATCTGCGTTTTACTGAACGAAATTGTTTCTGGTTATCGATATGTTGGTTTGAAATTCCCTGTAGTTGATTTCCTTCAGTAACAAAAGAGTATACCTACCATTGAACCTTTAAATGAACAAAACAAATTCGAATTTAAAATTCTACGCAGAATCCAGTTAGTTGGCAAGTGTCAGCAGATGGCAGTCGTATGACTAGTCATATGGTACTGCAAAGAAATATTGACGGCGAAGACGTTTTAGGACTCAAAGTACGAGGTGGTCAGGTACTACCGAACGACGCAACGATCGTTGAACAAGTACAGCGCGGTTCGATTGCAGATCAGGAAGGACACATTAGGCCAGGTAATAACCAATTGTTTAATTGATGACTAGTAGGAGGCGAACGTTTGAAGTATTGCCAGTATTTACACTTATATTCAGGAGCAATTACCCCAGAATCAACAGGGTGTGATGAGATTGGGTGTTCCTTATAGTCGTAGCTTTTAGCAACCATTGGGGTCTCTCCACCAGAAGCAAACTCGATTGGCAATTCGTATTACAAACGGTGTCACTAACAGTGTGTTAAAATTATTAAAAAAAAAACCTTGATTACTCGTCAAAACTGCATAATTTGGTTTATGCAGTATGCTATAATAGCAATGAAGTTGAACTATAGTAACCTTTCTTCTACTGTGCTAACAACAAACTGTAAACCTGTATTCAAAATTAGGGATCTAAGAAGAAAATAAATTTTTATTTTGTTCAGATTTTTGTAAAGCTGTCTGTGTTTCTGGTTGCCACGAAATATTTAGTTTATTCACTATTAATCGCCGCTCTTTATTTCACAGAGAGCTACGAGCGCCGTGATAAACCGAGCGTTCTAGTAACGTCACCGGGCTCACCGGATTTGCATAGCGTTCGAAATTATTCCACCAATATTCGCTATCCGAACAGATTGACACCGGCAGCGACAGTTGTACCACAGGAAAACAGCGTCGGTGGGCGGGTTCAGATAAAATTAGGCTTCGAACCGAGTTCCTTGCAGCTGATCGTGACCATTGTGTGCGCCGCTGGACTAGTATCCAGGCTGAATGGCGCGGCACGAAATCCATACGCCAAAGTAAGTATTCCATTTTTAAAGGTTAGATTATTTGTACTGCTGCGATGTTTAGCCATTACTACAGTAAAGTTCTTTTTTACACGATTCTACGTACCGTGCAAAAAAAAACCGCGTTATTCGGAAAAACGTCGTACAAAAAACCGCATTATTTGGAAAAAAATCGTGTAAAAAGATCGTGTAAAAATGAAATTGTGTAAAAAACAGCCTACTATAGTCTATCATCGTTGCTGTTACTTATTGTTTCAATTTTACGCGGAGACGAAAAATGGTGCAAAAAAAATGTAAAAAACCGCGTTATTTGAGAAAACGACGTAAAAAAATCGCGTTATTTGGAAAATCGTCGTAAAAAACGTGTAAAAAACCGTGTAAAAAAGACTTTACTGTATACTATACTTATACTTATACAGAATTCTATTGATTTTCGAACGGTCAATAGTAACCCCCAGGCGAAACCAACAAAAATTTTGTTTATCGTAATGCAAACTTTTTTCTGACTTATCGATGAATTCAACTCAAATAATTCATGAATGTTGCATATCCGCGTTAAATATATGTAAAAATCGTTGAATTCTATTTACCACAACATGGATTAAAACAACACTAAGTTGAAAAACTTGGAAAAAGTTTCGAAATCAGCCCCGCACGACGGTATGTCATTTAACAATAGTTCGGAGAATGAAGCGTTTGACTGAAGTGCAAAGATGTTGAGAGTAAAATTTCATTTCATTCAGTCAAATTATATAACAAAACAGTGCCTTAGGTTTTCTCTTAACAACATTTGATATTATCTATCAAAACTAGTAGTATTTAAATGCGGAAGTTGAAGAACTCACGCAATTTACTTCGATCTCTTACATTGACTATAGCATTTCTTTCGCCATTCAGGCTCCTATATTTACCAATACAAGAAAATGTTATTTTGTAAATTGTCAAAACTCTCCAATTTGTTTTTCCAGAATGAATCATTTTGGGATAAACTAGCTATAAACCCGGAAGCTATAATAATTTTACTATTTAATGACAAAGTTATTACACATAACTAACATGACAGAGAGTTTTAACAGGTGTACAAATGGAAACACTCAGTTTTTTCTTTGTGGCACCAGGTCATATCAAAAACATCTTATCTAGAGTGCTTTTACTTTTAATTTGAAAAAATCTTTAGCCGAGGCACGTTTAACGCCACATCAGTTAAAATCACGAGACGTCGAACGGCGTTTTTCAATTTGTGATCGGTAACAAAAAGTAAATTCATTATAACAATCCTAAGCGGAAAAGATCATGGGAGCCATGTATCAACATCGCCAACAAAGCCAAAGGTCATGTTGTGTATTTCGTAGGACCAGCTCGGTATTATATACATTTGAAATTTGGCGACCATCACTAAAGCTCTTTTCCTGATGACAATGCGTATGAGCCTATGTTAAAATGAAACCGGCAACAATACAAAGAAAGATACCATAGGGTGATTTTTTGCACGACAACGCTCAGCCGCATGTTCCTATCGTCGTCAATACTAAAACATCTTAACTCACCAGCCGTATTTTCTTGACATTGCTCCATTCGATTACCAGCTCTTCGATCAAGGACGCATGGTCTGACTGACCAGCACCTCCGCTTCTTCTAAAGAATGAAAAATTGGACGGATAGCGTTAAAAAACGTGCAGTTTATTCGACACGATATACATATGCCATCAGAAAGATGGGGGATAATTGCGTCAGCAATGAGCAATATTTTCACGATAAAATAAAATTTTTCAATATAATAAAAAACGGCGGTGTTTAATTTGTTCACCTGATAATATATATGGAGGCTTTGAAATCATGAACATTTGGAGAAAAAATGTACCTGGTTCATTTTTTTGTCATTCCGTTTGTGTACACCAGATGACACGCGTAAAACATACGACAATATGTGTTGTAGCTTAACTGGAGATAAATCTTATTGCTTTTTAAGAAACAAATTTGTTACAAAAAGGATAACTTTTTGTTATGGCTTTAACGTAACAAGTAGAAATTTTGCGAGTAGATAACCTAAACAACTAGAGACTAGTGACTAATGTTGTACTAATAACGAAAAACGGTGTTGTAATGGAAAACCTCCATGTTGCATGGCTAATAACAACCTGTATGGTGGTTTGAAGTATCTCAGTATCTCAAGGAGTGTGTTTAGAAATATGTTGACGTGATACCCGCTTTATTGGAGCCGAGAACACCTATACACTTCCACGAGAAATCACTGGAAGGTTGCAGAAAAAAACCCTGCAGCAGAGTCCATTTTGGTGAGCGATGCGCTGACTCTCCCAGCTGGTCTCGAAGTACGATGCTGGCCTAACAAGCCAGTCGTCGTAGGTTTTAGTCTCGGCTCGGAAGAAACTGTTAGTGTCAGTAGAATCGTAGCGCTAGCCCCGCAATTGTCCTGTACAGTGCGAAATCTGTGTATAATAAACAGAAGGTCGAGTTCCGATACGGAATGTAGCATCAAGGCTTTGCTTTGCGCTGAGTTCGAGTACCGGGTTCAAAATAACAAATATCACGGGTACAAGTTTGTTATATCTTCTACGATAAGCACGACGAGACCCGAACTTATTCTGTTGGATGATGTAACACCGCAAAAATATAGCGCACGCAAGGATCCCAGACCTATGGCTCAATTGTGGCAGACTCGGAGAGTATTCGGACCTCATCTTATGAAGTCATTGTGCAATTATCGAAACCTATTTACCATTGGTTTATCCCAGCCTATCCTATATAACCTATCTGTAGAAAATACGACCACATAGAAGGAATCGACGCGAAATCTCTAGATATGCGGCACAGAACCGATAACGTATGAGGAAAAAAATCCGAACAAACTTTCAATTCCAAATTAAAATCTTGCGCAACTTATTTTTCTATACTTGTTTGTTTATTCAAGGAATGTAACTCATTTACAAACCTCATAGGAAAAGCTCAGCTCCACATCGCGCTGATTTCCTGATCCTCTGGGGTACTTGCTTTATAGATTCCTGAATTCCGTATGTTTCAATTGTTTTGGCTCCTTCACGATTTTTCTATCAAACAACCGACATTTTTTGCTCTGTAACCTTTATGGTAGACCATTCGCTTCAAATTTGCTCGGAAAGTTCCGAAACACTGCAGCTGTGGCACATTTTGAGGATTGTATTCTTTCGAAATAAACCCGATATTGCCTTGCCGCAAATGCGCTAAAGTTGCATTAAAATAAGTTGACAATGCAAGGTCTGGCCAAAACACTACTTTGTAATTTTTATGCTACTTATATTTAAAGTTTTAAACCTATTTCATGCAGATACTTGTTCACCGTTTTTGAATCAATCGAATATTTATTGCCCAGCGCACGATATGATTACGCCGACCGACCAGTCGTTTCCGTCCTTAATTTCGCTCGAACTTTGCACTCTTGCAAAGTGCATTTTCGTCCGGAACCAGATTTTTATTTGAAGGTATTTTCATTCTCGAAAAGTTTGTCAATAATGTATACAACTGTTTTTATCTATATCCAAGATCTTTAGTACAGTGGAACGCTTCACTTTTAGATTTCTCTTTATTTAGCTCACAAAAAATGCAAATCAATTTACGACGATCTTCTACCGACCACGCCTTTTTCCCAACTAATCGTCACTTGACAGAATCGACGAGTCGTGTTACCAGTTATACAAAAGTGGATCTTCATTTTGTGGAAAAGGATTTTTCGATTTGTGCAGCACTTCAAAATCGTAGACCAATTCAAAAGTTATTCGGATTTTTTTCCTCACACGTTATGGAACTTCGAACAAAACTCTGCTGCGAATCCTAGCCCACACTTTCGCATTCATTTCTTGCTATTCTATCCTACATTGATTTTACAGTGCATCGTTTAAACAGTTCGCTCCAACAGTTTAAATATGCATAAAAATCTATTCTTTTTTTCTTCAATGACCGGACAAAAAGGTGATCTTAAATCTATCAAAATCAAGTTAAGACAGGACCGCATTCAAGAGATTTTTTAAGCAGAAATTTAGTAACAATTCACAATCAACATTGATAGAAAAAATTTGACTGAAAATCCTTCAACTATTCAAACATTGCTTAATTAATTTTCTTGGATCGTACACCGCGCGACTGTTGAAACCGTTTTAACCAGTTAGTAGAATCACTTTAATATTTTGGTTAGAGTTGGAAACCGCGTTTCTCGGGTTATTGTTGTTAGACAATAATTTTTTTTCCGTTTACTATATCTAATATTGCGAATAATGCATATCAGACGCGCCATACACTGTACTGCTTGCGACATTAGGTGCAATGTAAAAAAAAAACAATTGTCGTTAGTCAAGATATTCGGTTTTCAACTCGGGCCACAATGAAATTCATTAAAAAATATATGTACAAAAAAACCTTGCACGTATGCGGGTGGTACTGTACGATCATCATGAAAAGGCACTCTCGTTATACCAGTACCGGAGAGTAGAGTGCCTATATAATAACTAGAGTGGCGCCGTGTCACCCAAAGTAACGCTGGTAACTCAGGTAACACTGAACATCCTTTCTCTTTTCCCCGCACGAGTTTAATAGCTTTTTTGTTCAATTGGAATGACACTGACAGATAATGTTTATTCCAATTTTGACAGGGTCGCCACTCTATATATATATATATATATATATATATATATATATATATATATATATATATATATATATATATATATATATATATATATATATATATAATTATAGGCACTCTACCGGAGAGAACAAAGAATTCTCTCGACGAAAGAGCGACGAGAGGTCGCATAGTTTTTTTGCTTCTTGGTTTTGTATGAGGACAAGAGAGACCGGAATCATTCTTCACCGCGAGCAGGTATGAATGGTATAAGTGTAATAAAATTTTGAGTCTCTACACGCTCGTTCAATTTTACTCTAAATTGGTTAGAAAGTACTCACTTTCGTATTTTGATTCAAAATGTCAAAAATTGAGTAATATTGATTAACGAAACTGAGTAACTTTCACCCAGTTTTCGTATTTTTTTGTTTTGCTCACTTTTGGGTAACCGTTCATTTTATATCAGTTTGCTGTAAACAAAAGTTAAGCATTTACCAGTTCCCTGTTTGTTTCGCTTATTCGTACATGGATTTAGTTTTGAAAGTACTGCAACGAATAGTTTACAATAAAATAATAATCCGCTCTTTGATATATGAGCCACAAGTCAAATAAGTGTGTGCTGCAGTTGTGAGGGGACGAAACGCGAAGAATGAGTGCATAAAAACATCGGACACGTCCGCTTGTTCAAATAACTTCTGTTTTTGTTACATTGATTTTGTAACATATTGATCAAGCTATTTGAATGGTCAGATCCATATTCTTAAATCATGGATGAGACGGTAATGCTAATTCTTTTTGTAATACTAGTTGGTTCCTGTATAGCTGGAAGTATACTTTTAATCGTGATGCTGTTAGAGGAAAAACTAAAAATGTGTATATGTTTGGTGCTAGGTTGTTGGTGGGAACAGCCCTCACAGTCATAATACCAAAAGGAATTCGTTCCTTGTACGATGGAAGCTCGGATGGAAGCAATCTTGAAGTTAAATATGTGGGTACCTCTCTAACACCGGACAATAAACACAGCGCTGATTTATCCACATTTGGGCTCTCCCTAGTTCTGGGCTTTGTCTCCATGATACTTGTACCGAGTTGTAGTTTTTTTACGCGAAGCAATCCGAAAGATGGTAATAATATAAAATATTAATAATTAGATAACTTGATGGGAAATAAATCTACAACATATTAACGATTTTACTTATGTTGTTTTCAAATTTTAATTTCCGAATTTCCTAATGTTTTCTTTTGCGTACAGAAGTCAAATTAACGAAACTGAGTAACAGCTTCTCAGTTTGGCTAATTCATGCTTTTTTTAAATGAGTAAGTAGTACTCAGTTTTTGACATTTATCTATGCTTCTCAAAAATGAGTAACTACATGGTTACTCTGTTTAGGGTAGATCCACTTTTAACGAAATTGAGTCGAAATTTACCCAATTTAGAGTAAAAACGGCCGAGCGTGTAGAGCATCATGAATTGTAATGACCATATGTTGACAGAAAATAGTTTATTTTGACTATTTTTTTCTACAGAACGTTGTATGTCTAGTACACTTTCAAGTGGGCATATCAAATGGCAGTGAGACTTAATGTTTGAATTAGGGCCGGTACTCGAAAAAAAAACGCTCCAGACAAAAGTTTTCGCCAAAAAACTATTTTTGGTCAGATTTTTGGATATTGACAACTGCATGAACTATACCTATACCTTTCGTCATCGCTCGAAAAAGTAACACTTTGGCCGCTTTGAGGCGCCATTTTTACAACTCCGACTGAGCCGAAATTTTGTATGAGAAAATTTGACTAGACGACGAACGTTTGAGCTCTACCGCTAAACGAAATTCGAAGGTTATGTTTCTCCCTTACGTTCCATTGGCGCAACTGAAAAGTTCGTAAGTCCTTAATCCTTGCGTATGAATAAAGCTAGAGTCATAGTTAAATGCAAATGTTTTGAACAAATCTATTGTTTATTGATGTTTTCAAATGGCCGGGTTCATGAAAGTCTACACGCAAAATTTCGAGTCTAACGCAGCCACTGTGTCCTCTCATGTCGAATTCGTTTTCGCGGTGTAACTACACTTTTCCGGACTACTACGTTTTGTTTTGGTCATTAACGCCATCATCATTTTGTCTCGTTTCCATTTCATATGTCCATCTCGCAAATGTGCTGAAAAAAATTTTACCTGACACGTGGAACGAAAACCAAAACAAATGTTTTGATACATGTTTCACTTAATTTATCTGCATTGGTATCAGCATAAACAGTAAGCCGATAAACCTTCAGAATTAACCGCTACACAGTCGACAAAAAAATAAACAGTAACATCATAGTTAAATGCAAAATTTAACATATCCAATGTCTTCTCTTATTATTATTGCTTAAATGTTGTTTTTGAATGATCTGGTTCTTGAAAATGAATCAATCAGGTGATATTTAACTTAAAAGTACCTCTATTATCAGCAACCAATGCAGTATACACTGCATCAACTAGAGCAGGCTCCTGAAAAACGTTACCAATACCACTACAAATCATTATGACGATACCAACACCAATTAAATCGTTCTAAGCGAAGTGGTTCGGAGCTGTCAAATACATTCAAAATACGCTAGAGCATCAAATGCGTTATGCCCAACGCACATGCGTTGTACTGGTTCCAAGATAGATCATTAAATGCTCTAAGAAAGCTCATAAATGATCTGGTTATCCACACTATAACTTTTGCGTGTATCAATCAGTTATAATTTTCTTTCATTTAGTCAGTACCCAACTTATCAATATAGATTGTCGGCTGCACTGTTTCAACGATATTAGCCTGCTGAACTTGGTTTGCGAAAGTCCAATTCGCTAGAGCTCAAAATGTGTCATGTCCAACTAACATTCGTTGTACAGGTTTCAATCTTAATCATCAGTTGTGCTAATTCTGCACAACATTGATGTGGTTTCGCAACATTCAACTTTTGTGTGTATGTTTAGCGGAAGGCAAGCACCACAACACGTAGCAGCTTACTTCTCAACTAGTGACAAAGAGCAAAAAGGAAAAAAGTGCAGGTGGCAAAAAGTTCGGATAATGCCACAAAAGGTGGGTCGATATCGTTCGCCGTTGACGGTAACGACCCAATTATTCTACCAGCCCATAAACCACAACAAACTGTTGCGAGTCGATAACATGGTATACTGATCAGTTGTGACAGATGACGCTTGGACGCTATTACATACCAGTGCAGCAAACTATGAAAATGTATATAAAAATCACCCTTTAATACATGACATTATGTAGGTAATGTGTGAGTACCCTCAAAAATTGAGATCGTGTCACAGAACTCAGTACACACGAACTACTTGTTCAATGTTGCGATACTCCAATCCAAAGAGGCAATGATAATTGTTCGTAATTGACTATAGCCTATCGTGAACAACATGATTTGTTGCGAACACCTTAGCCAAAGTGTCTGCTTTCTGATTACCCAGAATGGAACGGATAAAGTATACCCTCCATCAATCGGAGAGCCTCAACAGAACTGGGACTGTTGGTAAAGATAAAGTAGGTTTGGTGGGTATTGTTTTGATAATTCTTAGCGGAAACAGAATTCCAGGTAATGTTGCGACGCAAACAGAAGTGGAATTAATCAAATGCTTCTAATTTTCATTCAAAATACTGAATGCTGTGGACCTATCGAGAAATGATCCGTCAGTTACCATCATGGTAATCGAAAAATGCAGTAGAATCGGATTGGAGATGTATGTATGACAAAGGGTTTATACTTTGAAACATGTGATTGAAAGTCTCAGGCTCAGGTATGAAATGGATTAGAGACGAAAGTTTAATAAGCCTATCAATGTTTTTAATTACCAAGGAGGTCTCTCCATTTGAGAACACCCATAAAAATTTTAATACTTATCGTAATGGCTGAGTATATACAACAATTCGATTTCGACGTTCGAAATTAGTTAATGATTTTATCATATTAAGTCTTCTGCACAAGAATATTGATTACGATAATGTTGGAAATAACCGAATTATGGTAAATTATAATAATTGATTCGATTTTTATTTGCAGATTTGCTTGCTTCCTGATCGAAGTGAGAAATCCAAACGGCGAACGAAAACACTAGCTTTAACAAACGATCCTCGCTGGGGCCAAACTTTCGTGTACGAAGGCTTGCGAAGAGCTGATCTTCAGAATCGTCTTTTCGAGGTACGTATCCACTAGTTGCGTCTTGTGTTAATCAGGTTGGACAGCTTATGGAATGCTCACTGCGTTACAGGTTACATTATGGGACTACGTCCGTTACGGGGCAAATGACTTTTTGGGAGAAGTGATAATCGATTTGGCCACGCATCCGTTGGACGATGAACCAGAATGGTACATACTGCAGCCGCACCAGGAGTCCATACGAGAAACTGTAAGTATTGCGTCACTATTTCAATCTGTCTGACGCGTAACACAATTTTTACCCAAGCCTATAAACCATTCGTAGAGAGCTAGTGCCTTAATATCGTTTCTTAAAGATTTCGGACTTTCCTTTTCGGTAATAATATTAGCAGTACTCGTACTCGTTTTTTTGTGAGTAAATCTTTCGTGCTCGTATGCTGTTAGCTCTCGTCACGATTTACTCGTTGCCGTACACTTATTCATTTCTTCATCATAGCTGAATTTATAGTTACGTTTTATATTTTCTACATTCTCAATAGCATACTTCATAAGAGTGACATGATTTGACTTTTGGATTATAACCATTGAAAACAACCACTTTAAAAGTTTCGGTGCCCGACAATAATTAATGTAAACTTTAGGCTATTTACGTAATTTGATAACAGGGATTAAAATATTTTTGCTACGTTTTATTACTATCGGCCGTTCTATCAAACTTGACGAACAAGTTTAAGTAACATTTACTTGTGTCATCAGACTTAGCAATCAAGATTTAGTGACATTTTCGGGACTGATTTAGTACTGACAACGAGAACGCCATGTGACAAACATAAGTTTTAATCGGATGAAGTAGGTTATCTCTTCATTTATTCAGTGACGTGCGGTTTCGTTTTGCTCTTCGAGGACATTACTTAAAAATTTAAATGAAAATAAAATGTATCTCGATTTTGCAGGCAATATTTTTCTTAGTCAAACTTTTTTTTCTGCCAGATCTTGTTTTCTTTTGTTTGATGAACGTTCTGATAAAAAAAGTTGTTTGTAGCATAACCGCTGCTTATTCTCGCCTTATTATTTGTTGTAGAGGTTAGCTTAGTAGTTCAATTTTTAATTTCATATCTCGGCAAATATTTTACGAATCATTTTGTAAGAGCAATAAAATCATCCGGTAAACCTGCAAGTGCTTATCAAAATCCTTCAAAAGATTTTATCAGAAGTTTTGACAGATTGTTAACGTTATACAACCATTTATCGGTTTCCCGTTCCCTTGATGTTATCCTGTCGATCATAAATAACTGTTCTTTCCGATAATTTTCCAGATGTATTAACTACATGAGTATCATTTCTAAGAATGCCAATCATACATTTTTTCGTAATCTATCCGTAGTTGCGTAGAGACGATAGAGAACCAGGCAACGAATTGGATATGATTTTAACCCCGACCGATCATTTATCGCCACCGAGCACCACTTCAAGGTTGAGTGACTCAGACACGACTTCCGAATGCGATATAGATGGTCTGATGACTGGACGTGACGGCGCTAGCGTATCATCACTAGGAAGTTCATCAAGTCCTCCACCAGAGGTAAAATTGGTCATCCATCTTTTTCCCCCCCGTATCCATATCACATTGAAAGGAACAACTTACTGATAATAAACATTTTCTACAAATAGGAAGTTATTTAGTGTAACAATACACATAAAAACTCACTACACATTTATTTTTTCCATTACACATGCACCAGACAACACCTCGATTTAGTTTATAATCGTGTAATTTTTTTTGGTGAATCCAAATAACACTATTGTATTTTCCAGTTTTCGACCCGTACAGACGCTTGTGCTGTAACAGAATCATATTCGATTTTTATGAACTAAAATAAACTAGCAGAAATGCTATAAAAGGGCGCTACATATTTTTAGTAGCTCACTGAGCCTGAGAAAAGTGATATTAATTTAGTAAATTTCAATATCTCTGATTTTCTTTATAAGTATTTTGTTATGCTTAACAAAAACAAAATTCAAAAGTCAAACTGAAAATACTTTGTCTTGAAACGGTGAACGGAGTTGTATATGACGCAAGAACGCAGGTTTATTTCTTTAGATAAATGCTTATAATATCGCAGCCAATATATATACATACCTAAGAGCTTTTTGATTGTTATCCTCTAATAACATGCTTCAGTTATTTAGGTTTCCCCATACTTCAACACTAGAGTTACTATTTACATTAAAGTTAAAGTTTCTTACAGCTAAGCTTTTTTAATCACCAGTAACGTTTTGTTTTTCCTATCGTTTTAAATAGTAGCTACAGCATCCAAGTACTATCCAAGTATATGAATACCTTAGTAAACAAGCTGTGACAGTAAACGAACTTTTAAGCTGCTTAAGAAAGGTTACAGATTAATGAGCAAACATCCGGCTTCTCGCTTGATTGCAGGTCGATCTACAGGAGCGAAGGTCACGCCGTGATATGTCGCCACAAGGCCGAAAGCGTGCGGCTGGTATGGTAGCAAAGGATTATCGAACAGTGTCCGGTGTCGGACAAGGTTTTCACAATCAAATGAGTAATGAGGTAATTAATGGACTTACTTTGCTGTTTGAATTATATATACTCCGTCTCGATTATTGCTTGCCTGCCAGATATGAAAATCAATAGATAAATCGTCCAGAACAATATTGAATATTAAAATTGCACAACTTTACACCAAATTGGTTGAACAAAATTATTAAATTATGACCGATCGTAACATTTTCAATCGAATCAAAAACATGGCTTAAAAGGTTCATGTTTGCAGTATATTTACTAAAAATAATTTCGAAAATTTTTTTTTGCTGCCAATATTGCGTGCTTTGCTACTATTTGCTCGATAGTATTCCAGTGATAAGTCTAGTAAACCATTAAAGATGGAAAACTCTGCAAAAAACTCTGACGAAACATCCAGAGACATCTAGAGACTAATAAAGATACCAATTTTACGGATAAAAAGAACGGACGAAGGTTTTAATTACTGTGCAATAGGTAAATTATTAAGATAATGTGTTTGTACCGTTGTTTCATAGGCAGTGGGAGAAGCTTCTAGACCGGAATCTACACTTTATTTCAATTCTCAGAAAAAGGTATGGGCTTAAAACTTACCGAAACTTTATTGAATTCTTTTTAAAAAATAATGTAATGTAATGAAAATTAGTGACAGTTTCTGGGGGATTCAGTTTATGTCTACTCATCCTCATCCACTCTAAACGACCCTAGGTTTTGATGAGAAAGAAACCCTAGATAGGATTTCTTTGTGCACAATTATGAACAAATATGTACCTACCAACATTAAACTAAAACAGAACAAAAATAAACCAATTTCGATAAATTTCTACGCAACTCCATGCTTCTTGCACGGCTAACACGTCACAGCCTCACTACTACTGATGCACTAATCAGTCTTCAATACCTTTTCATTCACGTGCCTTCATTTTATTAATAGAGATGTTCTGATCGGAGGTACAAATTTTCGACACTGTATGGTGATTTCCTTTCCTTGACTTTATTTTGATTGCTATTCGTGAAGTTTTCGTTTAAGGGAAAACGACTCGAAAAGACAATCTTTTAATCAACCGATGATGTTTTGCATTCTCGCGTCAACATGTGCAATGAAAAAGGTGAAAAGAAAACAGTGAGAAACCCATAAGGCTCGAAGGAATGTTTGTTCCAACCGAGAGCGCGAAGAATTTTTCAACTAGGGCCAAACATTTTCAGTTAAATGTGAAAAATTTATGCGCAAAATGAACCACCAGAACTTCACTTTCAATCGAGGTCGTGTAGCTTCAATGTATTGCCACACTCTTTTCGCTCAACGTTAAAACGAACATTCTATTGGTGACGGCACAAGGTAAAGGGTTTTTGAAGGCTATTCGCACCTACGCGAACTCTCATAGAGTAAGCTAGGGCAGCGGTTCTGAACCTTTTTTTGTCCGCGTACCCCTTGGCGATATTTTTCATATCGATTGTACCCCCTGGCTTGGAATGTTCTTGCCGAGTGGGAGAGAGTAATGGTAGATCATATTGTGGTAGTCTAGTTAAGGTTTCAAATTAAACTGTAGCTTGTTTGATTGCTACAGTCATGTTTTAGGGGCTAGATTGACCAACAAATGAAGTATTATAGAGAAAAATTGCTTTGTCCGCCATTACTGATTTTTCTTCGCGTACTTCCTGAAGTCTTTCGAGTACCCCCAGGGGTACGCGTACCCCAGGTTGAGAACCGCTGACCTAGGGTAATGGGCACCGTTGAGATACACTTCCTCCGATTCACAATGAAGAAACTTTTGAATAACAAAATAATAATTCTATTATTTGAATATTTGTATTTTTTTTATAGTCACCCTGTCAATTTGGCAGCACTGCAACGTCGGAAAATGTAAATAAACACAAAAAAAGTTTCAATGAGCATTACCGTTATGTCACCAGAAACATTGTTACGTTCGGGGCATAACGCTTTCCGTAGCAAAAAGAATCTTTGTAAACATTTTTTCTGGATTTTACCCCAGCAAGGGTGCATTTTGTCTCGATTGCACTGTGGTTCCCCCATAGGTCATATATCCAAAAATCAAATTTCATTATTTTGGTATTTCGTCACTTCTCAGCATCTTTCGTGGTCTGAAGCTTACAATGGCATCAACTGTTGTATTGAATTACGAGAAAATGGGTCACTGTGAGGCTTGGAAGTGCGCATAGTTTCCACTTTTAAACAGGTGTAAAAAGTAAGTCATCAGGTTAAGTGCAATTTCACCCCTTTTCAGTGAATTTAAGTATTCCAAAGTGGTTTTTTGATATGGAGGTCAAAAAAACAAGGAATGTTGAGCCTTTTCTAAAGGTTTTAAGAAAGTTGTATTGTGGTGGTAACAACTAAGCAAATGGTCAAATAGGTACATTTTGATAAAAACTGATATCACCAATGTATTTTCAAATGTCGATTCAACAATGTTCTTAAGCGAATTTACGTAAGTGCAATATATCAAAATGTTCGTTAGGCATCGTTTATATGTCCAAAACACAAGTTGGCTGCCGAGACCTGCCGACCGGTTTGTGAGAAGTGAATACAAATCGGTCTTTTTTAGGATGTTTTTTTTTTGTTTTTGTGTTGTTCTTTGGTGTTTTCTTCTGTGGAAATATTTTGCAACCCCTTTTCGACGAATACAGTTTGGCGTCAACATATTTCTAGGTTTATTGCTCAGATGTAGATTTTCCAAAATGCATATTTTTAAAATTTGAGCTGGAAAATCTGGTAGGATTCATGAGAAGATACAAAATGTTTTAGATCATCGGTATGAGATTATGTTAACTTGAAGCTAGATGACTATAGCAAGGTCGAATACATTACATTTGCACCCGATTATCAGTTGATTTGAAATAATCTAAGAGAACAAAGAGCAACTGCATAAAAAGAACTAATTGAATGAGGTCGAACTATGATAACACCATCATGGAGAAAACAGTTTCTTTTCGTTGTCAGCCTGAGAAGAACACAAAGAGATTTTTATTTCGTCACTTTTTATGACATTTTGTGAATTATATTATTTTGTTTATTGTAGTTTTCTTGATATGTATTGTGCCATATCAAATAATGTTATGAACAAAACATTTCCCTAATTTTCAAATACAAATCGAGAAACACATTTCTTTTATGTGTATACACTAATGAAATTTCTGGCAACGAACAATGAAAATTTGAGAACTTGCATAGTTAAGAAAAAGTAGTGAAAACAAAGTTGGTAATATATACCAGTACTTTTAAATGACCGTTGACCGCGAAACTATAGAAAATACATCAAAATAGATGTAGTTTTTGAATTCAGCATCGAAAAATACACTTAGATTGACGTTTTGAATACAAGACATAGGAAAACAACATTTATGACCGCCCTTCTTAGAAAATGGAACCACTGTGGATTGGTGAGTTTTCCAAATTATTACATTTATACATTTAGAATAAACAATGCTTTCGTTGACTAGTGCGTTTTACCCGAGCCATTGACATCCCTATACCGAGTTACAGTGAATGACGATGAACTCATGTCTGGGCTTAAACTCATTTGTGCCCGCTCTGCCGCTATTCGAATAACAGTCCTATGTAAAATTTTGTGTTTTCTTTTTTTTGCGGGAATGGGTCCATTTTGGCATGCTCTTCAAGAACTGCCACCAAAAACGAGGTTGTGAGAATCAAAACTTACTTTTTCAATGGCTAGTCTTGAAGAGCATGCCAGAATAAACCCATTCTCACAAAAAAAATCAAATAAACATTCAAATTTTACATAGGACTGTTATGCGAATAGCGGCAGCGCTGTCAGTTGTCAGCTGTCAGATAAAGATGTATGAAAAGTGGCGGTAGTCCTTGAAACATGGCGCGATGTCATAGGCATGGTTTCGACCCACAAACCCCTATGTTATTGTCAAAATATCCGTGATGATAAAAGCCAAAATATTAAAAAAAAAAAACAAACCAACAAATTCCAGTCAAATCGTCATCGTCATGCTTATTTTACTGTTTCATTCAGAGTTAATCTGGCAACTCTGATCGAAAACCCAGAGAAAATCAGTTTAATATCTGGAAATTCTGCGTAAATATGAGGAGTCTCTAACAAATATCTGCAGAAACTACGGAAAACCTGCAAACATCTGCAAGACAATGAAAATTTGCGCAGGGACTCTAAAAATCTGCGTTTTGCAGCTAAATATGCACATATTGTATCCTTGGTTTCATTATTGCTTCCTTCGTTGATCATACTGACGCGAGGTTGCAAAAAGTCATTAGTCGTAGTGAAAACGAAACATTGCCTGTATGGGCAGTTTAGTGTTAAAAAAAGCCTCACAGAAGCCATTTAAAACAAAGTCAATAAAGGCAATCGTGTCAGTCATTCAGGAGCAGAAACTCGTGTCAAAACGTGAAAAGGATTTTTCAATGAACAAAACTTGATTTTTAAAAAAAGTTCATCATTTTTCTTCGATTTGTGAATATAGAATAAAAAACTGCTCGAAAGGGATCAAATGACAGTTTGCTAAAGTATATGAGTGGACTGCCATTTCACACATTTCGAGCAGTTTTTTTAATCTTTATTTTATAAACATAAGCATTTTTTAAAAATTACGTTTTGCTTAGAAAATTACACTCTTTCAGCTGGCGCACATAAATCAGAGAACCGTGTAAAACTTAAGTACCCAGTTATGATATTTTGGATGACGCTTGTTAAGCATTGAACAGGTTTGGACAAGGATCGAATGGGGTGATCGTACGATGTTTCTCTGCACTCAGTACATACCTCCGGGTCGAGCATGAATTGCTGTTGCCCATTAGACGACCTTCTCAAAGATGGAAATTGTAAAAGCAATAGTCGAAGTTATGGTGTTCGGTGATTCCAGTTTTCCCCGGATTCGAGTATCCATCTTAACGTTACATTACTTTTGGATATTCATAGCTCAGCCTTATCTCTGCTTTGTGAGCACCCAGGACACGGACACGATCATCACGTAAAACGTGCCGCCAGTAATACCCCAACGGTCGGCCAAACTTTGAACCCCCTTTATTTAAACGCGACGGTTATTTCTAGAGCCTGCTGCAAACTCAATCCTTGAGCCTAAACCCGGGACCTCAAGGGATTCCATCGACGTGTCTTAAAACGCAGATTGAAAACCTAGTATCTGCGCTTCTGCATGTCTGCATGCTATTTGTCGCTTTCGGCATTTTCCTGTCCTGCTGTCCTACTACACATCAATCTAATCGGTTCATGTTGCGCATATTCTGTGCTCTGCGATCTTAAACACAAGAAGACCCGTTGGCGTATATTTCTTTCAGGAGCGTCAAAATGAATTTCGGTGAGAATGTTTGGGTATCGATTTCGCCTTCTAGTAGTTTTGACACAGAAACTACCTATGTGATAAAGCGCCGTCGTTCAAGTGTTTCAAGTCTGATAATCCAAAAGATCTTCATAACGTGGGTTCGGAAGGATTGTTTCATGGAAGGGTAAGGAGAGCGTAGCGAACAAATTTTCTCTGAACTGCTTGAACCTAGCAGTCCACTTAGTATGGACACCTGGCGACAACACTTGATTCGAGGATATATTGAGCCAACGAGCAAAACAGGGATCGGATCCATGAGCTCAGCAGAAATTTTGAAAATAAGTCCTAGCTGTCTATTCGCCTTCAAGATTAGTTCACAATAGTGCGTTTGAAGTGTAAGAACACTATCTAGCATTACACCCAGGTCTCGATCTTGAGTTCCACGCTGCAAAGGCTGTCCTGCGATAGTCAAATACATTTTACGTTGGAAGGAAATAATGCTGCATTTGGAAATGCTGACAGTCATGTAATTACGGGAACACCATTCCACAAAACAGTTTACCATCCTCTGAACTTCGACACAGTCTGCAAAGCCCTTGATCCGCGTGAAACATTCGGCAGCCAGATGGAAGCTTTGTATCGATTTCGTTGATAAAAAGTACAAACAGCACTGGTCCAAGATTGCTTCCTTGGGGCACTCCAGAAGAATTGGAAAATGTCTGAGAAATCAAGCACGTGGAAAGGAATTGAACACGGTTGGTAGAAACAGACCGCTTCGGAAAGAATCCATTTTGATCAGTGGAACTGTAGCGTTGGCTGCTGGCAAACTGTCAATGGATGGATCAGAGCATCACTACATTTTTTAAGAACACATGCACAAATATCATCTGGTCCAACCGAACAGGAAGATTTTAGTTTATCGATGGCTGCTTTAACTTGGTTCGTTATAGGGGAGCTGCGTAGCCGCAAGGTTACAGAGTCCGCTTTGTCAACCCGGGCAGGAGAGCATAACAACATCATAACTCATCAATAACATATTTAACTATGGGGACTTATTGTGTTATTCGAAAGATATTCACGTTTCAAACATGCATATGAAAATATCATAAAATTTTGATATCATATCTCGCTGTGCCTTCAATGAGATATTTGAGTTGATTTTAAAATATCTCATGAAAAGTAAGTTTTTAAGTAAAAATTATTCGTTATTGATTATTTATAATATATCAGTTATGCATTTAGTGTTCAATAAGTTGAAAATATCTGAATCGGTCATTTTCATGATTTTTAAAGCAAATTATTGGTTTGTTATTGAAATGCCAAGCATTGTTATTCATATAGTCTTGAAGGAATAATATTTTGGTATAATTTTTTGTTATTTTACCAACTATGTAAACCATATTAAGATCAAAATGAGGTGAATTTCCAATATCTGGTTGTGATATTATAATGATATTTCTCCTGCTCGGGAAGCGGATGGTCGTGGGTTCGAATCTTAGTAGAACCAGGCCATCCGATGTCAAAAAGGACTTAAGCATGGGTTTATTCTCAGGCTCCCCACCAGTTATCCTTGCTTTACGCTAAAATCTACAATACCTTTGCGTGATTTTCTCTTAACAAAAAATAAGTCCCTCTTATCAATAAAACTGGCCAGAAGGACGCACGACGAAACTTCTCCAGGGAATTATAATTGGTGATATTTGGTAAGAGGAACGAGTATCGGTATAGTAGAAACAGTAAGCGTGTAAGGAAGAGTATCACATTACACACAAGCACTGATGAACAATAATAATGAGCATGCCACTTCTCAATAGCGGTATTGCCATTAACAGAAGTGCGGGATACAGCAGACACCCGGGCATATCTCACAATAGATCTACGATTCTGGTCGCAGTGAGGAAGTCCATACAGGAACAAAAAATTTGGTTCGTTAAGATTTCAAAGATACTGAACTCGACGACATCCCTCGGAGTACCTACGAGAGCATCTGCTATTTGCGAGTGAAATGCCACTGAGTTGTTGAAAGCAGCTTTTAAGTGTTCCACAAAGAGGTCACATTTACCCTGTATCGTTTCTAAGAAGTATCTGAAGGAGTTCAGAGAAGCAAGCTAGCAATCTTTGACGATTTTCTGCTGAGAAAACTTATACTAGGCAACGAAGATTGGATGGAAACTAAATCGAACTTGGAAACACCTTTTAAAATTAAAGTGACCAAACGGGAAATTTGGGAATAAGGAGGTCAAGCGGGAGCAGGTATAAATGATCCAGGAATAAGTATTTCGATACCAATGGGTCGTTGGCGTACAGTGTTTCAGGTTGTAATATTTGCAATTTTTGCATGGGCACAAATCTGTTTGGCTAGGAAGTATAAGCAGTATATGCATTTTCTCCGATAGCCAAGCAGCACTAAACGCATTGAAAGCCTTCACATGTACCCCTAAGCTAGTATGGGCGTGCATCCTCTCACTAAAACAACTGGCAGACCATGGGGCTTATTACGGATGTCACCTCACGGTGAGAACGAAGTGAAAAAATCTCACGGTGAAAAAAGACGCGTGCAAATCAAATGGGAATCACTTTCACCGTGCCTATTACGGTTGTCATCTCACCGTGAAGTGACTCTCGTAATAAGCCCCCATGTCAAGTTATACTGAGTTCCGGGTCACTGTGGAGTGGAAGGTCATGAAAAAGCCGATACGTTAGCCAGAAAGGGGTCATGTTCCGATTTCATAGTCCCAGAACCATTCTGCGGGGTGTCATCAAGCGCCTTGAAAGTAGAATTGACAACCTGGGAACATCGGACAATACTAGAGAATTGGACATGCTCTGAAGGGCCAGTCGAAACGCTTTTTAACACCAATCGTGAAAAAAAGCCAGCAGCTGCTTAGTTTAAACAAAAAGAAATTAAGTACAATCACAGATCTGTTCACTGGACATTGTCCAAGTAAGCATCACCTAAAACAAATTGGTCAGTCAGATGACGAAATTTGTCGCCTCTGCGGGCTCGAATGTGAAACTGCAGAACATTAGCACAGCGTAGAATAAGAGCCTTTGGAAAAGGAACTATGGAGCCTTTTGAGGTCTGGTCTGCAAATCTGAATGAGGTAAAACATTTCATACGAAATTCAGTGCCAAATTGGGAGATATGACAAGGATAATGACCTTTATTAATAGTGATATGTCTGCCACGAGTACCTAGACTAAAGAAGAGACATGCCACAAAAGATCAAAGCAAAGAGAGCTTCGTAGCCGCAAGTTTACAGAGTCCGCTTTGATAAGCGAGTGGTCGTGGGCTCGAATCTTAGTAGAATCAGGCCATTTGGTTGTCAAAGGACTTTAACATGGGTTCATTCTCAGGCTCTCTACTACATACCCTTCCTTCAAGCTGAATTCTTTAGTACCCTTGCCGGCTTTCATCCTAACAAAAAAGTCCCTCTTATAATAAAACTGTTCTGAGTAACGTATAATAGTTCTATTCAGGGAATTGTAATTATGACGCGGTCTTGGCTGGAGGAACGAGGTTTTTCGATACGACTCCTTCCTCTTGACAAAAATATAAGTCCTACTTATAATAAACCTGACCAGAGGTGAAGCATTAAGTGCCTCTTCAGGGAATTGTGATTGTGACGCGGTGTTGGTAGGAGGAACGAGGTTCGATAAGACTCCTTCCTCTTGACAAAATAAGTCCTTCTCATATTAAAACTGATTTCAGAAATATTTACCCTCTACAAGGAATTGTAATTGGCGATATTGGCACGAGGAACGAGGTTTCGATAAGACTCCTTCCTCTTAACATAATAAGTCCCTCTTAGAATAAACCTGGCCAGAGAGAAACGTTAGGTGTAGCCTCGGTTCAGGCAATTGTAATTTGGCGATATTGGTAGGATAGAAAAGAGGCTCGGTATAGTAGAGCAATAAACTCTCACACACAAGCACGGATATAAATAAAAAAAAAGCGTATCATTCACTTCAATAGTGATATTGCCAATAATATGAAGTGCGGAGTACAGAAAACACCTGAGCAATATCACAATAGATCAAAATGTCTCTGGTCGCAGTGATGAGTCCACACAGAGAAAAAAAAAAGATCAAAGCAAATGGTCGCAGTGGTCCAAATCATACAAAATAAACACGGTTATAAAGCTGATAACGGTTACTCTCAAGACTGAACACGCGCTTCAACGTAAGACAACGGGACGGTAATTTCGTAGAGCATGAGATCTTTGACCCCGGCGGCTTTGGGACAGGTCGGCAAGAAGGAACACACCTAACAATCGCCTGATTGACTCCTTCATTAAAAAAGTTGACTACCTCATCCACAAAGGCAGCCATTTCAAGGGATCGCCATTCAATACCAAGAATTGTTTCACTCAGTGTTGCGAAGTCAGCGCGGTTGAAGTCCAAGCTTTGTAAGTAAACGATGTCTTCAAATACTGTCGAGTGCAGTAGTTCCACAGTGACTCCAAGGGCAGGATGATAAGGACCAAGAACCGATAGTGGCGCCTGCGATTACTGGCGAGGCACCCATTTTATGATTAAGCCTTTCGCTCCAGATCAGATGCTGTTGTCTACCGCACTTAACATGAAGAGACAGCCGTGGATGACCCGCTTCCTAATCAGCATATGACCAAATTTCTCACCAGGGGTTGGATACTCGATCTCCGCTTAGGTAACTTGTATCCCGGTCAGCACCTCGTGGAGGTTGGAATAGGAGTAAAAGTGACACGAATCTTTTACAATGGTTTCAATCGTACCTTACAGGTCGCCATCTAACTGTTGCTATGAGGGATTGCCATTAGGATTTTGACGCTAAGTCAGGAATACCGCATGGAAGTCACTTAGGACCGCTTTTCTACCTGCTCTAGTTTAACCGTGAACATAGTTATTAGAGGACCAGTGCTCTTTTACGCGGATGATCTCGAACTTTATCTTCAAGTTTACACATCTGAAGACTGTCACTTCCTCCAACGTAGGGTAGATATTTTTGCCGATTGTTGCTGTCGGAACCGTATAAATGTGATTCCATGTAAATGTAACAGACGGAAAAACAGACTATACATTTGAATAAAACCAAATTAAAGATTCGAGAGTAAATTTGGATTCCCAGCTCACTTTCTAGCCTCAATTTGCGTTTGCCATCGATAAACCCTCTAGAGTTCTGGGAATCATCTTCAGGGCCGCTATGGAATTTACGGATATCTATTATCTCGCACTATAGTAAACCGCCATGGGCGGATACGTTTGGAGCGCGGCCCATTCCCGATTTTCCGCCTCCCATTTTTAAAAATAACGGTTTTGTAACTTTTTTTCACAAAAACTTGACTGAAATGAAATGATGAAATAAAAAACTGATGGAGTTTTTGATTAAGATTTCACGCGCGTGCTTTTTATATGTAACAACAAAGCTAGAAATCCTGAATCATATTGAAAATTGTATCTTCGAAAAACCGCGTTCAAAGGTTCTGAAGAACAGAAGAGTGTATTTATTGACAGACCGTTTAGGTTGAAAATTATTAGTAAAGTTTTATGAAGATCCTCCCATCTGGTTTCGAAGTAGGATGCTGCTGACAATCCAGTCGTCGTTTTCTTGAATCCTCCAAGGGGTCCCGGGTAGGAAGTGACTTTATTTATCAGTAAGGAGAACATTATCAGTAAGATTATAACGCTAGCTCCATAATTGTCTGGTACACTAACTGCTGGTAGCGAAGTCTGTGTTGAATAGCCAATACGATATTTCTTTATATTACTGATTTTGGAAGCTATAACGTATTAGACGCGTTTTTCCTGTTAACAACTTTGTGAATAAATGTATACAGCTTGATTCATTTACATTCCGAAGTCCTAATACCATTGTATTCCAGGATTCGTTGAAGGCACAAAAAATGGTTTTGCATGAAAATGCAAATAAATTATTATTCTTTTCAGAAGAAAAATATTGAAAAAAAAATAATCCGTTAAAGTTTTAATAAATGTTCGTACCTTCCTTCGGATAATCTCCATCGAAGCTTGGACGCTTTGTTAGTCATTTTAATTCACGAGCTCTTCATATCTCAAATCTTGAACTTTCACACGATAATAGCCCAATATTTTCGATTGAGCGGAACTGCAGGCAATGAAGAAGATTGAGGTCTTTTTCAATGTAATCGACCCTGTTGACTAAACTCTCAACTGCAGTGGCAGTTTGTCAAATCTGGCCAAAACTTCACTTAATAAACAAAGGGAGACGTTTCTGCAGGCACTCTTGTCATATATTTTTTGAGTCTATTGTCTTGTTTGTAACGAGAACCTTCATTTTCCTTTATCAGACATCATCTTCCTACCGGCGGAACGGGACGATGGCACTGAATCAACGGAGTCAGTCTGCGGCACCAAGCGAAAACTATCGGGACGATCGTCGGGGTTCGCTATCACCACAAGATGATAGATATACCGAATATCCAGTTCTTCCATTACACCAGTATGCGCCAAGATTTCAATCGCGGTCTGCTACAGCGACACCAACTGGTTCCCCGAAGAAACGACAATTACCACAAGTACCTCACGTGTCACGAAATGCGGCAATGCGAGAGCGATTTATACAGGACTTTGAGGAGCGCAGTGGGGGACGTTATGCTCGGCACCGGGGTCGTCAGGGCCACCATCAACCAACTTACAGAAGTACGGGAATGGGAGGTAAGGTTTGTTGTCCTAATTATGCAGACTGTAATCGTAACTGTTGTTTTTTCTCTAGGATGGGAGCGTCATTATTCAGGACTTTCTGACAGCGATCTAACGACACACTCATTAGAAAGTAGAATTAGACCTAGAAACTCGTTATCTCCGGATAAAGATTTCATGGGTGATTTTGGCGACTCCGACATGGAGTCGGTAGTTAGTGTTTCTTCAAGTGCTTTTTCAACTCAATCGGAACGACCACGTGGATCAAAAGGGTTAAGGTATAACTACAAAAACTTGCTAACAATAGAACATTTAATCTTTAACATTGAATATTTCGAAACGTAAGGAGTTTCCGTGATAGGCGTCGTCAGTATCGAAATCTTCCGCCGGGTTGGGCAACCACTTCTTTGTGTGCACTTCCAAGTGAAAGCCCGTTGGAACCAACTGAAAGCAAGAAGCAATTTACCTCTAAACTTCCTGAACTTCCTCAGTCTAAAGTTATGCTTCCAAAACCCGATGTAGTTTCCAGTGCTAATATATCATTATCAAGTGATTCAGCTTCTTGTATTCCCAAGGTTGCTAAAAACGAAAACACATTCAGCCCTTCTCTCAAAACTATCAAATCCCTTCCTGAAATCCTAAAAACTAAATACTTTAGCGAACAATGTATCACAATTCAACCCGAGCCGAGTACTATTCAAAGCTTCGTAAAAAAACCCGGTAGTACCAACGCCATGACAACGTCCTTAAACCTTTCGAACACTTCAGCACTCGAAGCTCCGTCACTTGGATTCAAAACACAATCGGTTCCATACTTTGACAATCAAATGTCTACATCCTTACAAGAGGATGCGTTCTATGATAGTCCAACTTTACACGAACAAACCAGATTCCGGCGTCCACAGCGGATCGCACGATCAAATACTTCGGAGCCATGTCTCACTACGATAGATGCAGTGCGTCAAATGCATAGAAACAAAATACGAAATCAATCAATTTCTATATCCAATCGTTCGATACCACACGAGAACAACATCAATCCTTCTTCCACTAGTCAAATTGTGCTCAAGTCTGCGTTCTCAGATTATAATGTACCAGGCAGCATAACTTACGAGCAGAACAACTCTCAACCCGGTAATGTTTGCATTTCCAATGTTTATGGTCCGAATGCGGCGATCACATGTATTCGAAGCAGCACGGAAAACTTGGGTGAAAGCAATATTCTCTATGCCAGTTCACAGACCGGTACAGTGTGCGAAATTGCGGCACCAGATATGCAGTTCCGATCGTCAATTGGAAATCCAACTGACTTCAAATCTCTTTTTCCAAGTTCTACGTTGGTTTCCATGTTGGCACCGAGCTTGGTTGAACCAATTATCGACGAGTACGACGTTAGCGAATTGGAAACCGATCCTGAAATGATATTGAAGAACCCAGCAGAGATATTGAAGTCGCCTAGTGAGCCTCCCTTTTACGGGCGAACCGAAATAGGTTTCAAGGATCCATACCCTGGTAGTTCACCGTCAAGAACGAAACACAGACTGGGACGATCGCACTCGTTGGTTACGAGGGATCATATTATCGATATTGATTATGACTCGGACACTGGGTACAAGACTCGAAGTGTGCTCAAGAATGTAATCACGAGCAGAGCAGCTGAGAAAGGTTATCGTAAAAGAACCAAATCAATGAACTTCGATGATCACCGGGACTGTAACTATACTGCGTTTGGCTCAAAATCCAGCCTGGACAAATGCAATATGACATTGGATATTGTTAAAAATTTGGACGAAATGAGTGATACAGAGTACGAACAGTTCGCACATATCAGAAACAAGAAACATTCTAATAACTCTCATGTGAGCAAGTCCAACCAAAGTAGTGAAAAATCAGTACCTGGAAAGAGCAGGAATGCGAGAAGTGAGAAGCTCAAATCTAAAGATGTTGATTCAGCTAGTGACGAGTCGAAGCCCGGAAAAACGGTTGTGAATAAAATGAAAACTGAAAGTAGTGTTTTATATAGCAGTAACGAATCAATCAAATCAATCATTGAAGAAGTTCGCCAGGATCTTTTGGGTAGGCCAACAAACCGGCGATATTTAGGTGACGAAAGTCCAACCACGGTTTTAACTCGAAGCCGTTCGTCTAGTGATGGAGAGTTGAATCGTTTGGGTGAAAAGAATTATAGAAATGAGAGTTTTAGACAACACCCATCAATGCACAGAATGGATAGCTATGAAAAAGAAGAGGCGAGTAACGAACGACCTCGTGGTAGGAGAAGGGATGATGTTGCTCGTAAAAGAGACTTCTATTCTTCTGATCATCGACTCGGGCGCGGTTCAAAGTTGACGCATTGCAGAGATACGTATTGTACTGACTTCGAAGACGAAGCCTCCGATAATGACGTGTTCGAAAGTTCATTTTCCAGAAGAAAAAATTCATCATTCGACGAGAAAAAACACGGTATGGGTAGATCTCGGTTGCATAGCCGGTATGCTAGCAGCTTAGAAGATGTTAATCATTTTCTGTCCGATAAGCAACATGATAATTGTGATACCACTAGGCACAGCTCAGTTAGTATTAACGAAAAGCCTGAATATTTCGAATATAGCAAATCCCCTTCATCTTCACAATCCCGATCTAGTAGTAGTATTAACGCTAATAACACATCTGCTATTTCCACATCCTCTAATGGCATTGCCTTGCTGCAAACCGAACCAAAACGGACTTCGTTGAAACATCGCCCGGCTGATACGTCGTCCTCAACGAAATCCTTACAAACTAATGACCCCGGTAACAGTGATTATGATGTGAGAGATCGAGGTCGATACGGGCACAACGGAGGACGAGATGCGTATCGACGGCGTGATCGCGATCGTAACAGTAGTGATCATGAGCGGGACCGTGATCTGAGTGACCGAGAACAACGCGAAACCCGGGAGCGTACCGATTTGGATCGAAGTCTTTCTAACAATGAGGGTACACCCGAGGATAAAATAGGTAGGCTTGTATCCGTGACACGCGTCATAATCGATTCACCAGATTTCGCCAACTATTCCGCAGACGGTAGCCTAAGTGATACAGCCGTGATACAGAGTCTGGACTCGCGGCGCAAACTGGATCAACGATCGCCCAAGAGTGAAACCCCAACGAGGGACCGCGAACGCTTTGGAGCCGGTATGGGAAAGAAAAGTAACTCCACTTCGCAATTGTCGGCAACAGGTAACTTGCTCAAAAGTATTTTTTCTCGTGATGGAATCGTATTTTGTTATTATTTTCTTAAGTTTGATTTAATATATCATGTGAGAATGAGCGCGTCTCGCGCATGGTGAGGTAATAGAGCATGAGATTGACCATTTTTGGTTTTTAATAATCGGCTGGAACAACTACGTGTATAGTTATGTACTAACAAGTTTTGGGTAACCTGAGAAAGTGAAAAAAGTAGTTTCATGTGTCGCATCGATGTACCAGAATCCCATCATGAAACCTTTAGAACTGATCATATTTTGATAATCAATTTCATCCAACATATGAAAAAGGTCGCAAGCGTCGAATGGGGTTTGGTAAGCGAGGCAAAAACTCCTTCACCGTGCATCGAAGCGAAGAGGTGTTACCGGGGGAAGTTCGCGGAGGTCTTTCGCGCGGCTCTTCAGCGTCTAGCGATGGTGAAGGAAGCGCTGATGGCGACAGGTTCGCTCAAGCCACTATCTTTTTTAATTTAGCTAATTTATTTCCGTCGTCATTTAGTTTGCTCTGTTCGACATTTACTTAGCGATACCACCGTTCAGTGTGCACTAGAGATAGATTTTGTGTTCAAGTCTTCGTATTGTACTGTTGCTGTAGTCGGACCAGTAGAGTTTCATCAGTTCGTTGCTTTGGTTTTCTCATACATATTACTACTTCAATTGAAAATTTATTTTCGTATCATTCC